>NC_090436.1:895614286-895918286 GCF_031143425.1 Pleurodeles waltl
CCTGGTCAGAGCCCCACAAGTCACCCCATCTTGGATTCCCCTAGGTCTCTAGTTTAAAAAATGCACAGGTTTGGTAGGTTTCCCTAGGTGCCAGCTGAGCTAAAGGCCAAAATCTACAGGTAGGCACTTTGCAAAAAACACCTCTGTTTTCTTTCAAAAAATGTGATGTGTCCACGTTGTGTTTTGTGGCATTTCCTGTCACAGGCGCTAGGCCTACCCACACAAGTGAGGTATCATTTTTTATCAGGAGACTTGGGGGAACGCTGGATGGAAGGAAATTCGTGGCTCCTCTCAGATTCCAGAACTTTCTGTCACCGAAATGTGAGGAAAACGTGTTTTTTTAGCCAAATTTTGAGGTTTGCAAAGGATTCTGGGTAACAGAACCTGGTCAGAGCACCACAAGTCACCCCATCTTGGATTCCCCTAGGTCTCTAGTTTTCAAAAATGCACAGGTTTGGTAGGTTTCCCTAGGTGCCAGTAGAGCTAGAGGCCAAAATCTACAGGTAGGCACTTTGCAAAAAACACCTCGATTTCTTTCAAAAAATGTGATGTGTCCACGTTGCGTTTTGGGGCATTTCCTGTCACGGGTGCTAGGCCTACCCACACAAGTGAGGTATCATTTTTATCGGCAGACTTGGGGGAACGCTGGGTGGAAGGAAATTTGTGGCTCCTCTCAGATTCCAGAACTTTCTGTCACCAAAATTTGAGGAAAATTTGTTTTTTTAGCCAAAGTTTGACGTTTGCAAAGGATTCTGGGTAACAGAACTTGGTCAGAGCCCCACAAGTCAACCCCTCTTGGATTCCCCTAGGTCTCTAGTTTTCAAAAATGCACAGGTTTGGTAGGTTTCCCTAGGTTCCGTCTGAGCTAGAGGCCAAAATCTACAGGTAGGCACTTTGCAAAAAACACCTCTGTTTTCTTTAAAAAAATGTGATCTGTCCACGTTGCATTTTGGGGCATTTCCTGTCGGGGGCGCTAGGCCTACCCACACAAGTGAGGTATCATTTTTATTGGGAGACTTGGGGGAATGCTGGGTGGAAGGAAACGTGTGGCTCCTCTCTGACTCCAGAACTTTCTGTCACCAAAATGTGAGGAAAATGTGTTTTTTTAAGCTAAATTTTGAGATTTGCAAAGGATTCTGGGTAACAGAACCTGGTCAGAGCCCCACAAGTCACCCCATCTTGGATTCCCCTAGGTCTCTAGTTTAAAAAATGCACAGGTTTGGTAGGTTTCCCTAGGTGCCAGCTGAGCTAAAGGCCAAAATCTACAGGTAGGCACTTTGCAAAAAACACCTCTGTTTTCTTTCAAAAAATGTGATGTGTCCACGTTGTGTTTTGTGGCATTTCCTGTCACAGGCGCTAGGCCTACCCACACAAGTGAGGTATCATTTTTTATCAGGAGACTTGGGGGAACGCTGGATGGAAGGAAATTCGTGGCTCCTCTCAGATTCCAGAACTTTCTGTCACCGAAATGTGAGGAAAACGTGTTTTTTTAGCCAAATTTTGAGGTTTGCAAAGGATTCTGGGTAACAGAACCTGGTCAGAGCACCACAAGTCACCCCATCTTGGATTCCCCTAGGTCTCTAGTTTTCAAAAATGCACAGGTTTGGTAGGTTTCCCTAGGTGCCGACTGAGCTAGAGGCCAAAATCTACAGGTAGGCACTTTGCAAAAAACACCTCTGTTTTCTTTAAAAAAATGTGATGTGTCCACGTTGTGTTTTGGGGCATTTCCTGTCACGGGCGCTAGGCCTACCCACACAAGTGAGGTATCATTTTTATCGGGAGACTTGGGGGAACGCTGGGTGGAAGGAAATTTGTGGCTCCTCTCAGATTCCAGAACTTTCTGTCACCGAAATGTGAGGAAAACGTGTTTTTTTAGCCAAATTGTGAGGTTTGCAAAGGATTCTGGGTAACAGAACTTGGTCAGAGCCCCACAAGTCACCCCATCTTGGATTCCCCTAGGTCTCTAGTTTTCAAAAATGCACACATTTGGTAGGTTTCCCTAGGTGCCGTCTGAGCTAGAGGCCAAAATCTACAGGTAGGCACTTTGCAAAAAACACCTCTGTTCTCTTTAAAAAAATGTGATCTGTCCACGTTGCATTTTGGGGCATTTCCTGTCGGGTGCACTAGGCCTACCCACACAAGTGAGGTATCATTTTTATCGGGAGACTTGGGGGAATGCTGGGTGGAAGGAAACGTGTGGCTCCTCTCTGACTCCAGAACTTTCTGTCACCAAAATGTGAGGAAAATGTGTTTTTTTAAGCTCAATTTTGAGATTTGCAAAGGATTCTGGGTAACAGAACCTGGTCAGAGCCCCACAAGTCACCCCATCTTGGATTCCCCTAGGTCTCTAGTTTAAAAAATGCACAGGTTTGGTAGGTTTCCCTAGGTGCCAGCTGAGCTAGAGGCCAAAATCTACAGGTAGGCACTTTGCAAAAAACACCTCTGTTTTCTTTCAAAAAATGTGATGTGTCCACGTTGTGTTTTGTGGCATTTCCTGTCACAGGCGCTAGGCCTACCCACACAAGTGAGGTATCATTTTTTATCAGGAGACTTGGGGGAACGCTGGATGGAAGGAAATTCGTGGCTCCTCTCAGATTCCAGAACTTTCTGTCACCGAAATGTGAGGAAAACGTGTTTTTTTAGCCAAATTTTGAGGTTTGCAAAGGATTCTGGGTAACAGAACCTGGTCAGAGCACCACAAGTCACCCCATCTTGGATTCCCCTAGGTCTCTAGTTTTCAAAAATGCACAGGTTTGGTAGGTTTCCCTAGGTGCCGACTGAGCTAGAGGCCAAAATCTACAGGTAGCCACTTTGCAAAAAACACCTCTGTTTTCTTTAAAAAAATGTGATGTGTCCACGTTGTGTTTTGGGGCATTTCCTGTCACGGGCGCTAGGCCTACCCACACAAGTGAGGTATCATTTTTATCGGGAGACTTGGGGGAACGCTGGGTGGAAGGAAATTTGTGGCTCCTCTCAGATTCCAGAACTTTCTGTCACCGAAATGTGAGGAAAACGTGTTTTTTTAGCCAAATTGTGAGGTTTGCAAAGGATTCTGGGTAACAGAACCTGGTCAGACCCCCACAAGTCACCCCATCTTGGATTCCCCTAGTTCTCTAGTTTTCAAAAATGCACTGCTTTGGTAGGTTTCCCTAGGTGCCGGCTGAGCTAGAGGCCAAAATCTACAGGTAGGCACTTTGCAAAAAACACCTCTGTTTTCTTTAAAAAAATGTGATGTGTCCACGTTGCGTTTTGGGGCATTTCCTGTCGTGGGCGCTAGGCCTACCCACACAAGTGAGGTATCATTTTTATTGGGAGACTTGGGGGAATGCTGGGTGGAAGGAAACGTGTGGCTCCTCTCTGACTCCAGAACTTTCTGTCACCAAAATGTGAGGGAAATGTGTTTTTTTAAGCTAAATTTTGAGATTTGCAAAGGATTCTGGGTAACAGAACCTGGTCAGAGCCCCACAAGTCACCCCATCTTGGATTCCCCTAGGTCTCTAGTTTAAAAAATGCACAGGTTTGGTAGGTTTCCCTAGGTGCCAGCTGAGCTAAAGGCCAAAATCTACAGGTAGGCACTTTGCAAAAAACACCTCTGTTTTCTTTAAAAAAATGTGATGTGTCCACGTTGTGTTTTGGGGCATTTCCTGTCACGGGCGCTAGGCCTACCCACACAAGTGAGGTATCATTTTTATCGGGAGACTTGGGGGAAGGCTGGGTGGAAGGAAATTTGTGGCTCCTCTCAGATTCCAGAACTGTCTGTCACCGAAATGTGAGGAAAACGTGTTTTTTTAGCCAAATTGTGAGGTTTGCAAAGGATTCTGGGTAACAGAACCTGGTCAGACCCCCACAAGTCACCCCATCTTGGATTCCCCTAGTTCTCTAGTTTTCAAAAATGCACTGCTTTGGTAGGTTTCCCTAGGTGCCGGCTGAGCTAGACGCCAAAATCTACAGGTAGGCACTTTGCAAAAAACACCTCTGTTTTCTTTAAAAAAATGTGATGTGTCCACGTTGCGTTTTGGGGCATTTCCTGTCGTGGGCGCTAGGCCTACCCACACAAGTGAGGTATCATTTTTATCGGGAGACTTGGGGGAATGCTGGGTGGAAGGAAACGTGTGGCTCCTCTCTGACTCCAGAACTTTCTGTCACCAAAATGTGAGGAAAATGTGTTTTTTTAAGCTAAATTTTGAGATTTGCAAAGGATTCTGGGTAACAGAACCTGGTCAGAGCCCCACAAGTCACCCCATCTTGGATTCCCCTAGGTCTCTAGTTTAAAAAATGCACAGGTTTGGTAGGTTTCCCTAGGTGCCAGCTGAGCTAAAGGCCAAAATCTACAGGTAGGCACTTTGCAAAAAACACCTCTGTTTTCTTTCAAAAAATGTGATGTGTCCACGTTGTGTTTTGTGGCATTTCCTGTCACAGGCGCTAGGCCTACCCACACAAGTGAGGTATCATTTTTTATCAGGAGACTTGGGGGAACGCTGGATGGAAGGAAATTCGTGGCTCCTCTCAGATTCCAGAACTTTCTGTCACCGAAATGTGAGGAAAACGTGTTTTTTTAGCCAAAGTTTGAGGTTTGCAAAGGATTCTGGGTAACAGAACCTGGTCAGAGCACCACAAGTCACCCCATCTTGGATTCCCCTAGGTCTCTAGTTTTCAAAAATGCACAGGTTTGGTAGGTTTCCGTAGGTGCTGACTGAGCTAGAGGCCAAAATCTACAGGTAGGCACTTTGCAAAAAACACCTCTGTTTTCTTTAAAAAAATGTGATGTGTCCACGTTGTGTTTTGGGGCATTTCCTGTCACGGGCGCTAGGCCTACCCACACAAGTGAGGTATCATTTTTATCGGGAGACTTGGGGGAACGCTGGGTGGAAGGAAATTTGTGGCTCCTCTCAGATTCCAGAACTTTCTGTCACCAAAATGTGAGGAAAACGTGTTTTTTTAGCCAAATTGTGAGGTTTGCAAAGGATTCTGGGTAACAGAACCTGGTCAGACCCCCACTAGTCACCCCATCTTGGATTCCCCTAGGTCTCTAGTTTTAAAAAATGCACTGCTTTGGTAGGTTTCCCTAGGTGCCGGCTGAGCTAGAGGCCAAAATCTACAGGTAGGCACTTTGCAAAAAACACCTCTGTTTTCTTTAAAAAAATGTGACGTGTCCATGTTGCGTTTTGGGGCATTTCCTGTCGTGGGCGCTAGGCCTACCCACATAAGTGAGGTATCATTTTTATCGGGAGACTTGGGGGAATGCTGGGTGGAAGGAAACGTGTGGCTCCTCTCTGACTCCAGAACTTTCTGTCACCAAAATTTGAGGAAAATGTGTTTTTTTAGCCAAATTTTGAGGTTTGCAAAGGATTCTGGGTAACAGAACTTGGTCAGAGCCCCACAAGTCACGCCATCTTAGATTCCCCTAGGTCTCTAGTTTTAAAAAATGCACAGGTTTGGTAGGTTTCCCTAGGTGCCGTCTGAGCTAGAGGCCAAAATCTACAGGTAGGCACTTTGCAAAAAACACCTCTGTTTTCTTTAAAAAAATGTGATCTGTCCACGTTGCATTTTGGGGCATTTCCTGTCGGGGGCGCTAGGCCTACCCACACAAGTGAGGTATCATTTTTATTGGGAGACTTGGGGGAATGCTGGGTGGAAGGAAACGTGTGGCTCCTCTCTGACTCCAGAACTTTCTGTCACCAAAATGTGAGGAAAATGTGTTTTTTTAAGCTAAATTTTGAGATTTGCAAAGGATTCTGGGTAACAGAACCTGGTCAGAGCCCCACAAGTCACCCCATCTTGGATTCCCCTAGGTCTCTAGTTTAAAAAATGCACAGGTTTGGTAGGTTTCCCTAGGTGCCAGCTGAGCTAAAGGCCAAAATCTACAGGTAGGCACTTTGCAAAAAACACCTCTGTTTTCTTTCAAAAAATGTGATGTGTCCACGTTGTGTTTTGTGGCATTTCCTGTCACAGGCGCTAGGCCTACCCACACAAGTGAGGTATCATTTTTTATCAGGAGACTTGGGGGAACGCTGGATGGAAGGAAATTCGTGGCTCCTCTCAGATTCCAGAACTTTCTGTCACCGAAATGTGAGGAAAACGTGTTTTTTTAGCCAAATTTTGAGGTTTGCAAAGGATTCTGGGTAACAGAACCTGGTCAGAGCACCACAAGTCACCCCATCTTGGATTCCCCTAGGTCTCTAGTTTTCAAAAATGCACAGGTTTCGTAGGTTTCCCTAGGTGCCGACTGAGCTAGAGGCCAAAATCTACAGGTAGGCACTTTGCAAAAAACACCTCTGTTTTCTTTAAAAAAATGTGATGTGTCCACGTTGTGTTTTGGGGCATTTCCTGTCACGGGCGCTAGGCCTACCCACACAAGTGAGGTATCATTTTTATCGGGAGACTTGGGGGAACACTGGGTGGAAGGAAATTTGTGGCTCCTCTCAGATTCCAGAACTTTCTGTCACCGAAATGTGAGGAAAACGTGTTTTTTTAGCCAAATTGTGAGGTTTGCAAAGGATTCTGGGTAACAGAACTTGGTCAGAGCCCCACAAGTCACCCCATCTTGGATTCCCCTAGGTCTCTAGTTTTCAAAAATGCACACGTTTGGTAGGTTTCCCTAGGTGCCGTCTGAGCTAGAGGCCAAAATCTACAGGTAGGCACTTTGCAAAAAACACCTCTGTTCTCTTTAAAAAAATGTGATCTGTCCACGTTGCATTTTGGGGCATTTCCTGTCGGGTGCGCTAGGCCTACCCACACAAGTGAGGTATCATTTTTATCGGGAGACTTGGGGGAATGCTGGGTGGAAGGAAACGTGTGGCTCCTCTCTGACTCCAGAACTTTCTGTCACCAAAATGTGAGGAAAATGTGTTTTTTTAAGCTCAATTTTGAGATTTGCAAAGGATTCTGGGTAACAGAACCTGGTCAGAGCCCCACAAGTCACCCCATCTTGGATTCCCCTAGGTCTCTAGTTTAAAAAATGCACAGGTTTGGTAGGTTTCCCTAGGTGCCAGCTGAGCTAAAGGCCAAAATCTACAGGTAGGCACTTTGCAAAAAACACCTCTGTTTTCTTTAAAAAAATGTGATGTGTCCACGTTGTGTTTTGGGGCATTTCCTGTCACGGGCGCTAGGCCTACCCACACAAGTGAGGTATCATTTTTATCGGGAGACTTGGGGGAAGGCTGGGTGGAAGGAAATTTGTGGCTCCTCTCAGATTCCAGAACTTTCTGTCACCGAAATGTGAGGAAAACGTGTTTTTTTAGCCAAATTGTGAGGTTTGCAAAGGATTCTGGGTAACAGAACCTGGTCAGAGCCCCACAAGTCACCCCATCTTGGATTCCCCTAGGTCTCTAGTTTTGAAAAATGCACAGGTTTGGTAGGTTTCCCTAGGTGCCGGCTGAGCTAGAGGCCAAAATCTACAGGTAGGCACTTTGCAAAAAACACCTCTGTTTTCTTTAAAAAAATGTGATGTGTCCACGTTGCGTTTTGGGGCATTTCCTGTCGTGGGCGCTAGGCCTACCCACACAAGTGAGGTATCATTTTTATCGGGAGACTTGGGGGAATGCTGGGTGGAAGGAAATGTGTGGCTCCTCTCTGACTCCAGAACTTTCTGTCACCAAAATGTGAGGAAAATGTGTTTTTTTAAGCTAAATTTTGAGATTTGCAAAGGATTCTGGGTAACAGAACCTGGTCAGAGCCCCACAAGTCACACCATCTTGGATTCCCCTAGGTCTCTAGTTTTAAAAAATGCACAGCTTTGGTAGGTTTCCCTAGGTGCCGGCTGAGCTAGAGGCCAAAATCTACAGGTAGGCACTTTGCATAAAACACCTCTGTTTTCTTTCAAAAAAATGTGATGTGTCCACGTTGTGTTTTGGGGCATTTCCTGTCACGGGCGCTAGGCCTACCCACACAAGTGAGGTATCATTTTTATCGGGAGACTTGGGGGAACGCTGGGTGGAAGGAAATTTGTGGCTCCTCTCAGATTCCAGAACTTTCTGTCACCAAAATGTGAGGAAAACGTGTTTTTTTAGCCAAATTGTGAGGTTTGCAAAGGATTCTGGGTAACAGAACCTGGTCAGACCCCCACTAGTCACCCCATCTTGGATTCCCCTAGGTCTCTAGTTTTAAAAAATGCACTGCTTTGGTAGGTTTCCCTAGGTGCCGGCTGAGCTAGAGGCCAAAATCTACAGGTAGGCACTTTGCAAAAAACACCTCTGTTTTCTTTAAAAAAATGTGACGTGTCCATGTTGCGTTTTGGGGCATTTCCTGTCGTGGGCGCTAGGCCTACCCACATAAGTGAGGTATCATTTTTATCGGGAGACTTGGGGGAATGCTGGGTGGAAGGAAACGTGTGGCTCCTCTCTGACTCCAGAACTTTCTGTCACCAAAATTTGAGGAAAATGTGTTTTTTTAGCCAAATTTTGAGGTTTGCAAAGGATTCTGGGTAACAGAACTTGGTCAGAGCCCCACAAGTCACGCCATCTTAGATTCCCCTAGGTCTCTAGTTTTAAAAAATGCACAGGTTTGGTAGGTTTCCCTAGGTGCCGTCTGAGCTAGAGGCCAAAATCTACAGGTAGGCACTTTGCAAAAAACACCTCTGTTTTCTTTAAAAAAATGTGATCTGTCCACGTTGCATTTTGGGGCATTTCCTGTCGGGGGCGCTAGGCCTACCCACACAAGTGAGGTATCATTTTTATTGGGAGACTTGGGGGAATGCTGGGTGGAAGGAAACGTGTGGCTCCTCTCTGACTCCAGAACTTTCTGTCACCAAAATGTGAGGAAAATGTGTTTTTTTAAGCTAAATTTTGAGATTTGCAAAGGATTCTGGGTAACAGAACCTGGTCAGAGCCCCACAAGTCACCCCATCTTGGATTCCCCTAGGTCTCTAGTTTAAAAAATGCACAGGTTTGGTAGGTTTCCCTAGGTGCCAGCTGAGCTAAAGGCCAAAATCTACAGGTAGGCACTTTGCAAAAAACACCTCTGTTTTCTTTCAAAAAATGTGATGTGTCCACGTTGTGTTTTGTGGCATTTCCTGTCACAGGCGCTAGGCCTACCCACACAAGTGAGGTATCATTTTTTATCAGGAGACTTGGGGGAACGCTGGATGGAAGGAAATTCGTGGCTCCTCTCAGATTCCAGAACTTTCTGTCACCGAAATGTGAGGAAAACGTGTTTTTTTAGCCAAATTTTGAGGTTTGCAAAGGATTCTGGGTAACAGAACCTGGTCAGAGCACCACAAGTCACCCCATCTTGGATTCCCCTAGGTCTCTAGTTTTAAAAAATGCACAGGTTTCGTAGGTTTCCCTAGGTGCCGACTGAGCTAGAGGCCAAAATCTACAGGTAGGCACTTTGCAAAAAACACCTCTGTTTTCTTTAAAAAAATGTGATGTGTCCACGTTGTGTTTTGGGGCATTTCCTGTCACGGGCGCTAGGCCTACCCACACAAGTGAGGTATCATTTTTATCGGGAGACTTGGGGGAACGCTGGGTGGAAGGAAATTTGTGGCTCCTCTCAGATTCCAGAACTTTCTGTCACCGAAATGTGAGGAAAACGTGTTTTTTTAGCCAAATTGTGAGGTTTGCAAAGGATTCTGGGTAACAGAACTTGGTCAGAGCCCCACAAGTCACCCCATCTTGGATTCCCCTAGGTCTCTAGTTTTCAAAAATGCACACGTTTGGTAGGTTTCCCTAGGTGCCGTCTGAGCTAGAGGCCAAAATCTACAGGTAGGCACTTTGCAAAAAACACCTCTGTTCTCTTTAAAAAAATGTGATCTGTCCACGTTGCATTTTGGGGCATTTCCTGTCGGGTGCGCTAGGCCTACCCACACAAGTGAGGTATCATTTTTATCGGGAGACTTGGGGGAATGCTGGGTGGAAGGAAACGTGTGGCTCCTCTCTGACTCCAGAACTTTCTGTCACCAAAATGTGAGGAAAATGTGTTTTTTTAAGCTCAATTTTGAGATTTGCAAAGGATTCTGGGTAACAGAACCTGGTCAGAGCCCCACAAGTCACCCCATCTTGGATTCCCCTAGGTCTCTAGTTTAAAAAATGTACAGGTTTGGTAGGTTTCCCTAGGTGCCAGCTGAGCTAGAGGCCAAAATCTACAGGTAGGCACTTTGCAAAAAACACCTCTGTTTTCTTTAAAAAAATGTGATGTGTCCACGTTGTGTTTTGGGGCATTTCCTGTCACGGGTGCTAGGCCTACCCACGCAAGTGAGGTATCATTTTTATCGGGAGACTTGGGGGAACGCTGGGTGGAAGGAAATTTGTGGCTCCTCTCAGATTCCAGAACTTTCTGTCCCAGAAATGTGAGGAAAACCTGTTTTTTTAGCCAAATTGTGAGGTTTGCAAAGGATTCTGGGTAACAGAACCTGGTCAGAGCCCCACAAGTCACCCCATATTGGATTCCCCTAGGTCTCTAGTTTTCAAAAATGCAGTGGTTTGGTAGGTTTCCCTAGGTGCCGGCTGAGCTAGAGGCCAAAATCGAAAGGTAGGCACTTTGCAAAAAACACCTCTGTTTTCTTTAAAAAAATGTGATGTGTCCACGTTGTGTTTTGGGGTATTTCCTGTCACGGGTGCTAGGCCTACCCACACAAGTGAGGTATCATTTTTATCGGGAGACTTGGGGGAACGCTGGGTGGAAGGAAATTTGTTGCTCCTCTCAGATTCCAGAATTTTCTGTCACCGAAATGTGAGGAAAATGTGTTTTTTTAGCCAAATTGTGAGGTTTGCAAAGGATTCTGGGTAACAGAACCTGGTCAGACCCCCACAAGTCACCCCATCTTGGATTCCCCTAGTTCTCTAGTTTTCAAAAATGCACTGCTTTGGTAGGTTTCCCTAGGTGCCGGCTGAGCTAGAGGCCAAAATCTACAGGTAGGCACTTTGCAAAAAACACCTCTGTTTTCTTTAAAAAAATTTGATGTGTCCACGTTGCGTTTTGGGGCATTTCCTGTCGTGGGCGCTAGGCCTACCCACACAAGTGAGGTATCATTTTTATCGGGAGACTTGGGGGAATGCTGGGTGGAAGGAAACGTGTGGCTCCTCTCTGACTCCAGAACTTTCTGTCACCAAAATGTGAGGAAAATGTGTTTTTTTAAGCTAAATTTTGAGATTTGCAAAGGATTCTGGGTAACAGAACCTGGTCAGGGCCCCACAAGTCACCCCATCTTGGATTCCCCTAGGTCTCTAGTTTAAAAAATGCACAGGTTTGGTAGGTTTCCCTAGGTGCCAGCTGAGCTAAAGGCCAAAATCTACAGGTAGGCACTTTGCAAAAAACACCTCTGTTTTCTTTCAAAAAATGTGATGTGTCCACGTTGTGTTTTGTGGCATTTCCTGTCACAGGCGCTAGGCCTACCCACACAAGTGAGGTATCATTTTTTATCAGGAGACTTGGGGGAACGCTGGATGGAAGGAAATTCGTGGCTCCTCTCAGATTCCAGAACTTTCTGTCACCGAAATGTGAGGAAAACGTGTTTTTTTAGCCAAAGTTTGAGGTTTGCAAAGGATTCTGGGTAACAGAACCTGGTCAGAGCACCACAAGTCACCCCATCTTGGATTCCCCTAGGTCTCTAGTTTTCAAAAATGCACAGGTTTGGTAGGTTTCCGTAGGTGCTGACTGAGCTAGAGGCCAAAATCTACAGGTAGGCACTTTGCAAAAAACACCTCTGTTTTCTTTAAAAAAATGTGATGTGTCCACGTTGTGTTTTGGGGCATTTCCTGTCACGGGCGCTAGGCCTACCCACACAAGTGAGGTATCATTTTTATCGGGAGACTTGGGGGAACGCTGGGTGGAAGGAAATTTGTGGCTCCTCTCAGATTCCAGAACTTTCTGTCACCGAAATGTGAGGAAAACGTGTTTTTTTAGCCAAATTGTGAGGTTTGCAAAGGATTCTGGGTAACAGAACCTGGTCAGACCCCCACTAGTCACCCCATCTTGGATTCCCCTAGGTCTCTAGTTTTAAAAAATGCACTGCTTTGGTAGGTTTCCCTAGGTGCCGGCTGAGCTAGAGGCCAAAATCTACAGGTAGGCACTTTGCAAAAAACACCTCTGTTTTCTTTAAAAAAATGTGACGTGTCCATGTTGCGTTTTGGGGCATTTCCTGTCGTGGGCGCTAGGCCTACCCACATAAGTGAGGTATCATTTTTATCGGGAGACTTGGGGGAATGCTGGGTGGAAGGAAACGTGTGGCTCCTCTCTGACTCCAGAACTTTCTGTCACCAAAATTTGAGGAAAATGTGTTTTTTTAGCCAAATTTTGAGGTTTGCAAAGGATTCTGGGTAACAGAACTTGGTCAGAGCCCCACAAGTCACGCCATCTTAGATTCCCCTAGGTCTCTAGTTTTAAAAAATGCACAGGTTTGGTAGGTTTCCCTAGGTGCCGTCTGAGCTAGAGGCCAAAATCTACAGGTAGGCACTTTGCAAAAAACACCTCTGTTTTCTTTAAAAAAATGTGATCTGTCCACGTTGCATTTTGGGGCATTTCCTGTCGGGGGCGCTAGGCCTACCCACACAAGTGAGGTATCATTTTTATTGGGAGACTTGGGGGAATGCTGGGTGGAAGGAAACGTGTGGCTCCTCTCTGACTCCAGAACTTTCTGTCACCAAAATGTGAGGAAAATGTGTTTTTTTAAGCTAAATTTTGAGATTTGCAAAGGATTCTGGGTAACAGAACCTGGTCAGAGCCCCACAAGTCACCCCATCTTGGATTCCCCTAGGTCTCTAGTTTAAAAAATGCACAGGTTTGGTAGGTTTCCCTAGGTGCCAGCTGAGCTAAAGGCCAAAATCTACAGGTAGGCACTTTGCAAAAAACACCTCTGTTTTCTTTCAAAAAATGTGATGTGTCCACGTTGTGTTTTGTGGCATTTCCTGTCACAGGCGCTAGGCCTACCCACACAAGTGAGGTATCATTTTTTATCAGGAGACTTGGGGGAACGCTGGATGGAAGGAAATTCGTGGCTCCTCTCAGATTCCAGAACTTTCTGTCACCGAAATGTGAGGAAAACGTGTTTTTTTAGCCAAATTTTGAGGTTTGCAAAGGATTCTGGGTAACAGAACCTGGTCAGAGCACCACAAGTCACCCCATCTTGGATTCCCCTAGGTCTCTAGTTTTCAAAAATGCACAGGTTTCGTAGGTTTCCCTAGGTGCCGACTGAGCTAGAGGCCAAAATCTACAGGTAGGCACTTTGCAAAAAACACCTCTGTTTTCTTTAAAAAAATGTGATGTGTCCACGTTGTGTTTTGGGGCATTTCCTGTCACGGGCGCTAGGCCTACCCACACAAGTGAGGTATCATTTTTATCGGGAGACTTGGGGGAACGCTGGGTGGAAGGAAATTTGTGGCTCCTCTCAGATTCCAGAACTTTCTGTCACCGAAATGTGAGGAAAACGTGTTTTTTTAGCCAAATTGTGAGGTTTGCAAAGGATTCTGGGTAACAGAACTTGGTCAGAGCCCCACAAGTCACCCCATCTTGGATTCCCCTAGGTCTCTAGTTTTCAAAAATGCACACGTTTGGTAGGTTTCCCTAGGTGCCGTCTGAGCTAGAGGCCAAAATCTACAGGTAGGCACTTTGCAAAAAACACCTCTGTTCTCTTTAAAAAAATGTGATCTGTCCACGTTGCATTTTGGGGCATTTCCTGTCGGGTGCGCTAGGCCTACCCACACAAGTGAGGTATCATTTTTATCGGGAGACTTGGGGGAATGCTGGGTGGAAGGAAACGTGTGGCTCCTCTCTGACTCCAGAACTTTCTGTCACCAAAATGTGAGGAAAATGTGTTTTTTTAAGCTCAATTTTGAGATTTGCAAAGGATTCTGGGTAACAGAACCTGGTCAGAGCCCCACAAGTCACCCCATCTTGGATTCCCCTAGGTCTCTAGTTTAAAAAATGCACAGGTTTGGTAGGTTTCCCTAGGTGCCGACTGAGCTAGAGGCCAAAATCTACAGGTAGCCACTTTGCAAAAAACACCTCTGTTTTCTTTAAAAAAATGTGATGTGTCCACGTTGTGTTTTGGGGCATTTCTTGTCACGGGCGCTAGGCCTACCCACACAAGTGAGGTATCATTTTTATCGGGAGACTTGGGGGAACGCTGGGTGGAAGGAAATTTGTGGCTCCTCTCAGATTCCAGAACTTTCTGTCACCGAAATGTGAGGAAAACGTGTTTTTTTAGCCAAATTGTGAGGTTTGCAAAGGATTCTGGGTAACAGAACCTGGTCAGACCCCCACAAGTCACCCCATCTTAGATTCCCCTAGTTCTCTAGTTTTCAAAAATGCACTGCTTTGGTAGGTTTCCCTAGGTGCCGGCTGAGCTAGAGGCCAAAATCTACAGGTAGGCACTTTGCAAAAAACACCTCTGTTTTCTTTAAAAAAATGTGATGTGTCCACGTTGCGTTTTGGGGCATTTCCTGTCGTGGGCGCTAGGCCTACCCACACAAGTGAGGTATCATTTTTATTGGGAGACTTGGGGGAATGCTGGGTGGAAGGAAACGTGTGGCTCCTCTCTGACTCCAGAACTTTCTGTCACCAAAATGTGAGGGAAATGTGTTTTTTTAAGCTAAATTTTGAGATTTGCAAAGGATTCTGGGTAACAGAACCTGGTCAGAGCCCCACAAGTCACCCCATCTTGGATTCCCCTAGGTCTCTAGTTTAAAAAATGCACAGGTTTGGTAGGTTTCCCTAGGTGCCAGCTGAGCTAAAGGCCAAAATCTACAGGTAGGCACTTTGCAAAAAACACCTCTGTTTTCTTTAAAAAAATGTGATGTGTCCACGTTGTGTTTTGGGGCATTTCCTGTCACGGGCGCTAGGCCTACCCACACAAGTGAGGTATCATTTTTATTGGGAGACTTGGGGGAAGGCTGGGTGGAAGGAAATTTGTGGCTCCTCTCAGATTCCAGAACTTTCTGTCACCGAAATGTGAGGAAAACGTGTTTTTTTAGCCAAATTGTGAGGTTTGCAAAGGATTCTGGGTAACAGAACCTGGTCAGAGCCCCACAAGTCACCCCATCTTGGATTCCCCTAGGTCTCTAGTTTTGAAAAATGCACAGGTTTGGTAGGTTTCCCTAGGTGCCGGCTGAGCTAGAGGCCAAAATCTACAGGTAGGCACTTTGCAAAAAACACCTCTGTTTTCTTTAAAAAATGTGATGTGTCCACGTTGCGTTTTGGGGCATTTCCTGTCGTGGGCGCTAGGCCTACCCACACAAGTGAGGTATCATTTTTATCGGGAGACTTGGGGGAATGCTGGGTGGAAGGAAACGTGTGGCTCCTCTCTGACTCCAGAACTTTCTGTCACCAAAATGTGAGGAAAATGTGTTTTTTTAAGCTAAATTTTGAGATTTGCAAAGGCTTCTGGGTAACAGAACCTGGTCAGAGCCCCACAAGTCACCCCATCTTGGATTCCCCTAGGTCTCTAGTTTAAAAAATGCACAGGTTTGGTAGGTTTCCCTAGGTGCCAGCTGAGCTAAAGGCCAAAATCTACAGGTAGGCACTTTGCAAAAAACACCTCTGTTTTCTTTAAAAAAATGTGATGTGTCCACGTTGTGTTTTGTGGCATTTCCTGTCACAGGCGCTAGGCCTACCCACACAAGTGAGGTATCATTTTTTATCAGGAGACTTGGGGGAACGCTGGATGGAAGGAAATTCGTGGCTCCTCTCAGATTCCAGAACTTTCTGTCACCGAAATGTGAGGAAAACGTGTTTTTTTAGCCAATGTTTGAGGTTTGCAAAGGATTCTGGGTAACAGAACCTGGTCAGAGCACCACAAGTCACCCCATCTTGGATTCCCCTAGGTCTCTAGTTTTCAAAAATGCACAGGTTTGGTAGGTTTCCCTAGGTGCTGACTGAGCTAGAGGCCAAAATCTACAGGTAGGCACTTTGCAAAAAACACCTCTGTTTTCTTTAAAAAAATGTGATGTGTCCACGTTGTGTTTTGGGGCATTTCCTGTCACGGGCGCTAGGCCTACCCACACAAGTGAGGTATCATTTTTATCGGGAGACTTGGGGGAACGCTGGGTGGAAGGAAATTTGTGGCTCCTCTCAGATTCCAGAACTTTCTGTCACCGAAATCTGAGGAAAACGTGTTTTTTTAGCCAAATTGTGAGGTTTGCAAAGGATTCTGGGGTAACAGAACCTGGTCAGACCCCCACTAGTCACCCCATCTTGGATTCCCCTAGGTCTCTAGTTTTCAAAAATGCACTGCTTTGGTAGGTTTCCCTAGGTGCCGGCTGAGCTAGAGGCCAAAATCTACAGGTAGGCACTTTGCAAAAAACACCTCTGTTTTCTTTAAAAAAATGTGATGTGTCCATGTTGCGTTTTGGGGCATTTCCTGTCGTGGGCGCTAGGCCTACCCACATAAGTGAGGTATCATTTTTATCGGGAGACTTGGGGGAATGCTGGGTGGAAGGAAACGTGTGGCTCCTCTCTGACTCCAGAACTTTCTGTCACCAAAATTTGAGGAAAATGTGTTTTTTTTAGCCAAATTTTGAGGTTTGCAAAGGATTCTGGGTAACAGAACTTGGTCAGAGCCCCACAAGTCACGCCATCTTGGATTCCCCTAGGTCTCTAGTTTTAAAAAATGCACAGGTTTGGTAGGTTTCCCTAGGTGCCGTCTGAGCTAGAGGCCAAAATCTACAGGTAGGCACTTTGCAAAAAACACCTCTGTTTTCTTTCAAAAAATGTGATGTGTCCACATTGTGTTTTGGGGCATTTCCTGTCACGGGTGCTAGGCCTACCCACACAAGTGAGGTATCATTTTTATCGGGAGACTTGGGGGAACGCTGGTTGGAAGGAAATTTGTGGCTCCTCTCAGATTCCAGAACTTTCTGTCACCGAAATGTGAGGAAAACATGTTTTTTTTAGCCAAATTGTGCGGTTTGCAAAGGATTCTGGGTAACAGAACCTGGTCAGAGCCCCACAAGTCACCCCATCTTGGATTCCCCTAGGTCTCTAGTTTTAAAAAATGCACTGGTTTGGTAGGTTTCCCTAGGTGCCGGTTGAGCTAGAGGCCAAAATCTACAGGTAGGCACTTTGCAAAAAACACCTCTGTTTTCTTTCAAAAAATGTGATGTGTCCACGTTGCGTTTTGGGGCATTTCCTGTCACGGGCGCTAGGCCTACCCACACAAGTGAGGTATCATTTTTATCGGGAGACTTGGGGGAACGCTGGGTGGAAGGAAATTTGTGGCTCCTCTCAGATTCCAGAACTTTCTGTCACCGAAATGTGAGGAAAATGTGTTTTTTTAGCCAAATTGTGAGGTTTGCAAAGGATTCTGGGTAACAGAACCTGGTCAGAGCCCCACAAGTCACCCCATCTTGGATTCCCCTAGGTCTCTAGTTTTTAAAAATGCACAGGTTTGGTAGGTTTCCCTAGGTGCCGGCTGAGCTAGAGGCCAAAATCGAAAGGTAGGCACTTTGCAAAAAACACCTCTGTTTTCTTTCAAAAAATGTGATGTGTCCACGTTGTGTTTTGGGGCATTTCCTGTCACAGGTGCTAGGCCTACCCACACAAGTGAGGTATCATTTTTATCGGGAGACTTGGGGGAACGCTGGGTGGAAGGAAATTTGTTGCTCCTCTCAGTTTCCAGAACTTTCTGTCACCGAAATGTGAGGAAAATGTGTTTTTTTAGCCAAATGTTGAGGCTTGCAAAGTATTCTGGGTAACAGAACCTTGCCAGAGCCCCACAAGTCACCCCATCTTGGATTCCCCTAGGTCTCTAGTTTTCAAAAATGCACAGGTTTGGTAGGATTCCCTAGGTGCCGGCTGAGCTAGAGGCCAAAATCTTCAGGTAGGCACTTTGCAAAAAACACCTCTGTTTTCTTTAAAAAAATTTGATGTGTCCACGTTGCGTTTTGGGGCATTTCCTGTCGCGGGCGCTAAGCCTACCCACACAAGTGAGGTATCATTTTTATCGGGAGACTTGGGGGAACGCTGGGTGGAAGGAAATTTGTGGCTCCTCTCAGATTCCAGAACTTTCTGTCACCAAAATTTGAGGAAAATGTGTTTTTTTAGCCAAATTGTGAGGTTTGCAAAGGAGTCTGGGTAACAGAACCTGGTCAGAGCCCCACAAGTCACCCCATCTTGGATTCCCCTAGGTCTCTAGTTTTGAAAAATGCACAGGTTTGGTAGGTTTCCCTAGGTGCCGTCTGAGCTAGAGGCCAAAATCTACAGGTAGGCACTTTGCAAAAAACACCTCTGTTTTCTTTAAACAAATGTGATGTGTCCACGTTGCGTTTTGGGGCATTTCCTGTCGTGGGCGCTAGGCCTACCCACACAAGTGAGGTATCATTTTTATCAGGAGACTTGGGGGAACGCTGTGTGGAAGGGAATTTGTGGCTCCTCTCTGATTCAAGAACTATCTGTCACCAACATTTGAGGAAAACGTGTTTTTTTAGCCAAATTGTGAGGTTTGCAAAGGATTCTGGGTAACAGAACTTGGCCAGAGCCCCACAAGTCACGCCATCTTGGATTCCCCTAGGTCTCTAGTTTTAAAAAATCCACAGGTTTGGTTGGTTTCCCTAGGTGCCGTCTGAGCTAGAGGCCAGAATCTACAGGTAGGCACTTTGCAAAAAACACCTCTGTTTTCTTTAAAAAAATGTGACCTGTCCATGTTGCGTTTTGTGGCATTTCCTGTTGCGGGCGCTAGGCCTACCCACACAAGTGAGGTATCATTTTTATCGGGAGACTTGGGGGATCGCTGGGTGGAAGGAAATTTGTGGCTCCTCTCAGATTCCAGAACTTTCTGTCACCAAAATTTGAGGAAAATGTGTTTTTTTAGCCAAATTTTGAGGTTTGCAAAGGAGTCTGGGTAACAGATCCTGGTCAGAGCCCCACAAGTCACCCCATCTTGGATTCCCCTAGGTCTCTAGTTTAAAAAAATGCACAGGTTTGGTAGGTTTCCCTAGGTGCCGTCTGAACTAGAGGCCAAAATCTACAGGTAGGCACTTTGCAAAAAACACCTCTGTTTTCTTTAAAAAAATATGATGTGTCCACGTTGTGTTTTGGGGCATTTCCTGTCACGGGTGCTAGGCCTACCCACACAAGTGAGGTATCATTTTTATCGGGAGACTTTGGGGAACCCTGGGTGGAAGGAAATTTGTGGCTCCTCTCAGATTCCAGAACTATCTGTCACCAAAATGTGAGGAAAACGTGTTTTTTTTTGCCAAATTGTGAGGTTTGCAAAGGATTCTGGGTAACAGAACCTGGTCAGAGCCCCACAAGTCACCCCATCTTGGATTCCCCTAGGTCTCTAGTTTTCAAAAATGCACAGGGTTGGTAGGTTTCCCTAGGTGCCGGCTGAGCTAGAGGCCAAAATCTACAGGTAGGCACTTTGCAAAAAACACCTCTGTTTTCTTTCAGAAAATGTGATGTGTCCACGTTGCGTTTTGGGGCATTTCCTGTCGCGGGCGCTAGGCCTACCCACACAAGTGAGGTATCATTTTTATCGGGAGACTTGGGGGAACGCTGTGTGGAAGGGAATTTGTGGTTCCTCTCTGATTCCAGAACTATCTGTCACCAAAATGTGAGGAAAACGTGTTTTTTTAGCCAAATTGTGAGGTTTGTGAAGGATTCTGGGTAACAGAACCTGGTCAGAGCCCCACCAGTCACCCCATCTTGGATTCCCCTAGGTCTCTAGTTTTCAAAAATGCACAGGGTTGGTAGGTTTCCCTAGGTGCCGGCTGAGCTAGAGGCCAAAATCTACAGGTAGGCACATTGCAAAAAACACCTCTGTTTTCTTTCAAAAAATTTGATGTGTCCACGTTGCGTTTTGGGGCATTTTCTGTCGCGGGCGCTAAGCCTACCCACACAAGTGAGGTATCATTTTTATCGGGAGACTTGGGGGAACGCTGGGTGGAAGGAAATTTGTGGCTCCTCTCAGATTCCAGAACTTTATGTCACCTAAATTTGAGGAAAATGTGTTTTTTTAGCCAAATTTTGAGGTTTGCAAAGGATTCTGGGTAACAGAACCTGGTCAGACCCCCACAAGTCACCCCATCTTGGATTCCCCTAGTTCTCTAGTTTTCAAAAATGCACTGCTTTGGTAGGTTTCCCTAGGTGCCGGCTGAGCTAGAGGCCAAAATCTACAGGTAGGCACTTTGCAAAAAACACCTCTGTTTTCTTTAAAAAAATGTGATGTGTCCACGTTGCGTTTTGGGGCATTTCCTGTCGTGGGCGCTAGGCCTACCCACACAAGTGAGGTATCATTTTTATCGGGAGACTTGGGGGAATGCTGGGTGGAAGGAAACGTGTGGCTCCTCTCTGACTCCAGAACTTTCTGTCACCAAAATGTGAGGAAAATGTGTTTTTTTAAGCTAAATTTTGAGATTTGCAAAGGATTCTGGGTAACAGAACCTGGTCAGAGCCCCACAAGTCACCCCATCTTGGTTTCCCCTAGGTCTCTAGTTTAAAAAATGCACAGGTTTGGTAGGTTTCCCTAGGTGCCAGCTGAGCTAAAGGCCAAAATCTACAGGTAGGCACTTTGCAAAAAACACCTCTGTTTTCTTTAAAAAAATGTGATGTGTCCACGTTGTGTTTTGGGGCATTTCCTGTCACGGGCGCTAGGCCTACCCACACAAGTGAGGTATCATTTTTATCGGGAGACTTGGGGGAACGCTGGGTGGAAGGAAATTTGTGGCTCCTCTCAGATTCCAGAACTTTCTGTCACCGAAATGTGAGGAAAACGTGTTTTTTTAGCCAAATTGTGAGGTTTGCAAAGGATTCTGGGTAACAGAACCTGGTCAGACCCCCACAAGTCACCCCATCTTGGATTCCCCTAGTTCTCTAGTTTTCAAAAATGCACTGCTTTGGTAGGTTTCCCTAGGTGCCGGCTGAGCTAGAGGCCAAAATCTACAGGTAGGCACTTTGCAAAAAACACCTCTGTTTTCTTTAAAAAAATGTGATGTGTCCACGTTGCGTTTTGGGGCATTTCCTGTCGTGGGCGCTAGGCCTACCCACACAAGTGAGGTATCATTTTTATCGGGAGACTTGGGGGAATGCTGGGTGGAAGGAAACGTGTGGCTCCTCTCTGACTCCAGAACTTTCTGTCACCAAAATGTGAGGAAAATGTGTTTTTTTAAGCTAAATTTTGAGATTTGCAAAGGATTCTGGGTAACAGAACCTGGTCAGAGCCCCACAAGTCACCCCATCTTGGATTCCCCTAGGTCTCTAGTTTAAAAAATGCACAGGTTTGGTAGGTTTCCCTAGGTGCCAGCTGAGCTAAAGGCCAAAATCTACAGGTAGGCACTTTGCAAAAAACACCTCTGTTTTCTTTCAAAAAATGTGATGTGTCCACGTTGTGTTTTGTGGCATTTCCTGTCACAGGCGCTAGGCCTACCCACACAAGTGAGGTATCATTTTTTATCAGGAGACTTGGGGGAACGCTGGATGGAAGGAAATTCGTGGCTCCTCTCAGATTCCAGAACTTTCTGTCACCGAAATGTGAGGAAAACGTGTTTTTTTAGCCAAAGTTTGAGGTTTGCAAAGGATTCTGGGTAACAGAACCTGGTCAGAGCACCACAAGTCACCCCATCTTGGATTCCCCTAGGTCTCTAGTTTTCAAAAATGCACAGGTTTGGTAGGTTTCCCTAGGTGCTGACTGAGCTAGAGGCCAAAATCTACAGGTAGGCACTTTGCAAAAAACACCTCTGTTTTCTTTAAAAAAATGTGATGTGTCCACGTTGTGTTTTGGGGCATTTCCTGTCACGGGCGCTAGGCCTACCCACACAAGTGAGGTATCATTTTTATCGGGAGACTTGGGGGAACGCTGGGTGGAAGGAAATTTGTGGCTCCTCTCAGATTCCAGAACTTTCTGTCACCGAAATGTGAGGAAAACGTGTTTTTTTAGCCAAATTGTGAGGTTTGCAAAGGAGTCTGGGTAACAGAACCTGGACAGAGCCCCACAAGTCACCCCATCTTGGATTCCCCTAGGTCTCTAGTTTAAAAAAATGCACAGGTTTGGTAGGTTTCCCTAGGTGCCGTCTGAACTAGAGGCCAAAATCTACAGGTAGGCACTTTGCAAAAAACACCTCTGTTTTCTTTAAAAAAATATGATGTGTCCACGTTGTGTTTTGGGGCATTTCCTGTCACGGGTGCTAGGCCTACCCACACAAGTGAGGTATCATTTTTATCGGGAGACTTTGGGAAACCCTGGGTGGAAGGAAATTTGTGGCTCCTCTATGATTCCAGAACTATCTGTCACCAAAATGTGAGGAAAACGTGTTTTTTTAGCCAAATTTTGAGGTTTGCAAAGGATTCTGGGTAACAGAACCTGGCCACAGCCCCACAAGTCACCCCATCTTGGATTCCCCTAGGTCTCTAGTTTTCAAAAATGCACAGGTTTGGTAGGTTTCCCTAGGTGCCGGCTGAGCTAAAGGCCAAAATCTACAGGTAGGCACTTTGCAAAAAACACCTCTGTTTTCTTAAAAAAAATGTGATGTGTCCACGTTCTGTTTTGGGGCATTTCCTGTCACGGGCGCTAGGCCTACCCACACAAGTGAGGTATCATTTTTATCGGGAGACTTGGGGAAACGCTGGGTGGAAGGAAATTTGTGGCTCCTCTCAGATTCCAGAACTTTCTGTCACCGAAATGTGAGGAAAACGTGTTTTTTTAGCCAAATTTTGAGGTTTGCAAAGGATTCTGGGTAACAGAACCTGGTCAGAGCCCCACAAGTCACCCCATCTTGGATTCCCCAAGGTCTCTAGTTTTCAAAAATGCACAGGTTTGGTAGGCTTCCGTAGGTGCCGGCTGAGCTAGGGGCCAAAATCTACAGGTAGGCACTTTGCAAAAAACACCTCTGTTTTCTTTCAAAAAATTTGCTGTGTCAACGTTGCGTTTTGGGGCATTTCTTGTCGCGAGCGCTAAGCCTACCCACACAAGTGAGGTATCATTTTTATCGGGAGACTTGGGGGAACGCTGGGTGGAAGGAAATTTGTGGCTCCTCTCTGATTCCAGAACTTTCTGTCACCAACATTTGAGGAAAATGTGTTTTTTTAGCCAAAGTTTGACGTTTGCAAAGGATTCTGGGTAACAGAACTTGGTCAGAGCCCCACAAGTCACGCCATCTTGGATTCCCCTAGGTCTCTAGTTTTAAAAAATGCACAGGTTTGGTAGGTTTCCCTAGGTGCCGTCTGAGCTAGAGGCCAAAATCTACAGGTAGGCACTTTGCAAAAAACACCTCTGTTTTCTTTCAAAAAATGTGATGTGTCCACATTGTGTTTTGGGGCATTTCCTGTCACGGGTGCTAGGCCTACCCACACAAGTGAGGTATCATTTTTATCGGGAGACTTGGGGGAACGCTGGTTGGAAGGAAATTTGTGGCTCCTCTCAGATTCCAGAACTTTCTGTCACCGAAATGTGAGTAAAACGTGTTTTTTTTAGCCAAATTGTGAGGTTTGCAAAGGATTCTGGGTAACAGAACCTGGTCAGAGCCCCACAAGTCACCCCATCTTGGATTCCCCTAGGTCTCTAGTTTTAAAAAATGCACTGGTTTGTTAGGTTTCCCTAGGTGCCGGTTGAGCTAGAGGCCAAAATCTACAGGTAGGCACTTTGCAAAAAACACCTCTGTTTTCTTTCAAAAAATGTGATGTGTCCACGTTGCGTTTTGGGGCATTTCCTGTCACGGGCGCTAGGCCTACCCACACAAGTGAGGTATCATTTTTATCGGGAGACTTGGGGGAACGCTGGGTGGAAGGAAATTTGTGGCTCCTCTCAGATTCCAGAACTTTCTGTCACCGAAATGTGAGGAAAATGTGTTTTTTTAGCCAAATTGAGAGGTTTGCAAAGGATTCTGGGTAACAGAACCTGGTCAGAGCCCCACAAGTCACCCCATCTTGGATTCCCCTAGGTCTCTAGTTTTTAAAAATGCACAGGTTTGGTAGGTTTCCCTAGGTGCCGGCTGAGCTAGAGGCCAAAATCGAAAGGTAGGCACTTTGCAAAAAACACCTCTGTTTTCTTTCAAAAAATGTGATGTGTCCACGTTGTGTTTTGGGGCATTTCCTGTCACAGGTGCTAGGCCTACCCACACAAGTGAGGTATCATTTTTATCGGGAGACTTGGGGGAACGCTGGGTGGAAGGAAATTTGTTGCTCCTCTCAGTTTCCAGAACTTTCTGTCACCGAAATGTGAGGAAAATGTGTTTTTTTAGCCAAATGTTGAGGTTTGCAAAGTATTCTGGGTAACAGAACCTTGCCAGAGCCCCACAAGTCACCCCATCTTGGATTCCCCTAGGTCTCTAGTTTTCAAAAATGCACAGGTTTGGTAGGATTCCCTAGGTGCCGGCTGAGCTAGAGGCCAAAATCTACAGGTAGGCACTTTGCAAAAAACACCTCTGTTTTCTTTCAAAAAATTTGATGTGTCCACGTTGCGTTTTGGGGCATTTCCTGTCGCGGGCGCGAAGCCTACCCACACAAGTGAGGTATCATTTTTATCGGGAGACTTGGGGGAACGCTGGGTGGAAGGAAATTTGTGGCTCCTCTCAGATTCCAGAACTTTCTGTCACCAAAATTTGAGGAAAATGTGTTTTTTTAGCAAAATTGTGAGGTTTGCAAAGGAGTCTGGGTAACAGAACCTGGTCAGAGCCCCACAAGTCACCCCATCTTGGATTCCCCTAGGTCTCTAGTTTTGAAAAATGCACAGGTTTGGTAGGTTTCCCTAGGTGCCGTCTGAGCTAGAGGCCAAAATCTACAGGTAGGCACTTTGCAAAAAACACCTCTGTTTTCTTTAAACAAATGTGATGTGTCCACGTTGCGTTTTGGGGCATTTCCTGTCGTGGGCGCTAGGCCTACCCACACAAGTGAGGTATCATTTTTATCAGGAGACTTGGGGGAACGCTGTGTGGAAGGGAATTTGTGGCTCCTCTCTGATTCAAGAACTATCTGTCACCAACATTTGAGGAAAACGTGTTTTTTTAGCCAAATTGTGAGGTTTGCAAAGGATTCTGGGTAACAGAACTTGGCCAGAGCCCCACAAGTCACGCCATCTTGGATTCCCCTAGGTCTCTAGTTTTAAAAAATGCACAGGTTTGGTTGGCTTCCCTAGGTGCCGTCTGAGCTAGAGGCCAGAATCTACAGGTAGGCACTTTGCAAAAAACACCTCTGTTTTCTTTAAAAAAATGTGACCTGTCCATGTTGCGTTTTGTGGCATTTCCTGTTGCGGGCGCTAGGCCTACCCACACAAGTGAGGTATCATTTTTATCGGGAGTCTTGGGGAACCGCTGGGTGGAAGGAAATTTGTGGCTCCTCTCAGATTCCAGAACTTTCTGTCACCAAAATTTGAGGAAAATTTGTTTTTTTAGCCAAATTTTTAGGTTTGCAAAGGAGTCTGGGTAACAGAACCTGGTCAGAGCCCCACAAGTCACCCCATCTTGGATTCCCCTAGGTCTCTAGTTTAAAAAAATGCACAGGTTTGGTAGGTTTCCCTAGGTGCCGTCTGAACTAGAGGCCAAAATCTACAGGTAGGCACTTTGCAAAAAACACCTCTGTTTTCTTTAAAAAAATATGATGTGTCCACGTTGTGTTTTGGGGCATTTCCTGTCACGGGTGCTAGGCCTACCCACACAAGTGAGGTATCATTTTTATCGGGAGACTTTGGGGGACCCTGGGTGGAAGGAAATTTGTGGCTCCTCTATGATTCCAGAACTATCTGTCACCAAAATGTGAGGAAAATGTGTTTTTTTAGCCAAATTTTGAGGTTTGCAAAGGATTCTGGGTAACAGAACCTGGCCACAGCCCCACAAGTCACCCCATCTTGGATTCCCCTAGGTCTCTAGTTTTCAAAAATGCACAGGTTTGGTAGGTTTCCCTAGGTGCCGGCTGAGCTAGAGGCCAAAATCTACAGGTAGGCACTTTGCAAAAAACACCTCTGTTTTCTTTCAAAAAATGTGATGTGTCCACGTTGCGTTTTGGGGCATTTCCTGTCGTGGGCGCTAGGCCTACCCACACAAGTGAGGTATAATTTTTATCAGGAGACTTGGGGGAACGCTGTGTGGAAGGGAATTTGTGGCTCCTCTCTGATTCCAGAACTATGTCACCAAAATTTGAGGAAAACTTGTTTTTTTAGCTAAATTGTGAGGTTTGCAAAGGATTCTGGGTAACAGAACCTGGTCAGAGCCCCACAAGTCACGCCATCTTGGATTCCCCTAGGTCTCTAGTTTTAAAAAATGCACAGGTTTGGTAGGTTTCCCTAGGTGCCGTCTGAACTAGAGGCCAAAATCTACAGGTAGGCACTTTGCAAAAAACACCTCTGTTTTCTTTAAAAAAATATGATGTGTCCACGTTGTGTTTTGGGGCATTTCCTGTCACGGGTGCTAGGCCTACCCACACAAGTGAGGTATCATTTTTATCGGGAGACTTTGGGGGACCCTGGGTGGAAGGAAATTTGTGGCTCCTCTATGATTCCAGAACTATCTGTCACCAAAATGTGAGGAAAATGTGTTTTTTTAGCCAAATTTTGAGGTTTGCAAAGGATTCTGGGTAACAGAACCTGGCCACAGCCCCACAAGTCACCCCATCTTGGATTCCCCTAGGTCTCTAGTTTTCAAAAATGCACAGGTTTGGTAGGTTTCCCTAGGTGCCGGCTGAGCTAGAGGCCAAAATCTACAGGTAGGCACTTTGCAAAAAACACCTCTGTTTTCTTTCAAAAAATGTGATGTGTCCACGTTGCGTTTTGGGGCATTTCCTGTCGTGGGCGCTAGGCCTACCCACACAAGTGAGGTATAATTTTTATCAGGAGACTTGGGGAAACGCTGTGTGGAAGGGAATTTGTGGCTCCTCTCTGATTCCAGAACTATGTCACCAAAATTTGAGGAAAACTTGTTTTTTTAGCTAAATTGTGAGGTTTGCAAAGGATTCTGGGTAACAGAACCTGGTCAGAGCCCCACAAGTCACGCCATCTTGGATTCCCCTAGGTCTCTAGTTTTAAAAAATGCACAGGTTTGGTAGGTTTCCCTAGGTGCCCTCTGAGCTAGAGGCCAAAATCTACAGGTAGGCACTTTGCAAAAAACACCTCTGTTTTCTTTAAAAAAATGTGAGCTGTCCACGTTGCGTTTTGGGGCATTTCCTGTCGCGTGCGCTAGGCCTACCCACACAAGTGAGGTATCATTTTTATCGGGAGACTTGGGGGAATGCTGGGTGGAAGGAAACGTGAGGCTCCTCTCTGACTCCAGAACTTTCTGTCACCAAAATGTGAGGAAAATGTGTTTTTTTAAGCCAAATTTTGAGGTTTGCAAAGGATTCTGGGTAACAGAACCTGGTCAGTGCCCCACAAGTCACCCCATCTTGGATTCCCTAGGTCTCTAGTTTTAAAAAATGCACACGTTTGGTAGGTTTCACTAGGTGCCGGCTGAGCTAGAGGCCAAAATCTACAGGTAGGCACTTTGCAAAAAACACCTCTGTTTTCTTTAAAAAAATATGATGTGTCCATGTTGTGTTTTGGGGCATTTCCTGTCACGGGCGCTAGGCCTACCCACACAAGTGAGGTATCATTTTTATCGGGAGACTTGAGGGAATGCTGGGTGGAAGGAAATTTGTGGCTCCTCTCTGATTCCAGAACTATCTGTCACCAAAATATGAGGAAAACGTGTTTTTTTAGCCAAATTTTGAGGTTTGCAAAGGATTCTGGGTAACAGAACCTGGTCAGAGCCCCACAAGTCACCCCATCTTGGATTCCCCTAGGTCTCTAGTTTTCAAAAAAATGCACAGGTTTGGTAGGTTTCCCTAGGTGCCAGCTGAGCTAGAGGCCAAAATCTACAGGTAGGCACTTTGCAAAAAACACCTCGATTTCTTTCAAAAAATGTGATGTGCCCACGTTGTGTTTTGGGGCATTTCCTGTCACGGGTGCTAGGCCTACCAACACAAGTGAGGTATCATTTTTATCGGGAGACTTGGGGGAACGCTGGGTGGAAGGAAATTTGTGGCTCCTCTCAGATTCCAGAACTTTCTGTCACCGAAATGTGAGGAAAATGTGGTTTTTTAGCCTAATTTTGAGGTTTGCAAAGGATTCTGGGTAACAGAACCTGGCCAGAGCCCCACAAGTCACCCCATCTTGGATTCCCCTAGGTCTCTAGTTTTCAAAAATGCACAGGTTTGGTAGGTTTCCCTAGGTGC
Source organism: Pleurodeles waltl (assembly GCF_031143425.1). Taxonomy (NCBI): domain Eukaryota; kingdom Metazoa; phylum Chordata; class Amphibia; order Caudata; family Salamandridae; genus Pleurodeles; species Pleurodeles waltl. The sequence continues at coordinate 895,642,349 of NC_090436.1, forward strand.
CGGCTGAGCTAGAGGCCAAAATCTACAGGTAGGCACTGTGCAAAAAACACCTCTGTTTTCTTTCAAAAAATGTGATGTGTCCACGTTCCATTTTGGGGCATTTCCTGTCCCGGCGCTAGGCCTACCCACACAAGTGAGGTATCATTTTTATTGGGATACTTGGGGGAACGCTGTGTGGAAGGGAATTTGTGGCTCCTCTCTGATTCCAGAACTATCTGTCACCAAAATGTGAGGAAAACGTGTTTTTTTAGCCAAATTTTGAGGATTGCAAAGGATTCTGGGTAACAGAACCTGGTCAGAGCCCCACAAGTCACCCCATCTTGGATTCCCCTAGGTCTCTAGTTTTCAAAAATGCACAGGTTTGGTAGGTTTCCCTTGGTGCCGGCTGAGCTAGAGGCCAAAATCTACAGGTAGGCACTTTGCAAAAAACACCTCTGCTTTCTTTCAAAAATGTGATGTGTCCACGTTGCGTTTTGGGGCATTTCCTGTTGCGGGCGCTAGGCCTACCCACACAAGTGAGGTATCATTTTTATTGGGAGACTTGGGGGAACGCTGGGTGGAAGGAAATTTGTGACTCCTCTCAGATTCCAGAACTTTCTATCACCAATATGTGAGGAAAATGTGTTTTTTTAGCCAAATTTTGAGGTTTGCAAAGGATTCTGGGTAACAGAACCTGGTGAGAGCCCCACAAGTCACCCCATCTTGGATTCCCCTAGGTCTCTAGTTTTCAATAATGCACAGGTTTGGTAGGTTTCCCTAGGTGCCGGCTGAGCTAGAGGCCAAAATCTACAGGTAGGCACTTTGCAAAAAACACCTCTGTTTTCTTTCAAAAAATTTGATGTGTCTACGTTGCGTTTTGGGGCATTTCCTGTCGCGGGCGCTAGGCCTACCCACACAAGTGAGGTATCATTTTTATCGGGAGACTTGGGGGAACGCTGGGTGGAAGGAAATGTGTGGCTCCTCTCAGATTCCAGAACTTTCTGTCACCAAAATTTGAGGAAAATTTGTTTTTTTAGCCAAAGTTTGACGTTTGCAAAGGATTCTGGGTAACATAACTTGGTCAGAGCCACACAAGTCACCCCATCTTGGATTCCCCTAGGTCTCTAGTTTTAAAAAATGCACAGGTTTGGTAGGTTTCCCTAGGTGCCGTCTGAGCTAGAGGCCAAAATCTACAGGTAGGCACTTTGCAAAAAACACCTCTGATTTCTTTAAAAAAATTTGATCTGTCCACGTTGCATTTTGGGGCATTTCCTGTCGGGGGCGATAGGCCTACCCACACAAGTGAGGTATCATTTTTATCGGGAGACTTGGGGGAATGCTGGGTGGAAGGAAATGTGTGGCTCCTCTCTGACTCCAGAACTTTCTGTCACCAAAATGTGAGGAAAATTTGTTTTTTAAAGCTAAATTTTGAGGATTGCAAAGGATTCTGGGTAACAGAACCTGGTCAGAGCCCCACAAGTCACCCCATCTTGGATTCCCCTAGGTCTCTAGTTTTAAAAAATGCACAGGTTTGGTAGGTTTCCCTAGGTGCCAGCTGAGCTAAAGGCCAAAACCTACGGGTAGGCACTTTGCAAAAAACACCTCTGTTTTCTTTAAAAAAAGTTGATGTGTCCACGTTGTGTTTTGGGTCATTTCCTGTCACAGGCGCTAGGCCTACCCACACAAGTGAGGTATCATTTTTATCAGGAGACTTGGGGGAACGCTGGATGGAAGGAAATTCGTGCCTCCTCTAAGATTCCAGATCTTTCTGTGACCGAAATGTGAGGAAAACGTGTTTTTTTAGCCAAATTTTGAGGTTTGCAAAGGATTCTGGGTAACAGAACCTGGTCAGAGCCCCACAAGTCACCCCATCTTGGATTCCCCTAGGTCTCTAGTTTTCAAAAATGCACAGGTTTGGTAGGTTTCCCTAGGTGCCGGCTGAGCTAGAGGCCAAAATCTACAGGTAGGCACTTTGCAAAAAACACCTCTGTTTTCTTTAAAAAAATGTGATGTGTCCACGTTGTGTTTTGGGGCGTTTCCTATCATGGGCGCTAGGCCTACCCACACAAGTGAGGTATCATTTTTATTGGGAGACTTTGGGGAACCCTGGGTGGAAGGAAATTTGTGGCTCCTCTATGATTCCAGAACTATCTGTCACCAAAATGTGAGGAAAACGTGTTTTTTTAGCCAAATTTTGAGGTTTGCAAAGGATTCTGGGTAACAGAACCTGGCCACAGCCCCACAAGTCACCCCATCTTGGATTCCCCTAGGTCTCTAGTTTTCAAAAATGCACAGGTTTGGTAGGTTTCCCTAGGTGCCGGCTGAGCTAGAGGCCAAAATCTACAGGTAGGCACTTTGCAAAAAACACCTCTGTTTTCTTTCAAAAAATGTGATGTGTCCACGTTGCGTTTTGGGGCATTTCCTGTCGCGGGCGCTAGGCCTACCCACACAAGTGAGGTATCATTTTTATCAGGAGACTTGGGGGAACGCTGTGTGGAAGGGAATTTGTGGCTCCTCTCTGATTCCAGAACTATCTGTCACCAAAATTTGAGGAAAACTTGTTTTTTTAGCCAAATTGTGAGGTTTGCAAAGGATTCTGGGTAACAGAACCTGGTCAGAGCCCCACAACTCACGCCATCTTGGATTCCCCTAGGTCTCTAGTTTTAAAAAATGCACAGGTTTGGTAGGTTTCCCTAGGTGCCGTCTGAGCTAGAGGCCAAAATCTACAGGTAGGCACTTTGCAAAAAACACCTCTGTTTTCTTTAAAAAAATGTGAGCTGTCCATGTTGCGTTTTGGGGCATTTCCTGTCGCGTGCGCTAGGCCTACCCACACAAGTGAGGTATCATTTTTATCGGGAGACTTGGGGGAATGCTGGGTGGAAGGAAACGTGAGGCTCCTCTCTGACTCCAAAACTTTCTATCACCAAAATGTGAGGAAAATTTGTTTTTTTAAGCCAAATTTTGAGGTTTGCAAAGGATTCTGGGTAACAGAACCTGGTCAGTGCCCCACAAGTCACCCCATCTTGGATTCCCCTAGGTCTCTAGTTTTCAAAAATGCACAGGTTTGGTAGGTTTCCCTAGGTGCCAGCTGAGCTAGAGGCCAAAATCTACAGGTAGGCACTTTGCAAAAAACACCTCTGCTTTCTTTCAAAAATGTGATGTGTCCACGTTGCGTTTTGGGGCATTTCCTGTCGCGGGCGCTAGGCCTACCCACACAAGTGAGATATCATTTTTATTGGGAGACTTGGGGGAACGCTGGGTGGAAGGAAATTTGTGGCTCCTCTCAGATTCCAGAACTTTCTATCACCAATATGTGAGGAAAATGTGTTTTTTTAGCCAAAGTTTGAGGTTTGCAAAGGATTCTGGGTAACAGAACCTGGTGAGAGCCCCACAAGTCACCCCATCTTGGATTCCCCTAGGTCTCTAGTTTTCAATAATGCACAGGTTTGGTAGGTTTCCCTAGGTGCCGGCTGAGCTAGAGGCCAAAATCTACAGGTAGGCACTTTGCAAAAAACACCTCTGTTTTCTTTCAAAAAATGTGATGTGTCCACGTTGCGTTTTGGGGCATTTCCTGTCGCGGGCGCTAGGCCTACCCACACAAGTGAGGTATCATTTTTATCAGGAGACTTGGGGGAACGCTGTGTGGAAGGGAATTTGTGGCTCCTCTCTGATTCCAGAACTATCTGTCACCAAAATTTGAGGAAACCTTGTTTTTTTAGCCAAATTGTGAGGTTTGCAAAGGATTCTGGGTAACAGAACCTGGTCAGAGCCCCACAAGTCACGCCATCTTGGATTCCCCTAGGTCTCTAGTTTTAAAAAATGCACAGGTTTGGTAGGTTTCCCTAGGTGCCGTCTGAGCTAGAGGCCAAAATCTACAGGTAGGCACTTTGCAAAAAACACCTCTGTTTTCTTTAAAAAAATGTGAGCTGTCCACGTTGCGTTTTGGGGCATTTCCTGTCGCGTGCGCTAGGCCTACCCACACAAGTGAGGTATCATTTTTATCGGGAGACTTGGGGGAATGCTGGGTGGAAGGAAACGTGAGGCTCCTCTCTGACTCCAGAACTTTCTGTCACCAAAATGTGAGGAAAATTTGTTTTTTTAAGCCAAATTTTGAGGTTTGCAAAGGATTCTGGGTAACAGAACCTGGTCAGTGCCCCACAAGTCACCCCATCTTGGATTCCCCTAGGTCTCTAGTTTTAAAAAATGCACACGTTTGGTAGGTTTCACTAGGTGCCGGCTGAGCTAGAGGCCAAAATCTACAGGTAGGCACTTTGCAAAAAACACCTCTGTTTTCTTTAAAAAAATATGATGTGTCCATGTTGTGTTTTGGGGCATTTCCTGTCACGGGCGCTAGGCCTACCCACACAAGTGAGGTATCATTTTTATCGGGAGACTTGAGGGAATGCTGGGTGGAAGGAAATTTGTGGCTCCTCTCTGATTCCAGAACTATCTGTCACCAAAATATGAGGAAAACTTGTTTTTTTAGCCAAATTTTGAGGTTTGCAAAGGATTCTGGGTAACAGAACCTGGTCAGAGCCCCACAAGTCACCCCATCTTGGATTCCCCTAGGTCTCTAGTTTTCAAAAATGCACAGGTTTGGTAGGTTTCCCTAGGTGCCAGCTGAGCTAGAGGCCAAAATCTACAGGTAGGCACTTTGCAAAAAACACCTCTATTTCTTTAAAAAAATGTGATGTGTCCACGTTGCGTTTTGGGGCATTTCCTGTCGCGGGCGCTAGGCCTACCCACACAAGTGAGGTATCATTTTTATCGGGAGACTTGGGGGAACGCTGGGTGGAAGGAAATTTGTGGCTCCTCTCAGATTCCAGAACTTTCTGTCACCAAAATTTGAGGAAAATGTGTTTTTTTTAGCCAAAGTTTGACGTTTGCAAAGGAGTCTGGGTAACAGAACTTGGTCAGAGCCCCACAAGTCACCCCATCTTGGATTCCCCTAGGTCTCTAGTTTTAAAAAATGCACAGGTTTGGTAGGTTTCCCTAGGTGCCGGCTGAGCTAGAGGCCAAAATCTACAGGTAGGCACTTTGCAAAAAACACCTCTGTTTCCTTTCAAAAAATTTGATGTGTCCACATTGTGTTTTGGGGCATTTCCTGTCACGGGTGCTAGGCCTACCCACACAAGTGAGGTATCATTTTTATCGGGAGACTTGGGGGAACGCTGGGTGGAAGGAAATTTGTGGCTCCTCTCAGATTCCAGAACTTTCTGTCACCGAAATGTGAGGAAAACCTGTTTTTTTAGCCAAATTGTGAGGTTTGCAAAGGATTCTGGGTAACAGAACCTGGTCAGAGCCCCACAAGTCACCCCATCTTGGATTCCGCGAGGTCTCTAGTTTTCAAAAATGCACAGGTTTGGTAGGTTTCCCTAGGTGCCGGCTGAGCTAGAGGCCAAAATCTACAGGTAGGCACTTTGCAAAAAACACCTCTGTTTTCTTTCAAAAAATGTGATGTGTCCACGTTGCGTTTTGGGGCATTTTCTGTCGCGGGCGCTAGGCCTACCCACACAAGTGAGGTATCATTTTTATCGGGAGACTTGGGGGAACGCTGTGTGGAAGGGAATTTGTGGTTCCTCTCTGATTCCAGAACTATCTGTCACCAAAATGTGAGGAAAACGTGTTTTTTTAGCCAAATTGTGAGGTTTGCGAAGGATTCTGGGTAACAGAACCTGGTCAGAGCCCCACCAGTCACCCCATCTTGGATTCCCCTAGGTCTCTAGTTTTAAAAAATGCACAGGTTTGGTAGGTTTCCCTAGTTGCCGGCTGAGCTAGAGGCCAAAATCTACAGGTAGGCACTTTGCAAAAAACACCTCTGTTTTCTTTCAAAAAATTTGATGTGTCTACGTTGCGTTTTGGGGCATTTCCTGTCGCGGGCGCTAGGCCTACCCACACAAGTGAGGTATCATTTTTATCGGGAGACTTGGGGGAACGCTGGGTGGAAGGAAATGTGTGGCTCCTCTCAGATTCCAGAACTTTCTGTCACCAAAATTTGAGGAAAATGTGTTTTTTTTAGCCAAAGTTTGACGTTTGCAAAGGATTCTGGGTAACAGAACTTGGTCAGAGCCACACAAGTCACCCCATCTTGGATTCCCCTAGGTCTCTAGTTTTAAAAAATGCACAGGTTTGGTAGGTTTCCCTTGGTGCCGGCTGAGCTAGAGGCCAAAATCTACAGCTAGGCACTTTGCAAAAAACACCTCTGTTTTCTTTAAAAAAATGTGATGTGTTGACGTTGCGTTTTGGGGCATTTCCTGTCGCGGGCGCTAGGCCTACCCACACAAGTGAGGTATCATTTTTATTGGGAGACTTGGGGGAACGCTGGGTGAAAGGAAATTTGTGGCTCCTCTCAGATTCCAGAACTTTCTATCACCAATATGTGAGGAAAATGTGTTTTTTTAGCCAAATTTTGAGGTTTGCAAAGGATTCTGGGTAACAGAACCTGGTCAGAGCCCCACAAGTCACCCCATCTTGGATTCCCCTAGGTCTCTAGTTTTCAATAATGCACAGGTTTGGTAGGTTTCCCTAGGTGCCGGCTGAGCTAGAGGCCAAAATCTACAGGTAGGCACTTTGCAAAAAACACCTCTGTTATCTTTCAAAAAATTTGATGTGTCTACGTTTCGTTTTGGGGCATTGCCTGTCGCGGGCGCTAGGCCTACCCACACAAGTGAGGTATCATTTTTATCGGGAGACTTGGGGGAACGCTGGGTGGAAGGAAATGTGTGGCTCCTCTCAGATTCCAGAACTTTCTGTCACCAAAATTTGAGGAAAATTTGTTTTTTTAGCCAAAGTTTGACGTTTGCAAAGGATTCTGGGTAACAGAACTTGGTCAGAGCCACACAAGTCACCCCATCTTGGATTCCCCTAGGTCTCTAGTTTTAAAAAATGCACAGGTTTGGTAGGTTTCCCTAGGTGCCGTCTGAGCTAGAGGCCAAAATCTACAGGTAGGCACTTTGCAAAAAACACCTCTGTTTTCTTTAAAAAAATGTGATCTGTCCACGTTGCATTTTGGGGCATTTCCTGTCGGGGGCGATAGGCCTACCCACACAAGTGAGGTATCATTTTTATCGGGAGACTTGGGGGAATGCTGGGTGGAAGGAAACGTGTGGCTCCTCTCTGACTCCAGAACTTTCTCTCACCAAAATGTGAGGAAAATTTGTTTTTTAAAGCTAAATTTTGAGGATTGCAAAGGATTCTGGGTAACAGAACCTGGTCAGAGCCCCACAAGTCACCCCATCTTGGATTCCCCTAGGTCTCTAGTTTTAAAAAATGCACAGGTTTGGTAGGTTTCCCTTGGTGCCAGCTGAGCTAAAGGCCAAAACCTACGGGTAGGCACTTTGCAAAAAACACCTCTGTTTTCTTTAAAAAAATGTGATGTGTTCACGTTGTGTTTTGGGTCATTTCCTGTCACAGGCGCTAGGCCTACCCACACAAGTGAGGTATCATTTTTATCAGGAGACTTGGGGGAACGCTGGATGGAAGGAAATTCGTGCCTCCTCTAAGATTCCAGAACTTTCTGTGACCGAAATGTGAGGAAAACGTGTTTTTTTAGCCAAATTTTGAGGTTTGCAAAGGATTCTGGGTAACAGAACCTGGTCAGAGCCCCACAAGTCACCCCATCTTGGATTCCCCTAGGTCTCTAGTTTTCAAAAATGCACAGGTTTGGTAGGTTTCCCTAGGTGCCGGCTGAGCTAGAGGCCAAAATCTACAGGTAGGCACTTTGCAAAAAACACCTCTGTTTTCTTTAAAAAAATGTGATGTGTCCACGTTGTGTTTTGGGGCGTTTCCTGTCACGGGCGCTAGGCCTACCCACACAAGTGAGGTATCATTTTTATTGGGAGACTTGGGGGAACGCTGGGTGGAAGGAAATTTGTGGCTCCTCTCAGATTCCAGAACTTTCTGTCACCGAAATGTGAGGAAAATGTGTTTTTTTAGCCAAATTATGAGGTTTGCAAAGGATTCTGGGTAACAGAACCTGGTCAGAGCCCCACAAGCCACCCCTTCTTCGATTCCCCTAGGTCTCTAGTTTTCAAAAATGCACAGGTTTGGTAGGTTTCCCTAGGTGCCGGCTGAGCTAGAGGCCAAAATCTACAGGTAGGCACTTTGCAAAAAACACCTCTTTTTTCTTTCAAAAAATGTGATGTGTCCACGCTGTGTTTTGGGGCATTTCCTGTCGCGGGCGCTAGGACTACCCACACAAGTGAGGTATCATTTTTATCGGGAGAGTTGGGGGAACGCTGGGTGGAAGGAAATTTGTGGCTCCTCTCAGATTCCAGAACTTTCTGTCACCGAAATGTGAGGAAAACGTGTTTTTTTACCCAAATTTTGAGGTTTGCAAAGGATTCTGGGTAACAGAACCTGGTCAGAGCCCCACAAGTCACCCCATCTTGGATTCCCCTAGGTCTCTAGTTTTAAAAAATGCACAGGTTTGGTAGGTTTCCCTAGGTGCCGGCTGAGCTAGAGGCCAAAATCTACAGGTAGGCACTTTGCATAAAACACCTCTGTTTTCTTTAAAAAAATGTGATGTGTCCACGTTGTGTTTTGGGGCGTTTCCTGTCACGGGCGCTAGGCCTACCCACACAGGTGAGGTATCATTTTTATCGGGAGACTTGGGGGAACGCTGGGTGGAAGGAAATTTGTGGCTCCTCTCAGATTCCAGAACTTTCTGTCACCAAAATTTGAGGAAAATGTGTTTTTTAGCCAAATTTTGAGGTTTGCAAAGGATTCTGGGTAACAGAACCTGGTCAGAGCCCCACAAGTCACCCCATCTTGGATTCCCCTAGGTCTCTAGTTTTAAAAAATGCACAGGTTTGGTAGGTTTCCCTAGGTGCCGGCTGAGCTAGAGGCCAAAATCTACAGGTAGGCACTTTGCAAAAAACACCTCTGTTTTCTTTCAAAAAAATGTGATGTGTCCACGTTGCGTTTTGGGGCATTTCCTGTCGTGGGCGCTAGGCCTACCCACACAAGTGAGGTATCATTTTTATCGGGAGACTTGGGGGAATGCTGGGTGGAAGGAAACGTGTGGCTCCTCTCTGACTCCAGAACTTTCTGTCACCAAAATTTGAGAAAAATTTGTTTTTTTAGCTAAATTTTGAGGTTTGCAAAGGATTCTGGGTAGCAGCACCTGGTCAGAGCCCCACAAGTCACCCCATCTTGGATTCCCCAAGGTCTCTAGTTTTAAAAAATGCACAGGTTTGGTAGGTTTCCCTAGGTGCCGGCTGAGCTGGAGGCCAAATCTACAGGTAGGCACTTTGCAAAAAACACCTCTGTTTTCTTTCAAAAAATTTGATGTGTCAACGTTGCGTTTTGGGGCATTTCCTGTTGCGGGCGCTAAGCCTACCCACACAAGTGAGGTATCATTTTTATCGTGAGACTTGGGGGAACGCTGGGTGGAAGGAAATTTATGGCTCCTCTCTGATTCCAGAACTTTCTGTCACCAAAATTTGAGGAAAATGTGTTTTTTTAGCCAAAGTTTGACGTTTGCAAAGGATTCAGGGTAACAGAACTTGGTCAGAGCCCCACAAGTTTTCCCTTGGTCTCTAGTTTTAAAAAAATGCACAGGTTTGGTAGGTTTCCCTAGGTGCCGTCTGAGCTAGAGGCCAAAATCTACAGGTAGACACTTTGCAAAAAACACCTCTGTTTTCTTTAAAAAAATGTGAGCTGTCCACGTTGCGTTTTGGGGCATTTCCTGTCGCGGGCGCTAGGCCTACCCACACAAGTGAGGTATCATTTTTATCGGGAGACTTGAGGGAATGCTGGGTGGAAGGAAATTTGTGGCTCCTCTCAGATTCCAGAACTATCTGTCACCAAAATTTGAGGAAAATGTGTTTTTTTAGCCAAATTTTGAGGTGTGCAAAGGATTCTGGGTAACAGAACCTGGTCAGAGCCCCACAAGTCACCCCATCTTGGATTCCCCTAGGTCTCTAGTTTTAAAAAATGCACAGGTTTGGTAGGTTTCCCTAGGTGCCGGCTGAGCTAGAGGCCAAAATCTACAGGTAGGCACTTTGCAAAAAACACCTCTGTTTTCTTTCAAAAAAATGTGATGTGTCCACGTTGCGTTTTGGGGCATTTCCTGTCGTGGGCGCTAGGCCTACCCACACAAGTGAGGTATCATTTTTATCGGGAGACTTGGGGGAATGCTGGGTGGAAGGAAACGTGTGGCTCCTCTCTGACTCCAGAACTTTCTGTCACCAAAATTTGAGAAAAATTTGTTTTTTTAGCTAAATTTTGAGGTTTGCAAAGGATTCTGGGTAACAGCACCTGGTCAGAGCCCCACAAGTCACCCCATCTTGGATTCCCCAAGGTCTCTAGTTTTAAAAAATGCACAGGTTTGGTAGGTTTCCCTAGGTGCCGGTTGAGCTGGAGGCCAAATCTACAGGTAGGCACTTTGCAAAAAACACCTCTGTTTTCTTTAAAAAAAATTTATGTGTCAACGTTGCGTTTTGGGGCATTTCCTGTCGCGGGCGCTAAGCCTACCCACACAAGTGAGGTATCATTTTTATCGTGAGACTTGGGGGAACGCTGGGTGGAAGGAAATTTATGGCTCCTCTCTGATTCCAGAACTTTCTGTCACCAAAATTTGAGGAAAATGTGTTTTTTTAGCCAAAGTTTGACGTTTGCAAAGGATTCAGGGTAACAGAACTTGGTCAGAGCCCCACAAGTCATGCCATCTTGGATTTCCCTTGGTCTCTAGTTTTAAAAAATGCACAGGTTTGGTAGGTTTCCCTAGGTGCCGTCTGAGCTAGAGGCCAAAATCTACAGGTAGACACTTTGCAAAAAACACCTCTGTTTTCTTTAAAAAAATGTGAGCTGTCCACGTTGCGTTTTGGGGCATTTCCTGTCGCGGGCGCTAGGCCTACCCACACAAGTGAGGTATCATTTTTATCGGGAGACTTGAGGGAATGCTGGGTGGAGGAAATTTGTGGCTCCTCTCTGATTCCAGAACTATCTGTCACCAAAATATGAGGAAAATTTGTTTTTTTAAGCTAAATTTTGAGGTTTGCAAAGGATTCTGGGTAACAGAACCTGGTCAGAGCCCCACAAGTCACCCCATCTTGGATTCCCCTAGGTCTCTAGTTTTAAAAAATGCACAGGTTTGGTAGGTTTCCCTAGGTGCCAGCTGAGCTAAAGCCCAAAATCTACAGGTAGGCACTTTACAAAAAACACCTCTGTTTTCTTTAAAAAAATGTGATGTGTCCACGTTGTGTTTTGGGGCATTTCCTGTCACAGGTGCTAGGCCTACCCACACAAGTGAGGTATCATTTTTATCAGGAGACTTTGGGGAACGCTGGATGGAAGGAAATTCGTGCCTCCTCTAAGATTCCAGAACTTTCTGTCACCAAAATTTGAGGAAAATTTGTTTTTTTAGCCAAATTTTGAGGTTTGCAAAGGATTCTGGGTAACAGAACTTAGTCAGAGCCCCACAAGTCACCCCATCTTGGATTCCCCTAGGTCTCTAATTTAAAAAAATGCACAGGTTTGGTAGGTTTCCCTAGGTGCCGTCTGAGCAAGAGGCCAAAATCTACAGGTAGGCACTTTGCAAAAAACACCTCTGTTTTGTTTAAAAAAATGTGATCTGTCCACGTTGCATTTTGGGGCATTTCCTGTCGGGGGCGCTAGGCCTACCCACACAAGTGAGGTATCATTTTTATCGGGAGACTTGGGGGAACGCTGGGTGGAAGGAAATTTATGGCTCCTCTCTGATTCCAGAACTTTCTGTCACCAAAATTTGAGGAAAATGTGTTTTTTTTAGCCAAAGTTTGACGTTTGCAAAGGATTCAGGGTAACAGAACTTGGTCAGAGCCCCACAAGTCATGCCATCTTGGATTTCCCTTGGTCTCTAGTTTTAAAAAATGCACAGGTTTGGTAGGTTTCCCTAGGTGCCGTCTGAGCTAGAGGCCAAAATCTACAGGTAGACACTTTGCAAAAAACACCTCTGTTTTCTTTAAAAAAATGTGAGCTGTCCACGTTGCGTTTTGGGGCATTTCCTGTCGCGGGCGCTAGGCCTACCCACACAAGTGAGGTATCATTTTTATCGGGAGACTTGAGGGAATGCTGGGTGGAAGGAAATGTGTGGCTCCTCTCTGATTCCAGAACTATCTGTCACCAAAATATGAGGAAAATTTGTTTTTTTAAGCTAAATTTTGAGGTTTGCAAAGGATTCTGGGTAACAGAACCTGGTCAGAGCCCCACAAGTCACCCCATCTTGGATTCCCCTAGGTCTCTAGTTTTAAAAAATGCACAGGTTTGGTAGGTTTCCCTAGGTGCCAGCTGAGCTAAAGCCCAAAATCTACAGGTAGGCACTTTACAAAAAACACCTCTGTTTTCTTTAAAAAAATGTGATGTGTCCACGTTGTGTTTTGGGGCATTTCCTGTCACAGGCGCTAGGCCTACCCACACAAGTGAGGTATCATTTTTATCAGGAGACTTTGGGGAACGCTGGATGGAAGGAAATTCGTGCCTCCTCTAAGATTCCAGAACTTTCTGTCACCAAAATTTGAGGAAAATGTGTTTTTTTAGCCAAATTTTGAGGTTTGCAAAGGATTCTGGGTAACAGAACTTAGTCAGAGCCCCACAAGTCACCCCATCTTGGATTCCCCTAGGTCTCTAATTTAAAAAAATGCACAGGTTTGGTAGGTTTCCCTAGGTGCCGTCTGAGCAAGAGGCCAAAATCTACAGGTAGGCACTTTGCAAAAAACACCTCTGTTTTGTTTAAAAAAATGTGATCTGTCCACGTTGCATTTTGGGGCATTTCCTGTCGGGGGCGCTAGGCCTACCCACACAAGTGAGGTATCATTTTTATCGGGAGACTTGGGGGAATGCTGGGTGGAAGGAAACGTGTGGCTCCTCTCTGACTCCAGAACTTTCTCTCACCAAAATGTGAGGAAAATTTGTTTTTTAAAGCTAAATTTTGAGGATTGCAAAGGATTCTGGGTAACAGAACCTGGTCAGAGCCCCACAAGTCACCCCATCTTGGATTCCCCTAGGTCTCTAGTTTTAAAAAATGCACAGGTTTGGTAGGTTTCCCTAGGTGCCAGCTGAGCTAAAGGCCAAAACCTACGGGTAGGCACTTTGCAAAAAACACCTCTGTTTTCTTTAAAAAAAATGTGATGTGTCCACGTTGTGTTTTGGGTCATTTCCTGTCACAGGCGCTAGGCCTACCCACACAAATGAGGTATCATTTTTATCTGGAGACTTGGGGGAACGCTGGATGGAAGGAAATTCGTGCCTCCTCTAAGATTCCAGAACTTTCTGTGACCGAAATGTGAGGAAAATTTGTTTTTTTAGCCAAATTTTGAGGTTTGCAAAGGATTCTGGGTAACAGAACCTGGTCAGAGCCCCACAAGTCACCCCATCTTGGATTCCCCTAGGTCTCTAGTTTTAAAAAATGCACAGGTTTGGTAGGTTTCCCTAGGTGCCGGCTGAGCTAGAGGCCAAAATCTACAGGTAGGCACTTTGCAAAAAACACCTCTGTTTTCTTTAAAAAAATGTGATGTGTTGACGTTGCGTTTTGGGGCATTTCCTGTCGCGGGCGCTAGGCCTACCCACACAAGTGAGGTATCATTTTTATTGGGAGACTTGGGGGAACGCTGGGTGGAAGGAAATTTGTGGCTCCTCTCAGATTCCAGAACTTTCTATCACCAATATGTGAGGAAAATGTGTTTTTTTAGCCAAATTTTGAGGTTTGCAAAGGATTCTGGGTAACAGAACCTGGTCAGAGCCCCACAAGTCACCCCATCTTGGATTCCCCTAGGTCTCTAGTTTTCAATAATGCACAGGTTTGGTAGGTTTCCCTAGGTGCCGGCTGAGCTAGAGGCCAAAATCTACAGGTAGGCACTTTGCAAAAAACACCTCTGTTTTCTTTCAAAAAATTTGATGTGTCTACGTTGCGTTTTGGGGCATTGCCTGTCGCGGGCGCTAGGCCTACCCACACAAGTGAGGTATCATTTTTATCGGGAGATTGGGGGAACGCTGGGTGGAAGGAAATGTGTGGCTCCTCTCAGATTCCAGAACTTTCTGACACCAAAATTTGAGGAAAATTTGTTTTTTTAGCCAAAGTTTGACGTTTGCAAAGGATTCTGGGTAACAGAACTTGGTCAGAGCCACACAAGTCACCCCATCTTGGATTCCCCTAGGTCTCTAGTTTTAAAAAATGCACAGGTTTGGTAGGTTTCCCTAGGTGCCGTCTGAGCTAGAGGCCAAAATCTACAGGTAGGCACTTTGCAAAAAACACCTCTGTTTTCTTTAAAAAAATGTGATCTGTCCACGTTGCATTTTGGGGCATTTCCTGTCGGGGGCGATAGGCCTACCCACACAAGTGAGGTATCATTTTTATCGGGAGACTTGGGGGAATGCTGGGTGGAAGGAAATGTGTGGCTCCTCTCTGACTCCAGAACTTTCTGTCACCAAAATGTGAGGAAAATTTGTTTTTTTAAGCTAAATTTTGAGGTTTGCAAAGGATTCTGGGTAACAGAACCTGGTCAGAGCCCCACAAGTCACCCCATCTTGGATTCCCCTAGGTCTCTAGTTTTAAAAAATGCACAGGTTTGGTAGGTTTCCCTAGGTGCCAGCTGAGCTAAAGCCCAAAATCTACAGGTAGGCACTTTGCAAAAAACACCTCTGTTTTCTTTAAAAAAATGTGATGTGTCCACGTTGTGTTTTGGGGCATTTCCTGTCACAGGCGCTAGGCCTACCCACACAAGTGAGGTATCATTTTTATCAGGAGACTTGGGGGAACGCTGGATGGAAGGAAATTCGTGCCTCCTCTAAGATTCCAGAACATTCTGTCACCAAAATTTGAGGAAAATTATTTTTTTAGCCAAATTTTGAGGTTTGCAAAGGATTCTGGGTAACAGAACTTAGTCAGAGCCCCACAAGTCACCCCATCTTGGATTCCCCTAGGTTTCTAGTTTAAAAAAATGCACAGGTTTGGTAGGTTTCCCTAGGTGCCGTCTGAGCAAGAGGCCAAAATCTACAGGTAGGCACTTTGCAAAAAACACCTCTGTTTTGTTTAAAAAAATGTGATCTGTCCACGTTGCATTTTGGGGCATTTCCTGTCGGGGGCGCTAAGCCTACCCACACAAGTGAGGTATCATTTTTATCGGGAGACTTGGGGGAATGCTGGGTGGAAGGAAACGTGTGGCTCCTCTCTGACTCCAGAACTTTCTCTCACCAAAATGTGAGGAAAATTTGTTTTTTAAAGCTAAATTTTGAGGATTGCAAAGGATTCTGGGTAACAGAACCTGGTCAGAGCCCCACAAGTCACCCCATCTTGGATTCCCCTAGGTCTCTAGTTTTAAAAAATGCACAGGTTTGGTAGGTTTCCCTAGGTGCCAGCTGAGCTAAAGGCCAAAACCTACGGGTAGGCACTTTGCAAAAAACACCTCTGTTTTCTTTAAAAAAATGTGATGTGTTCACGTTGTGTTTTGGGTCATTTCCTGTCACAGGCGCTAGGCCTACCCACACAAGTGAGGTATCATTTTTATCTGGAGACTTGGGGGAACGCTGGATGGAAGGAAATTCGTGCCTCCTCTAAGATTCCAGAACTTTCTGTGACCGAAATGTGAGGAAAATGTGTTTTTTTAGCCAAATGTTGAGGTTTGCAAAGGATTCTGGGTAACAGAACCTGGTCAGAGCCCCACAAGTCACCCCATCTTGGATTCCCCTAGGTCTCTAGTTTTCAAAAATGCACAGGTTTGGTAGGTTTCCCTAGGTGCCGGCTGAGCTAGGGGCCAAAATCTACAGGTAGGCACTTTGCAAAAAACACCTCTGTTTTCTTTAAAAAAATGTGATGTGTCCACGTTGTGTTTTGGGGCGTTTCCTGTCACGGGCGCTAGGCCTACCCACACAAGTGAGGTATCATTTTTATTGGGAGACTTGGGGGAACGCTGGGTGGAAGGAAATTTGTGGCTCCTCTCAGATTCCAGAACTTTCTGTCACCGAAATGTGAGGAAAATGTGTTTTTTTACCCAAATTATGAGGTTTGCAAAGGATTCTGGGTAACAGAACCTGGTCAGAGCCCCACAAGCCACCCCTTCTTCGATTCCCCTAGGTCTCTAGTTTTCAAAAATGCACAGGTTTGGTAGGTTTCCCTAGGTGCCGGCTGAGCTAGAGGCCAAAATCTACAGGTAGGCACTTTGCAAAAAACACCTCTTTTTTCTTTAAAAAAATGTGATGTGTCCACGCTGTGTTTTGGGGCATTTCCTGTCGCGGGCGCTATGCATACCCACACAAGTGAGGTATAATTTTTATCGGGAGAATTGGGGGAACGCTGGGTGGAAGGAAATTTGTGGCTCCTCTCAGATTCCAGAACTTTCTGTCACCGAAATGTGAGGAAAATTGTTTTTTTACCCAAATTTTGAGGTTTGCAAAGGATTCTGGGTAACAGAACCTGGTCAGAGCCCCACAAGTCACCCCATCTTGGATTCCCCTAGGTCTCTGGTTTTCAAAAATGCACAGGTTTGGTAGGTTTCCCTAGGTGCCGGCTGAGCTAGAGGCCAAAATCTACAGGTAGGCACTTTGCATAAAACACCTCTGTTTTCTTTAAAAAAATGTGATGTGTCCACGTTGTGTTTTGGGGAGTTTCCTGTCACGGGCGCTAGGCCTACCCACACAAGTGAGGTATCATTTTTATCGGGAGACTTGGGGGAACACTGGGTGGAAGGAAATTTGTGGCTCCTCTCTGATTCCAGAACTTTCTGTCACCAAAATTTGAGGAAAATGTGTTTTTTTAGCCAAATTTTGAGGTTTGCAAAGGATTCTGGGTAACAGAACCTGGTCAGAGCCCCACAAGTCACCCCATCTTGGATTCCCCTAGGTCTCTAGTTTTCAAAAATGCACAGGTTTGGTAGGTTTCCCTAGGTGCCGGCTGAGCTAGAGGCCAAAATCTACAGGTAGGCACTTTGCATAAAACACCTCTGTTTTCTTTCAAAAAATGTGATGTGTCCACGTTGTGTTTTGGGGCGTTTCCTGTCACGGGCGCTAGGCCTACCCACACAAGTGAGGTATCATTTTTATCGGGAGACTTGGGGGAACGCTGGGTGGAAGGAAATTTGTGGCTCCTCTCAGATTCCAGAACTTTCTGTCACCAAAATTTGAGGAAAATGTGTTTTTTTAGCCAAATTTTGAGGTTTGCAAAGGATTCTGGGTAACAGAACCTGGTCAGAGCCCCACAAGTCACCCCATCTTGGATTCCCCTAGGTCTCTAGTTTTAAAAAATGCACAGGTTTGGTAGGTTTCCCTAGGTGCCGGCTGAGCTAGAGGCCAAAATCTACAGGTAGGCACTTTGCAAAAAACACCTCTGTTTTCTTTCAAAAAAATGTGATGTGTCCATGTTGCGTTTTGGGGCATTTCCTGTCACGGGCGCTAGGCCTACCCACACAAGTGAGGTATCATTTTTATCGGGAGACTTGGGGGAACGCTGAGTGGAAGGAAATTTGTGGCTCCTCTCAGATTCCAGAACTTTCTGTCACCGAAATGTGAGGAAAACGTGTTTTTTTAGCCAAATTGTGAGGTTTGCAACGGATTCTGGGTAACAGAACCTGGTCAGACCCCCACAAGTCACCCCATCTTGGATTCCCCAAGGTCTCTAGTTTTCAAAAATGCACAGGTTTGGTAGGCTTCCCTAGGTGCCGGCTGAGCTAGGGGCCAAAATCTACAGGTAGGCACTTTGCAAAAAACACCTCTGTTTTCTTTAAAAAAATTTGCTGTGTCAACGTTGCGTTTTGGGGCATTTCTTGTCGCGAGCGCTAAGCCTACCCACACAAGTGAGGTATCATTTTTATCGGGAGACTTGGGGGAACGCTGGGTGGAAGGAAATGTGTGGCTCCTCTCTGATTCCAGAACTTTCTGTCACCAACATTTGAGGAAAATTTGTTTTTTTAGCCAAAGTTTGACGTTTGCAAAGGATTCTGGGTAACAGAACTTGGTCAGAGCCCCACAAGTCACGCCATCTTGGATTCCCCTAGGTCTCTAGTTTTAAAAAATGCACAGGTTTGGTAGGTTTCCCTAGGTGCCGTCTGAGCTAGAGGCCAAAATCTACAGGTAGGCACTTTGCAAAAAACACCTCTGTTTTCTTTCAAAAAATGTGATGTGTCCACATTGTGTTTTGGGGCATTTCCTGTCACGGGTGCTAGGCCTACCCACACAAGTGAGGTATCATTTTTATCGGGAGACTTGGGGGAACGCTGGTTGGAAGGAAATTTGTGGCTCCTCTCAGATTCCAGAACTTTCTGTCACCGAAATGTGAGGAAAACGTGTTTTTTTTAGCCAAATTGTGAGGTTTGCAAAGGATTCTGGGTAACAGAACCTGGTCAGAGCCCCACAAGTCACCCCATCTTGGATTCCCCTAGGTCTCTAGTTTTAAAAAATGCACTGGTTTGGTAGGTTTCCCTAGGTGCCGGTTGAGCTAGAGGCCAAAATCTACAGATAGGCACTTTGCAAAAAACACCTCTGTTTTCTTTCAAAAAATGTGATGTGTCCACGTTGCGTTTTGGGGCATTTCCTGTCACGGGCGCTAGGCCTACCCACACAAGTGAGGTATCATTTTTATCGGGAGACTTGTGGGAACGCTGGGTGGAAGGAAATTTGTGGCTCCTCTCAGATTCCAGAACTTTCTGTCACCGAAATGTGAGGAAAATGTGTTTTTTTAGCCAAATTGTGAAGTTTGCAAAGGATTCTGGGTAACAGAACCTGGTCAGAGCCCCACAAGTCACCCCATCTTGGATTCCCCTAGGTCTCTAGTTTTTAAAAATGCACAGGTTTGGTAGGTTTCCCTAGGTGCCGGCTGAGCTAGAGGCCAAAATCGAAAGGTAGGCACTTTGCAAAAAACACCTCTGTTTTCTTTCAAAAAATGTGATGTGTCCACGTTGTGTTTTGGGGCATTTCCTGTCACAGGTGCTAGGCCTACCCACACAAGTGAGGTATCATTTTTATCGGGAGACTTGGGGGAACGCTGGGTGGAAGGAAATTTGTTGCTCCTCTCAGTTTCCAGAACTTTCTGTCACCGAAATGTGAGGAAAATGTGTTTTTTTAGCCAAATGTTGAGGTTTGCAAAGTATTCTGGGTAACAGAACCTTGCCAGAGCCCCACAAGTCACCCCATCTTGGATTCCCCTAGGTCTCTAGTTTTCAAAAATGCACAGGTTTGGTAGGATTCCCTAGGTGCCGGCTGAGCTAGAGGCCAAAATCTACAGGTAGGCACTTTGCAAAAAACACCTCTGTTTTCTTTCAAAAAATTTGATGTGTCCACGTTGCGTTTTGGGGCATTTCCTGTCGCGGACGCTAAGCCTACCCACACAAGTGAGGTATCATTTTTATCGGGAGACTTGGGGGAACGCTGGGTGGAAGGAAATTTGTGGCTCCTCTCAGATTCCAGAACTTTCTGTCACCAAAATTTGAGGAAAATGTGTTTTTTTAGCCAAATTGTGAGGTTTGCAAAGGAGTCTGGGTAACAGAACCTGGTCAGAGCCCCACAAGTCACCCCATCTTGGATTCCCCTAGGTCTCTAGTTTTGAAAAATGCACAGGTTTGGTAGGTTTCCCTAGGTGCCGTCTGAGCTAGAGGCCAAAATCTA
Source organism: Pleurodeles waltl (assembly GCF_031143425.1). NCBI lineage: Eukaryota > Metazoa > Chordata > Amphibia > Caudata > Salamandridae > Pleurodeles > Pleurodeles waltl. The sequence continues at coordinate 895,661,900 of NC_090436.1, forward strand.
CAGGTAGGCACTTTGCAAAAAACACCTCTGTTTTCTTTAAACAAATGTGATGTGTCCACGTTGCGTTTTGGGGCATTTCCTGTCGTGGGCGCTAGGCCTACCCACACAAGTGAGGTATCATTTTTATCAGGAGACTTTGGGGAACGCTGTGTGGAAGGGAATTTGTGGCTCCTCTCTGATTCAAGAACTATCTGTCACCAACATTTGAGGAAAACGTGTTTTTTTAGCCAAATTGTGAGGTTTGCAAAGGATTCTGGGTAACAGAACTTGTCCAGAGCCCCACAAGTCACGCCATCTTGGATTCCCCTAGTTCTCTAGTTTTAAAAAATGCACAGGTTTGGTTGGTTTCCCTAGGTGCCGTCTGAGCTTGAGGCCAGAATCTACAGGTAGGCACTTTGCAAAAAACACCTCTGTTTTCTTTAAAAAAATGTGACCTGTCCATGTTGCGTTTTGTGGCATTTCCTGTTGCGGGCGCTAGGCCTACCCACACAAGTGAGGTATCATTTTTATCGGGAGACTTGGGGGACCGCTGGGTGGAAGGAAATTTGTGGCTCCTCTCAGATTCCAGAACTTTCTGTCACCAAAATTTGAGGAAAATGTGTTTTTTTAGCCAAATTTTGAGGTTTGCAAAGGAGTCTGGGTAACAGAACCTGGTCAGAGCCCCACAAGTCACCCCATCTTGGATTCCCCTAGGTCTCTAGTTTAAAAAAATGCACAGGTTTGGTAGGTTTCCCTAGGTGCCGTCTGAACTAGAGGCCAAAATCTACAGGTAGGCACTTTGCAAAAAACACCTCTGTTTTCTTTAAAAAAATATGATGTGTCCCTGTTGTGTTTTGGGGCATTTCCTGTCACGGGTGCTAGGCCTACCCACACAAGTGAGGTATCATTTTTATCGGGAGACTTTGGGGAACGCTGTTTGGAAGGAAATTTGTGGCTCCTCTCAGATTCCAGAACTTTCTGTCACCGAAATGTGAGGAAAACGTGTTTTTTTTAGCCAAATTGTGAGGTTTGCAAAGGATTCTGGGTAACAGAACCTGGTCAGAGCCCCACAAGTCACCCCATCTTGGATTCCCCTAGGTCTCTAGTTTTAAAAAATGCACTGGTTTGGTAGGTTTCCCTAGGTGCCGGTTGAGCTAGAGGCCAAAATCTACAGGTAGGCACTTTGCAAAAAACACCTCTGTTTTCTTTCAAAAAATGTGATGTGTCCACGTTGCGTTTTGGGGCATTTCCTGTCACGGGCGCTAGGCCTACCCACACAAGTGAGGTATCATTTTTATCGGGAGACTTGGGGGAACGCTGGGTGGAAGGAAATTTGTGGCTCCTCTCAGATTCCAGAACTTTCTGTCACCGAAATGTGAGGAAAATGTGTTTTTTTAGCCAAATTGTGAAGTTTGCAAAGGATTCTGGGTAACAGAACCTGGTCAGAGCCCCACAAGTCACCCCATCTTGGATTCCCCTAGGTCTCTAGTTTTTAAAAATGCACAGGTTTGGTAGGTTTCCCTAGGTGCCGGCTGAGCTAGAGGCCAAAATCGAAAGGTAGGCACTTTGCAAAAAACACCTCTGTTTTCTTTCAAAAAATGTGATGTGTCCACGTTGTGTTTTGGGGCATTTCCTGTCACAGGTGCTAGGCCTACCCACACAAGTGAGGTATCATTTTTATCGGGAGACTTGGGGGAACGCTGGGTGGAAGGAAATTTGTTGCTCCTCTCAGTTTCCAGAACTTTCTGTCACCGAAATGTGAGGAAAATGTGTTTTTTTAGCCAAATGTTGAGGTTTGCAAAGTATTCTGGGTAACAGAACCTGGTCAGAGCCCCACAAGTCACCCCATCTTGGATTCCCCTAGGTCTCTAGTTTTGAAAAATGCACAGGTTTGGTAGGTTTCCCTAGGTGCCGTCTGAGCTAGAGGCCAAAATCTACAGGTAGGCACTTTGCAAAAAACACCTCTGTTTTCTTTAAACAAATGTGATGTGTCCACGTTGCGTTTTGGGGCATTTCCTGTCGTGGGCGCTAGGCCTACCCACACAAGTGAGGTATCATTTTTATCAGGAGACTTTGGGGAACGCTGTGTGGAAGGGAATTTGTGGCTCCTCTCTGATTCAAGAACTATCTGTCACCAACATTTGAGGAAAACGTGTTTTTTTAGCCAAATTGTGAGGTTTGCAAAGGATTCTGGGTAACAGAACTTGGCCAGAGCCCCACAAGTCACGCCATCTTGGATTCCCCTAGGTCTCTAGTTTTAAAAAATGCACAGGTTTGGTTGGTTTCCCTAGGTGCCGTCTGAGCTTGAGGCCAGAATCTACAGGTAGGCACTTTGCAAAAAACACCTCTGTTTTCTTTAAAAAAATGTGACCTGTCCATGTTGCGTTTTGTGGCATTTCCTGTTGCGGGCGCTAGGCCTACCCACACAAGTGAGGTATCATTTTTATCGGGAGACTTGGGGGACCGCTGGGTGGAAGGAAATTTGTGGCTCCTCTCAGATTCCAGAACTTTCTGTCACCAAAATTTGAGGAAAATGTGTTTTTTTAGCCAAATTTTGAGGTTTGCAAAGGAGTCTGGGTAACAGAACCTGGTCAGAGCCCCACAAGTCACCCCATCTTGGATTCCCCTAGGTCTCTAGTTTAAAAAAATGCACAGGTTTGGTAGGTTTCCCTAGGTGCCGTCTGAACTAGAGGCCAAAATCTACAGGTAGGCACTTTGCAAAAAACACCTCTGTTTTCTTAAAAAAAATATGATGTGTCCACGTTGTGTTTTGGGGCATTTCCTGTCACGGGTGCTAGGCCTACCCACACAAGTGAGGTATAATTTTTATCAGGAGACTTGGGGGAACGCTGTGTGGAAGGGAATTTGTGGCTCCTCTCTGATTCCAGAACTATGTCACCAAAATTTGAGGAAAACTTGTTTTTTTAGCCAAATTGTGAGGTTTGCAAAGGATTCTGGGTAACAGAACCTGGTCAGAGCCCCACAAGTCACCCCATCTTGGATTCCCCTAGGTCTCTAGTTTTAAAAAATGCACAGGTTTGGTAGGTTTCCCTAGGTGCCAGCTGAGCTAAAGCCCAAAATCTACAGGTAGGCACTTTACAAAAAACACCTCTGTTTTCTTTAAAAAAATTTGATGTGTCCACGTTGTGTTTTGGGGCATTTCCTGTCACAGGCGCTAGGCCTACCCACACAAGTGAGGTATCATTTTTATCAGGAGACTTGGGGGAACGCTGGATGGAAGGAAATTCGTGCCTCCTCTAAGATTCCAGAACTTTCTGTCACCAAAATTTGAGGAAAATTTGTTTTTTTAGCCAAATTTTGAGGTTTGCAAAGGATTCTGGGTAACAGAACTTAGTCAGAGCCCCACAAGTCACCCCATCTTGGATTCCCCTAGGTCTCTAGTTTAAAAAAATGCACAGGTTTGGTAGGTTTCCCTAGGTGCCGTCTGAGCAAGAGGCCAAAATCTACAGGTAGGCACTTTGCAAAAAACACCTCTGTTTTCTTTAAAAAAATATGATGTGTCCACGTTGTGTTTTGGGGCATTTCCTGTCACGGGTGCTAGGCCTACCCACACAAGTGAGGTATCATTTTTATCGGGAGACTTTGGGGAACCCTGGGTGGAAGGAAATTTGTGGCTCGTCTATGATTCCAGAACTATCTGTCACCAAAATGTGAGGAAAACGTGTTTTTTTAGCCAAATTTTGAGGTTTGCAAAGGATTCTGGGTAACAGAACCTGGCCACAGCCCCACAAGTCACCCCATCTTGGATTCCCCTAGGTCTCTAGTTTTCAAAAATGCACAGGTTTGGTAGGTTTCCCTAGGTGCCGGCTGAGCTAGAGGCCAAAATCTACAGGTAGGCACTTTGCAAAAAACACCTCTGTTTTCTTTCAAAAAATGTGATGTGTCCACGTTGCGTTTTGGGGCATTTCCTGTCGTGGGCGCTAGGCCTACCCACACAAGTGAGGTATAATTTTTATCAGGAGACTTGGGGGAACGCTGTGTGGAAGGGAATTTGTGGCTCCTCTCTGATTCCAGAACTATGTCACCAAAATTTGAGGAAAACTTGTTTTTTTAGCCAAATTGTGAGGTTTGCAAAGGATTCTGGGTAACAGAACCTGGTCAGAGCCCCACAAGTCACCCCATCTTGGATTCCCCTAGGTCTCTAGTTTTAAAAAATGCACAGGTTTGGTAGGTTTCCCTAGGTGCCAGCTGAGCTAAAGCCCAAAATCTACAGGTAGGCACTTTACAAAAAACACCTCTGTTTTCTTTAAAAAAATGTGATGTGTCCACGTTGTGTTTTGGGGCATTTCCTGTCACAGGCGCTAGGCCTACCCACACAAGTGAGGTATCATTTTTATCAGGAGACTTGGGGGAACGCTGGATGGAAGGAAATTCGTGCCTCCTCTAAGATTCCAGAACTTTCTGTCACCAAAATTTGAGGAAAATTTGTTTTTTTAGCCAAATTTTGAGGTTTGCAAAGGATTCTGGGTAACAGAACTTAGTCAGAGCCCCACAAGTCACCCCATCTTGGATTCCCCTAGGTCTCTAGTTTAAAAAAATGCACAGGTTTGGTAGGTTTCCCTAGGTGCCGTCTGAGCAAGAGGCCAAAATCTACAGGTAGGCACTTTGCAAAAAACACCTCTGTTTTGTTTAAAAAAATGTGATCTGTCCACGTTGCATTTTGGGGCATTTCCTGTCGGGGGCGCTAGGCCTACCCACACAAGTGAGGTATCATTTTTATCGGGAGACTTGGGGGAATGCTGGGTGGAAGGAAACGTGTGGCTCCTCTATGACTCCAGAACTTTCTCTCACCAAAATGTGAGGAAAATTTGTTTTTTAAAGCTAAATTTTGAGGATTGCAAAGGATTCTGGGTAACAGAACCTGGTCAGAGCCCCACAAGTCACCCCATCTTGGATTCCCCTAGGTCTCTAGTTTTAAAAAATGCACAGGTTTGGTAGGTTTCCCTAGGTGCCAGCTGAGCTAAAGGCCAAAACCTACGGGTAGGCACTTTGCAAAAAACACCTGTGTTTTCTTTAAAAAAATGTGATGTGTCCACGTTGTGTTTTGGGTCATTTCCTGTCACAGGCGCTAGGCCTACCCACACAAGTGAGGTATCATTTTTATCTGGAGACTTGGGGGAACGCTGGATGGAAGGAAATTCGTGCCTCCTCTAAGATTCCAGAACTTTCTGTGACCGAAATGTGAGGAAAATGTGTATTTTTAGCCAAATTTTGAGGTTTGCAAAGGATTCTGGGTAACAGAACTTAGTCAGAGCCCCACAAGTCACCCCATCTTGGATTCCCCTAGGTCTCTAGTTTAAAAAAATGCACAGGTTTGGTAGGTTTCCCTAGGTGCCGTCTGAGCAAGAGGCCAAAATCTACAGGTAGGCACTTTGCAAAAAACACCTCTGTTTTGTTTAAAAAAATGTGATCTGTCCACGTTGCATTTTGGGGCATTTCCTGTCGGGGGCGCTAGGCCTACCCACACAAGTGAGGTATCATTTTTATCGGGAGACTTGGGGGAATGCTGGGTGGAAGGAAACGTGTGGCTCCTCTCTGACTCCAGAACTTTCTCTCACCAAAATGTGAGGAAAATTTGTTTTTTAAAGCTAAATTTTGAGGATTGCAAAGGATTCTGGGTAACAGAACCTGGTCAGAGCCCCACAAGTCACCCCATCTTGGATTCCCCTAGGTCTCTAGTTTTAAAAAATGCACAGGTTTGGTAGGTTTCCCTAGGTGCCAGCTGAGCTAAAGGCCAAAACCTACGGGTAGGCACTTTGCAAAAAACACCTGTGTTTTCTTTAAAAAAATGTGATGTGTCCACGTTGTGTTTTGGGTCATTTCCTGTCACAGGCGCTAGGCCTACCCACACAAGTGAGGTATCATTTTTATCTGGAGACTTGGGGGAACGCTGGATGGAAGGAAATTCGTGCCTCCTCTAAGATTCCAGAACTTTCTGTGACCGAAATGTGAGGAAAATGTGTTTTTTTAGCCAAATTTTGAGGTTTGCAAAGGATTCTGGGTAACAGAACCTGGTCAGAGCCCCACAAGTCACCCCATCTTGGATTCCCCTAGGTCTCTAGTTTTCAAAAATGCACAGGTTTGGTAGGTTTCCCTAGGTGCCGGCTGAGCTAGAGGCCAAAATCTACAGGTAGGCACTTTGCAAAAAACACCTCTGTTTTCTTTAAAAAAATGTGATGTGTCCACGTTGTGTTTTGGGGCGTTTCCTGTCACGGGCGCTAGGCCTACCCACACAAGTGAGGTATCATTTTTATTGGGAGACTTGGGGGAACGCTGGGTGGAAGGAAATTTGTGGCTCCTCTCAGATTCCAGAACTTTCTGTCACCGAAATGTGAGGAAAATGTGTTTTTTTAGCCAAATTATGAGGTTTGCAAAGGATTCTGGGTAACAGAACCTGGTCAGAGCCCCACAAGCCACCCCTTCTTCGATTCCCCTAGGTCTCTAGTTTTCAAAAATGCACAGGTTTGGTAGGTTTCCCTAGGTGCCGGCTGAGCTAGAGGCCAAAATCTACAGGTAGGCACTTTGCAAAAAACACCTCTTTTTTCTTTAAAAATATGTGATGTGTCCACGCTGTGTTTTGGGGCATTTCCTGTCGCGGGCGCTAGGCATACCCACACAAGTGAGGTATAATTTTTATCGGGAGACTTGGGGGAACGCTGGGTGGAAGGAAATTTGTGGCTCCTCTCAGATTCCAGAACTTTCTGTCACCGAAATGTGAGGAAAACGTGTTTTTTTACCCAAATTTTGAGGTTTGCAAAGGATTCTGGGTAACAGAACCTGGTCAGAGCCCCACAAGTCACCCCATCTTGGATTCCCCTAGGTCTCTAGTTTTCAAAAATGCACAGGTTTGGTAGGTTTCCGTAGGTGCCGGCTGAGCTAGAGGCCAAAATCTACAGGTAGGCACTTTGCATAAAACACCTCTGTTTTCTTTAAAAAAATGTGATGTGTCCACGTTGTGTTTTGGGGCGTTTCCTGTCACGGGCGCTAGGCCTACCCACACAAGTGAGGTATCATTTTTATCGGGAGACTTGGGGGAACGCTGGGTGGAAGGAAATTTGTGGCTCCTCTCAGATTCCAGAACTTTCTGTCACCAAAATTTGAGGAAAATGTGTTTTTTTAGCCAAATTTTGAGGTTTGCAAAGGATTCTGGGTAACAGAACCTGGTCAGAGCCCCACAAGTCACCCCATCTTGGATTCCCCTAGGTCTCTAGTTTTAAAAAATGCACAGGTTTGGTAGGTTTCCCTAGGTGCCGGCTGAGCTAGAGGCCAAAATCTACAGGTAGGCACTTTGCAAAAAACACCTCTGTTTTCTTTCAAAAAAATGTGATGTGTCCACGTTGCGTTTTGGGGCATTTCCTGTCACGGGCGCTAGGCCTACCCACACAAGTGAGGTATCATTTTTATCGGGAGACTTGGGGGAACGCTGGGTGGACGGAAATTTGTGGCTCCTCTCAGATTCCAGAACTTTCTGTCACCGAAATGTGAGGAAAACGTGTTTTTTTAGCCAAATTGTGAGGTTTGCAACGGATTTTGGGTAACAGAACCTGGTCAGAGCCCCACAAGTCACCCCATCTTGGATTCCCCTAGGTCTCTAGTTTTCAAAAATGCACAGGTTTGGTAGGATTCCCTAGGTGCCGGCTGAGCTAGAGGCCAAAATCTACAGGTAGGCACTTTGCAAAAAACACCTCTGTTTTCTTTCAAAAAATTTGATGTGTCCACGTTGCGTTTTGGGGCATTTCCTGTCGCGGGCGCTAAGCCTACCCACACAAGTGAGGTATCATTTTTATCGGGAGACTTGGGGCAACGCTGTGTGGAAGGAAATTTGTGGCTCCTCTCAGATTCCAGAACTTTCTGTCACCAAAATTTGAGGAAAATGTGTTTTTTTAGCCAAATTGTGAGGTTTGCAAAGGATTCTGGGTAACAGAACTTGGCCAGAGCCCCACAAGTCACGCCATCTTGGATTCCCCTAGGTCTCTAGTTTTAAAAAATGCACAGGTTTGGTTGGTTTCCCTAGGTGCCGTCTGAGCTTGAGGCCAGAATCTACAGGTAGGCACTTTGCAAAAAACACCTCTGTTTTCTTTAAAAAAATGTGACCTGTCCATGTTGCGTTTTGTGGCATTTCCTGTTGCGGGCGCTAGGCCTACCCACACAAGTGAGGTATCATTTTTATCGGGAGACTTGGGGGACCGCTGGGTGGAAGGAAATTTGTGGCTCCTCTCAGATTCCAGAACTTTCTGTCACCAAAATTTGAGGAAAATGTGTTTTTTTAGCCAAATTTTGAGGTTTGCAAAGGAGTCTGGGTAACAGAACCTGGTCAGAGCCCCACAAGTCACCCCATCTTGGATTCCCCTAGGTCTCTAGTTTAAAAAAATGCACAGGTTTGGTAGGTTTCCCTAGGTGCCGTCTGAACTAGAGGCCAAAATCTACAGGTAGGCACTTTGCAAAAAACACCTCTGTTTTCTTTAAAAAAATATGATGTGTCCACGTTGTGTTTTGGGGCATTTCCTGTCACGGGTGCTAGGCCTACCCACACAAGTGAGGTATCATTTTTATCGGGAGACTTTGGGGAACCCTGGGTGGAAGGAAATTTGTGGCTCCTCTATGATTCCAGAACTATCTGTCACCAAAATGTGAGGAAAACGTGTTTTTTTAGCCAAATTTTGAGGTTTGCAAAGGATTCTGGGTAACAGAACCTGGCCACAGCCCCACAAGTCACCCCATCTTGGATTCCCCTAGGTCTCTAGTTTTCAAAAATGCACAGGTTTGGTAGGTTTCCCTAGGTGCCGGCTGAGCTAGAGGCCAAAATCTACAGGTAGGCACTTTGCAAAAAACACCTCTGTTTTCTTTAAAAAAATGTGATGTGTCCACGTTGCTTTTTGGGGCATTTCCTGTCGTGGGCGCTAGGCCTACCCACACAAGTGAGGTATAATTTTTATCAGGAGACTTGGGGGAACGCTGTGTGGAAGGGAATTTGTGGCTCCTCTCTGATTCCAGAACTATGTCACCAAAATTTGAGGAAAACTTGTTTTTTTAGCCAAATTGTGAGGTTTGCAAAGGATTCGGGGTAACAGAACCTGGTCAGAGCCCCACAAGTCACCCCATCTTGGATTCCCCTAGGTCTCTAGTTTTAAAAAATGCACAGGTTTGGTAGGTTTCCCTAGGTGCCAGCTGAGCTAAAGCCCAAAATCTACAGGTAGGCACTTTACAAAAAACACCTCTGTTTTCTTTAAAAAAATGTGATGTGTCCACGTTGTGTTTTGGGGCATTTCCTGTCACAGGCGCTAGGCCTACCCACACAAGTGAGGTATCATTTTTATCAGGAGACTTGGGGGAACGCTGGATGGAAGGAAATTCGTGCCTCCTCTAAGATTCCAGAACTTTCTGTCACCAAAATTTGAGGAAAATTTGTTTTTTTAGCCAAATTTTGAGGTTTGCAAAGGATTCTGGGTAACAGAACTTAGTCAGAGCCCCACAAGTCACCCCATCTTGGATTCCCCTAGGTCTCTAGTTTAAAAAAATGCACAGGTTTGGTAGGTTTCCCTAGGTGCCGTCTGAGCTAGAGGCCAAAATCTACAGGTAGGCACTTTGCAAAAAACACCTCTGTTTTGTTTAAAAAAATGTGATCTGTCCACGTTGCATTTTGGGGCATTTCCTGTCGGGGGCGCTAGGCCTACCCACACAAGTGAGGTATCATTTTTATCGGGAGACTTGGGGGAATGCTGGGTGGAAGGAAACGTGTGGCTCCTCTCTGACTCCAGAACTTTCTCTCACCAAAATGTGAGGAAAATTTGTTTTTTAAAGCTAAATTTTGAGGATTGCAAAGGATTCTGGGTAACAGAACCTGGTCAGAGCCCCACAAGTCACCCCATCTTGGATTCCCCTAGGTCTCTAGTTTTAAAAAATGCACAGGTTTGGTAGGTTTCCCTAGGTGCCAGCTGAGCTAAAGGCCAAAACCTACGGGTAGGCACTTTGCAAAAAACACCTCTGTTTTCTTTAAAAAAATGTGATGTGTCCACGTTGTGTTTTGGGTCATTTCCTGTCACAGGCGCTAGGCCTACCCACACAAGTGAGGTATCATTTTTATCTGGAGACTTGGGGGAACGCTGGATGGAAGGAAATTCGTGCCTCCTCTAAGATTCCAGAACTTTCTGTGACCGAAATGTGAGGAAAATGTGTTTTTTTAGCAAAATTTTGAGGTTTGCAAAGGATTCTGGGTAACAGAACCTGGTCAGAGCCCCACAAGTCACCCCATCTTGGATTCTCCTAGGTCTCTAGTTTTCAAAAATGCACAGGTTTGGTAGGTTTCCCTAGGTGCCGGCTGAGCTAGAGGCCAAAATCTACAGGTAGGCACTTTGCAAAAAACACCTCTGTTTTCTTTAAAAAAATGTGATGTGTCCACGTTTTGTTTTGGGGCGTTTCCTGTCACGGGCGCTAGGCCTACCCACACAAGTGAGGTATCATTTTTATTGGGAGACTTGGGGGAACGCTGGGTGGAAGGAAATTTGTGGCTCCTCTCAGATTCCAGAACTTTCTGTCACCGAAATGTGAGGAAAATGTGTTTTTTTAGCCAAATTGTGAAGTTTGCAAAGGATTCTGGGTAACAGAACCTGGTCAGAGCCCCACAAGTCACCCCATCTTGGATTCCCCTAGGTCTCTAGTTTTTAAAAATGCACAGGTTTGGTAGGTTTCCCTAGGTGCCGGCTGAGCTAGAGGCCAAAATCGAAAGGTAGGCACTTTGCAAAAAACACCTCTGTTTTCTTTCAAAAAATGTGATGTGTCCACGTTGTGTTTTGGGGCATTTCCTGTCACAGGTGCTAGGCCTACCCACACAAGTGAGGTATCATTTTTATCGGGAGACTTGGGGGAACGCTGGGTGGAAGGAAATTTGTTGCTCCTCTCAGTTTCCAGAACTTTCTGTCACCGAAATGTGAGGAAAATGTGTGTTTTTAGCCGAATGTTGAGGTTTGCAAAGTATTCTGGGTAACAGAACCTTGCCAGAGCCCCACAAGTCACCCCATCTTGGATTCCCCTAGGTCTCTAGTTTTCAAAAATGCACAGGTTTGGTAGGATTCCCTAGGTGCCGGCTGAGCTAGAGGCCAAAATCTACAGGTAGGCACTTTGCAAAAAACACCTCTGTTTTCTTTCAAAAAATTTGATGTGTCCATGTTGCGTTTTGGGGCATTTCCTGTCGCGGGCGCTAAGCCTACTCACACAAGTGAGGTATCATTTTTATCGGGAGACTTGGGGGAACGCTGGGTGGAAGGAAATTTGTGGCTCCTCTCAGATTCCAGAACTTTCTGTCACCGAAATGTGAGGAAAATGTGTTTTTTTAGCCAAATTGTGAGGTTTGCAAAGGAGTCTGGGTAACAGAACCTGGTCAGAGCCCCACAAGTCACCCCATCTTGGATTCCCCTAGGTCTCTAGTTTTGAAAAATGCACAGGTTTGGTAGGTTTCCCTAGGTGCCGGCTGAGCTAGAGGCCAAAATCGAAAGGTAGGCACTTTGCAAAAAACACCTCTGTTTTCTTTAAACAAATGTGATGTGTCCACGTTGCGTTTTGGGGCATTTCCTGTCGTGGGCGCTAGGCCTACCCACACAAGTGAGGTATCATTTTTATCAGGAGACTTTGGGGAACGCTGTGTGGAAGGGAATTTGTGGCTCCTCTCTGATTCAAGAACTATCTGTCACCAACATTTGAGGAAAACGTGTTTTTTTAGCCAAATTGTGAGGTTTGCAAAGGATTCTGGGTAACAGAACTTGGCCAGAGCCCCACAAGTCACGCCATCTTGGATTCCCCTAGGTCTCTAGTTTTAAAAAATGCACAGGTTTGGTTGGTTTCCCTAGGTGCCGTCTGAGCTTGAGGCCAGAATCTACAGGTAGGCACTTTGCAAAAAACACCTCTGTTTTCTTTAAAAATATGTGACCTGTCCATGTTGCGTTTTGTGGCATTTCCTGTTGCGGGCGCTAGGCCTACCCACACAAGTGAGGTATCATTTTTATCTGGAGACTTGGGGGACCGCTGGGTGGAAGGAAATTTGTGGCTCCTCTCAGATTCCAGAACTTTCTGTCACCAAAATTTGAGGAAAATGTGTTTTTTTAGCCAAATTTTGAGGTTTGCAAAGGAGTCTGGGTAACAGAATCTGGTCAGAGCCCCACAAGTCACCCCATCTTGGATTCCCCTAGGTCTCTAGTTTAAAAAAATGCACAGGTTTGGTAGGTTTCCCTAGGTGCCGTCTGAACTAGAGGCCAAAATCTACAGGTAGGCACTTTGCAAAAAAAACCTCTGTTTTCTTTAAAAAAATATGATGTGTCCACGTTGTGTTTTGGGGCATTTCCTGTCACGGGTGCTAGGCCTACCCACACAAGTGAGGTATCATTTTTATCGGGAGACTTTGGGGAACCCTGGGTGGAAGGAAATTTGTGGCTCCTCTATGATTCCAGAACTATCTGTCACCAAAATGTGAGGAAAACGTGTTTTTTTAGCCAAATTTTGAGGTTTGCAAAGGATTCTGGGTAACAGAACCTGGCCACAGCCCCACAAGTCACCCCATCTTGGATTCCCCTAGGTCTCTAGTTTTCAAAAATGCACAGGTTTGGTAGGTTTCCCTAGGTGCCGGCTGAGCTAGAGGCCAAAATCTACAGGTAGGCACTTTGCAAAAAACACCTCTGTTTTCTTTCAAAAAATGTGATGTGTCCACGTTGCGTTTTGGGGCATTTCCTGTCGTGGGCGCTAGGCCTACCCACACAAGTGAGGTATAATTTTTATCAGGAGACTTGGGGGAACGCTGTGTGGAAGGGAATTTGTGGCTCCTCTCTGATTCCAGAACTATGTCACCAAAATTTGAGGAAAACTTGTTTTTTTAGCCAAATTGTGAGGTTTGCAAAGGATTCTGGGTAACAGAACCTGGTCAGAGCCCCACAAGTCACGCCATCTTGGATTCCCCTAGGTCTCTAGTTTAAAAAAATGCACAGGTTTGGTAGGTTTCCCTAGGTGCCCTCTGAGCTAGAGGCCAAAATCTACAGGTAGGCACTTTGCAAAAAACACCTCTGTTTTCTTTAAAAAAATGTGAGCTGTCCACGTTGCGTTTTGGGGCATTTCCTGTCGCGTGCGCTAGGCCTACCCACACAAGTGAGGTATCATTTTTATCGGGAGACTTGGGGAAATGCTGGGTGGAAGGAAACGTGAAGCTCCTCTCTGACTCCAGAACTTTCTGTCACCAAAATGTGAGGAAAATGTGTTTTTTTAAGCCAAATTTTGAGGTTTGCAAAGGATTCTGGGTAACAGAACCTGGTCAGTGCCCCACAAGTCACCCCATCTTGGATTCCCTAGGTCTCTAGTTTAAAAAAATGCACAGGTTTGGTAGGTTTCACTAGGTGCCGGCTGAGCTAGAGGCCAAAATCTACAGGTAGGCACTTTGCAAAAAACACCTCTGTTTTCTTTAAAAAAATATGATGTGTCCATGTTGTGTTTTGGGGCATTTCCTGTCACGGGCGCTAGGCCTACCCACACAAGTGAGGTATCATTTTTATCGGGAGACTTGAGGGAATGCTGGGTGGAAGGAAATTTGTGGCTCCTCTCTGATTCCAGAACTATCTGTCACCAAAATATGAGGAAAACGTGTTTTTTTAGCCAAATTTTGAGGTTTGCAAAGGATTCTGGGTAACAGAACCTGGTCAGAGCCCCACAAGTCACCCCATCTTGGATTCCCCTAGGTCTCTAGTTTTCAAAAATGCACAGGTTTGGTAGGTTTCCCTAGGTGCCAGCTGAGCTAGAGGCCAAAATCTACAGGTAGGCACTTTGCAAAAAACACCTCGATTTCTTTCAAAAAATGTGATGTGCCCACGTTGTGTTTTGGGGCATTTCCTGTCACGGGTGCTAGGCCTACCAACACAAGTGAGGTATCATTTTTATCGGGAGACTTGGGGGAACGCTGGGTGGAAGGAAATTTGTGGCTCCTCTCTGATTCCAGAACTATCTGTCACCAAAATGTGAGGAAAACGTGTTTTTTTAGCCAAATTTTGAGGATTGCAAAGGATTCTGGGTAACAGAACCTGGTCAGAGCCCCACAAGTCACCCCATCTTGGATTCCCCTAGGTCTCTAGTTTTAAAAAATGCACAGGTTTGGTAGGTTTCCCTTGGTGCCGGCTGAGCTAGAGGCCAAAATCTACAGGTAGGCACTTTGCAAAAAACACCTCTGTTTTCTTTAAAAAAATTTGATCTGTCCACGTTGCATTTTGGGGCATTTCCTGTCGGGGGCGCTAGGCCTACCCACACAAGTGAGGTATCATTTTTATCGGGAGACTTGGGGGAATGCTGGGTGGAAGGAAATGTGTGGCTCCTCTCTGACTCCAGAACTTTCTCTCACCAAAATGTGAGGAAAATTTGTTTTTTAAAGCTAAATTTTGAGGATTGCAAAGGATTCTGGGTAACAGAACCTGGTCAGAGCCCCACAAGTCACCCCATCTTGGATTCCCCTAGGTCTCTAGTTTTAAAAAATGCACAGGTTTGGTAGGTTTCCCTAGGTGCCAGCTGAGCTAAAGGCCAAAACCTACGGGTAGGCACTTTGCAAAAAACACCTCTGTTTTCTTTAAAAAAAGTTGATGTGTCCACGTTGTGTTTTGGGTCATTTCCTGTCACAGGCGCTAGGCCTACCCACACAAGTGAGGTATCATTTTTATCAGGAGACTTGGGGGAACGCTGGATGGAAGGAAATTCGTGCCTCCTCTAAGATTCCAGAACTTTCTGTGACCGAAATGTGAGGAAAACGTGTTTTTTTAGCCAAATTTTGAGGTTTGCAAAGGATTCTGGGTAACAGAACCTGGTCAGAGACCCACAAGTCACCCCATCTTGGATTCCCCTAGGTCTCTAGTTTTCAAAAATGCACAGGTTTGGTAGGTTTCCCTAGGTGCCGGCTGAGCTAGAGGCCAAAATCTACAGGTAGGCACTTTGCAAAAAACACCTCTGTTTTCTTTAAAAAAATGTGATGTGTCCACGTTGTGTTTTGGGGCGTTTCCTATCATGGGCGCTAGGCCTACCCACACAAGTGAGGTATCATTTTTATTGGGAGACTTTGGGGAACCCTGGGTGGAAGGAAATTTGTGGCTGCTCTATGATTCCAGAACTATCTGTCACCAAAATGTGAGGAAAACGTGTTTTTTTAGCCAAATTTTGAGGTTTGCAAAGGATTCTGGGTAACAGAACCTGGTCAGAGCCCCACAAGTCACTCCATCTTGGATTCCCCTAGGTCTCTAGTTTTCAAAAATGCACAGGTTTGGTAGGTTTCCCTAGGTGCCGGCTGAGCTAGAGGCCAAAATCTACAGGTAGGCACTTTGCAAAAAACACCTCTGTTTTCTTTCAAAAAATGTGATGTGTCCACGTTGCGTTTTGGGGCATTTCCTGTCGCGGGCGCTAGGCCTACCCACACAAGTGAGGTATCATTTTTATCAGGAGACTTGGGGGAACGCTGTGTGGAAGGGAATTTGTGGCTCCTCTCTGATTCCAGAACTATCTGTCACCAAAATTTGAGGAAAACTTGTTTTTTTAGCCAAATTGTGAGGTTTGCAAAGTATTCTGGGTAACAGAACCTGGTCAGAGCCCCACAAGTCACGCCATCTTTGATTCCCCCAGGTCTCTAGTTTTAAAAAATGCACAGGTTTGGTAGGTTTCCCTAGGTGCCGTCTGAGCTAGAGGCCAAAATCTACAGGTAGGCACTTTGCAAAAAACACCTCTGTTTTCTTTAAACAAATGTGATGTGTCCACGTTGCGTTTTGGGGCATTTCCTGTCGTGGGCGCTAGGCCTTCCCACACAAGTGAGGTATCATTTTTATCAGGAGACTTTGGGGAACGCTGTGTGGAAGGGAATTTGTGGCTCCTCTCTGATTCAAGAACTATCTGTCACCAACATTTGAGGAAAACGTGTTTTTTTAGCCAAATTGTGAGGTTTGCAAAGGATTCTGGGTAACAGAACTTGGCCAGAGCCCCACAAGTCATGCCATCTTGGATTCCCCTAGTTTTCTAGTTTTAAAAAATGCACAGGTTTGGTTGGTTTCCCTAGGTGCCGTCTGAGCTTGAGGCCAGAATCTACAGGTAGGCACTTTGCAAAAAACACCTCTGTTTTCTTTAAAAAAATGTGACCTGTCCATGTTGCGTTTTGTGGCATTTCCTGTTGCGGGCGCTAGGCCTACCCACACAAGTGAGGTATCATTTTTATCGGGAGACTTGGGGGACCGCTGGGTGGAAGGAAATTTGTGGCTCCTCTCAGATTCCAGAACTTTCTGTCACCAAAATTTGAGGAAAATGTGTTTTTTTAGCCAAATGTTGAGGTTTGCAAAGGAGTCTGGGTAACAGAACCTGGTCAGAGCCCCACAAGTCACCCCATCTTGGATTCCCCTAGGTCTCTAGTTTAAAAAAATGCACAGGTTTGGTAGGTTTCCCTAGGTGCCGTCTGAACTAGAGGCCAAAATCTACAGATAGGCACTTTGCAAAAAACACCTCTGTTTTCTTTAAAAAAATATGATGTGTCCACGTTGTGTTTTGTGGCATTTCCTGTCACGGGTGCTAGGCCTACCCACACAAGTGAGGTATCATTTTTATCGGGAGACTTTGGGGAACCTTGGGTGGAAGGAAATTTGTGGCTCCTCTATGATTCCAGAACTATCTGTCACCAAAATGTGAGGAAAACGTGTTTTTTTAGCCAACTTTTGAGGTTTGCAAAGGATTCTGGGTAACAGAACCTGGCCACAGCCCCACAAGTCACCCCATCTTGGATTCCCCTAGGTCTCTAGTTTTCAAAAATGCACAGGTTTGGTAGGTTTCCCTAGGTGCCGGCTGAGCTAGAGGCCAAAATCTACAGGTAGGCACTTTGCAAAAAACACCTCTGTTTTCTTTCAAAAAATGTGATGTGTCCACATTGTGTTTTGGGGCATTTCCTGTCACGGGTGCTAGGCCTACCCACACAAGTGAGGTATCATTTTTATCGGGAGACTTGGGGGAACGCTGTTTGGAAGGAAATTTGTGGCTCCTCTCAGATTCCAGAACTTTCTGTCACCGAAATGTGAGGAAAACGTGTTTTTTTTAGCCAAATTGTGAGGTTTGCAAAGGATTCTGGGTAACAGAACCTGGTCAGAGCCCCACAAGTCACCCCATCTTGGATTCCCCTAGGTCTCTAGTTTTAAAAAATGCACTGGTTTGGTAGGTTTCCCTAGGTGCCGGTTGAGCTAGAGGCCAAAATCTACAGGTAGGCACTTTGCAAAAAACACCTCTGTTTTCTTTAAAAAAATGTGATGTGTCCACGTTGCGTTTTGGGGCATTTCCTGTCACGGGCGCTAGGCCTACCCACACAAGTGAGGTATCATTTTTATCGGGAGACTTGGGGCAACGCTGGGTGGAAGGAAATTTGTGGCTCCTCTCAGATTCCAGAACTTTCTGTCACCGAAATGTGAGGAAAATGTGTTTTTTTTGCCAAATTGTGAAGTTTGCAAAGGATTCTGGGTAACAGAACCTGGTCAGAGCCCCACAAGTCCCCCCATCTTGGATTCCCCTAGGTCTCTAGTTTTTAAAAATGCACAGGTTTGGTAGGTTTCCCTAGGTGCCGGCTGAGCTAGAGGCCAAAATCGAAAGGTAGGCACTTTGCAAAAAACACCTCTGTTTTCTTTCAAAAAATGTGATGTGTCCACGTTGTGTTTTGGGGCATTTCCTGTCACAGGTGCTAGGCCTACCCACACAAGTGAGGTATCATTTTTATCGGGAGACTTGGGGGAACGCTGGGTGGAAGGAAATTTGTTGCTCCTCTCAGTTTCCAGAACTTTCTGTCACCGAAATGTGAGGAAAATGTGTTTTTTTAGCCAAATGTTGAGGTTTGCAAAGTATTCTGGGTAACAGAACCTTGCCAGAGCCCCACAAGTCACCCCATCTTGGATTCCCCTAGGTCTCTAGTTTTCAAAAATGCACAGGTTTGGTAGGATTCCCTAGGTGCCGGCTGAGCTAGAGGCCAAAATCTACAGGTAGGCACTTTGCAAAAAACACCTCTGTTTTCTTTCAAAAAATTTGATGTGTCCACGTTGCGTTTTGGGGCATTTCCTGTCGCGGGCGCTAAGCCTACCCACACAAGTGAGGTATCATTTTTATCGGGAGACTTGGGGGAACGCTGGGTGGAAGGAAATGTGTGGCTCCTCTCAGATTCCAGAACTTTCTGTCACCAAAATTTGAGGAAAATGTGTTTTTTTAGCCAAATTGTGAGGTTTGCAAAGGAGTCTGGGTAACAGAACCTGGTCAGAGCCCCACAAGTCACCCCATCTTGGATTCCCCTAGGTCTCTAGTTTTGAAAAATGCACAGGTTTGGTAGGTTTCCCTAGGTGCCGTCTGAGCTAGAGGCCAAAATCTACAGGTAGGCACTTTGCAAAAAACACCTCTGTTTTCTTTAAACAAATGTGATGTGTCCACGTTGCGTTTTGGGGCATTTCCTGTCGTGGGCGCTAGGCCTACCCACACAAGTGAGGTATCATTTTTATCAGGAGACTTTGGGGAACGCTGTGTGGAAGGGAATTTGTGGCTCCTCTCTGATTCAAGAACTATCTGTCACCAACATTTGAGGAAAACGTGTTTTTTTAGCCAAATTGTGAGGTTTGCAAAGGATTCTGGGTAACAGAACTTGGCCAGAGCCCCACAAGTCACGCCATCTTGGATTCCCCTAGTTCTCTAGTTTTAAAAAATGCACAGGTTTGGTTGGTTTCCCTAGGTGCCGTCTGAGCTTGAGGCCAGAATCTACAGGTAGGCACTTTGCAAAAAACACCTCTGTTTTCTTTAAAAAAATGTGACCTGTCCATGTTGCGTTTTGTGGCATTTCCTGTTGCGGGCGCTAGGCCTACCCACACAAGTGAGGTATCATTTTTATCGGGAGACTTGGGGGACCGCTGGGTGGAAGGAAATTTGTGGCTCCTCTCAGATTCCAGAACTTTCTGTCACCAAAATTTGAGGAAAATGTGTTTTTTTAGCCAAATTTTGAGGTTTGCAAAGGAGTCTGGGTAACAGAACCTGGTCAGAGCCCCACAAGTCACCCCATCTTGGATTCCCCTAGGTCTCTAGTTTAAAAAAATGCACAGGTTTGGTAGGTTTCCCTAGGTGCCGTCTGAACTAGAGGCCAAAATCTACAGGTAGGCACTTTGCAAAAAACACCTCTGTTTTCTTTAAAAAAATATGATGTGTCCACGTTGTGTTTTGGGGCATTTCCTGTCACGGGTTCTAGGCCTACCCACACAAGTGAGGTATCATTTTTATCGGGAGACTTTGGGGAACCTTGGGTGGAAGGAAATTTGTGGCTCCTCTATGATTCCAGAACTATCTGTCACCAAAATGTGAGGAAAACGTGTTTTTTAACCAACTTTTGAGGTTTGCAAAGGATTCTGGGTAACAGAACCTGGCCACACCCCCACAAGTCACCCCATCTTGGATTCCCCTAGGTCTCTAGTTTTCAAAAATGCACAGGTTTGGTAGGTTTCCCTAGGTGCCGGCTGAGCTAGAGGCCAAAATCTACAGGTAGGCACTTTGCAAAAAACACCTCTGTTTTCTTTAAAAAAATGTGATGTGTCCACATTGTGTTTTGGGGCATTTCCTGTCACGGGTGCTAGGCCTACCCACACAAGTGAGGTATCATTTTTATCGGGAGACTTGGGGGAACGCTGTTTGGAAGGAAATTTGTGGCTCCTCTCAGATTCCAGAACTTTCTGTCACCGAAATGTGAGGAAAACGTGTTTTTTTTAGCCAAATTGTGAGGTTTGCAAAGGATTCTGGGTAACAGAACCTGGTCAGAGCCCCACAAGTCACCCCATCTTGGATTCCCCTAGGTCTCTAGTTTTAAAAAATGCACTGGTTTGGTAGGTTTCCCTAGGTGGCGGTTGAGCTAGAGGCCAAAATCTACAGGTAGGCACTTTGCAAAAAACACCTCTGTTTTCTTTCAAAAAATGTGATGTGTCCATGTTGCGTTTTGGGGCATTTCCTGTCACGGGCGCTAGGCCTACCCACACAAGTGAGGTATCATTTTTATCGGGAGACTTGGGGGAACGCTGGGTGGAAGGAAATTTGTGGCTCCTCTCAGATTCCAGAACTTTCTGTCACCGAAATGTGAGGAAAATGTGTTTTTTTAGCCAAATTGTGAAGTTTGCAAAGGATTCTGGGTAACAGAACCTGGTCAGAGCCCCACAAGTCACCCCATCTTGGATTCCCCTAGGTCTCTAGTTTTTAAAAATGCACAGGTTTGGTAGGTTTCCCTAGGTGCCGGCTGAGCTAGAGGCCAAAATCGAAAGGTAGGCACTTTGCAAAAAACACCTCTGATTTCTTTCAAAAAATGTGATGTGTCCACGTTGTGTTTTGGGGCATTTCCTGTCACAGGTGCTAGGCCTACCCACACAAGTGAGGTATCATTTTTATCGGGAGACTTGGGGGAACGCTGGGTGGAAGGAAATTTGTTGCTCCTCTCAGTTTCCAGAACTTTCTGTCACCGAAATGTGAGGAAAATGTGTGTTTTTAGCCAAATGTTGAGGTTTGCAAAGTATTCTGGGTAACAGAACCTTGCCAGAGCCCCACAAGTCACCCCATCTTGGATTCCCCTAGGTCTCTAGTTTTCAAAAATGCACAGGTTTGGTAGGATTCCCTAGGTGCCGGCTGAGCTAGAGGCCAAAATCTACAGGTAGGCACTTTGCAAAAAACACCTCTGTTTTCTTTCAAAAAATTTGATGTGTCCATGTTGCGTTTTGGGGCATTTCCTGTCGCGGGCGCTAAGCCTACTCACACAAGTGAGGTATCATTTTTATCGGGAGACTTGGGGGAACGCTGGGTGGAAGGAAATTTGTGGCTCCTCTCAGATTCCAGAACTTTCTGTAACCGAAATGTGAGGAAAATGTGTTTTTTTAGCCAAATTGTGAGGTTTGCAAAGGAGTCTGGGTAACAGAACCTGGTCAGAGCCCCACAAGTCACCCCATCTTGGATTCCCCTAGGTCTCTAGTTTTGAAAAATGCACAAGTTTGGTAGGTTTCCCTAGGTGCCGGCTGAGCTAGAGGCCAAAATCGAAAGGTAGGCACTTTGCAAAAAACACCTCTGTTTTCTTTAAACAAATGTGATGTGTCCACGTTGCGTTTTGGGGCATTTCCTGTCGTGGGCGCTAGGCCTACCCACACAAGTGAGGTATCATTTTTATCAGGAGACTTTGGGGAACGCTGTGTGGAAGGGAATTTGTGGCTCCTCTCTGATTCAAGAACTATCTGTCACCAACATTTGAGGAAAACGTGTTTTTTTAGCCAAATTGTGAGGTTTGCAAAGGATTCTGGGTAACAGAACTTGGCCAGAGCCCCACAAGTCACGCCATCTTGGATTCCCCTAGTTCTCTAGTTTTAAAAAATGCACAGGTTTGGTTGGTTTCCCTAGGTGCCGTCTGAGCTTGAGGCCAGAATCTACAGGTAGGCACTTTGCAAAAAACACCTCTGTTTTCTTTAAAAAAATGTGACCTGTCCATGTTGCGTTTTGTGGCATTTCCTGTTGCGGGCGCTAGGCCTACCCACACAAGTGAGGTATCATTTTTATCGGGAGACTTGGGGGACCGCTGGGTGGAAGGAAATTTGTGGCTCCTCTCAGATTCCAGAACTTTCTGTCACCAAAATTTGAGGAAAATGTGTTTTTTTAGCCAAATTTTGAGGTTTGCAAAGGAGTCTGGGTAACAGAACCTGGTCAGAGCCCCACAAGTCACCCCATCTTGGATTCCCCTAGGTCTCTAGTTTAAAAAAATGCACAGGTTTGGTAGGTTTCCCTAGGTGCCGTCTGAACTAGAGGCCAAAATCTACAGGTAGGCACTTTGCAAAAAACACCTCTGTTTTCTTTAAAAAAATATGATGTGTCCACGTTGTGTTTTGGGGCATTTCCTGTCACGGGTTCTAGGCCTACCCACACAAGTGAGGTATCATTTTTATCGGGAGACTTTGGGGAACCTTGGGTGGAAGGAAATTTGTGGCTCCTCTATGATTCCAGAACTATCTGTCACCAAAATGTGAGGAAAACGTGTTTTTTAACCAACTTTTGAGGTTTGCAAAGGATTCTGGGTAACAGAACCTGGCCACACCCCCACAAGTCACCCCATCTTGGATTCCCCTAGGTCTCTAGTTTTCAAAAATGCACAGGTTTGGTAGGTTTCCCTAGGTGCCGGCTGAGCTAGAGGCCAAAATCTACAGGTAGGCACTTTGCAAAAAACACCTCTGTTTTCTTTAAAAAAATGTGATGTGTCCACATTGTGTTTTGGGGCATTTCCTGTCACGGGTGCTAGGCCTACCCACACAAGTGAGGTATCATTTTTATCGGGAGACTTGGGGGAACGCTGTTTGGAAGGAAATTTGTGGCTCCTCTCAGATTCCAGAACTTTCTGTCACCGAAATGTGAGGAAAACGTGTTTTTTTTAGCCAAATTGTGAGGTTTGCAAAGGATTCTGGGTAACAGAACCTGGTCAGAGCCCCACAAGTCACCCCATCTTGGATTCCCCTAGGTCTCTAGTTTTAAAAAATGCACTGGTTTGGTAGGTTTCCCTAGGTGCCGGTTGAGCTAGAGGCCAAAATCTACAGGTAGGCACTTTGCAAAAAACACCTCTGTTTTCTTTCAAAAAATGTGATGTGTCCACGTTGCGTTTTGGGGCATTTCCTGTCACGGGCGCTAGGCCTACCCACACAAGTGAGGTATCATTTTTATCGGGAGACTTGGGGGAACGCTGGGTGGAAGGAAATTTGTGGCTCCTCTCAGATTCCAGAACTTTCTGTCACCGAAATGTGAGGAAAATGTGTTTTTTTAGCCAAATTGTGAAGTTTGCAAAGGATTCTGGGTAACAGAACCTGGTCAGAGCCCCACAAGTCACCCCATCTTGGATTCCCCTAGGTCTCTAGTTTTTAAAAATGCACAGGTTTGGTAGGTTTCCCTAGGTGCCGGCTGAGCTAGAGGCCAAAATCGAAAGGTAGGCACTTTGCAAAAAACACCTCTGTTTTCTTTCAAAAAATGTGATGTGTCCACGTTGTGTTTTGGGGCATTTCCTGTCACAGGTGCTAGGCCTACCCACACAAGTGAGGTATCATTTTTATCGGGAGACTTGGGGGAACGCTGGGTGGAAGGAAATTTGTTGCTCCTCTCAGTTTCCAGAACTTTCTGTCACCGAAATGTGAGGAAAATGTGTGTTTTTAGCCAAATGTTGAGGTTTGCAAAGTATTCTGGGTAACAGAACCTTGCCAGAGCCCCACAAGTCACCCCATCTTGGATTCCCCTAGGTCTCTAGTTTTCAAAAATGCACAGGTTTGGTAGGATTCCCTAGGTGCCGGCTGAGCTAGAGGCCAAAATCTACAGGTAGGCACTTTGCAAAAAACACCTCTGTTTTCTTTCAAAAAATTTGATGTGTCCATGTTGCGTTTTGGGGCATTTCCTGTCGCGGGCGCTAAGCCTACTCACACAAGTGAGGTATCATTTTTATCGGGAGACTTGGGGGAACGCTGGGTGGAAGGAAATTTGTGGCTCCTCTCAGATTCCAGAACTTTCTGTCACCGAAATGTGAGGAAAATGTGTTTTTTTAGCCAAATTGTGAGGTTTGCAAAGGAGTCTGGGTAACAGAACCTGGTCAGAGCCCCACAAGTCACCCCATCTTGGATTCCCCTAGGTCTCTAGTTTTGAAAAATGCACAGGTTTGGTAGGTTTCCCTAGGTGCCGGCTGAGCTAGAGGCCAAAATCGAAAGGTAGGCACTTTGCAAAAAACACCTCTGTTTTCTTTAAACAAATGTGATGTGTCCACGTTGCGTTTTGGGGCATTTCCTGTCGTGGGCGCTAGGCCTACCCACACAAGTGAGGTATCATTTTTATCAGGAGACTTTGGGGAACGCTGTGTGGAAGGGAATTTGTGGCTCCTCTCTGATTCAAGAACTATCTGTCACCAACATTTGAGGAAAACGTGTTTTTTTAGCCAAATTGTGAGGTTTGCAAAGGATTCTGGGTAACAGAACTTGGCCAGAGCCCCACAAGTCACGCCATCTTGGATTCCCCTAGGTCTCTAGTTTTAAAAAATGCACAGGTTTGGTTGGTTTCCCTAGGTGCCGTCTGAGCTTGAGGCCAGAATCTACAGGTAGGCACTTTGCAAAAAACACCTCTGTTTTCTTTAAAAATATGTGACCTGTCCATGTTGCGTTTTGTGGCATTTCCTGTTGCGGGCGCTAGGCCTACCCACACAAGTGAGGTATCATTTTTATCTGGAGACTTGGGGGACCGCTGGGTGGAAGGAAATTTGTGGCTCCTCTCAGATTCCAGAACTTTCTGTCACCAAAATTTGAGGAAAATGTGTTTTTTTAGCCAAATTTTGAGGTTTGCAAAGGAGTCTGGGTAACAGAATCTGGTCAGAGCCCCACAAGTCACCCCATCTTGGATTCCCCTAGGTCTCTAGTTTAAAAAAATGCACAGGTTTGGTAGGTTTCCCTAGGTGCCGTCTGAACTAGAGGCCAAAATCTACAGGTAGGCACTTTGCAAAAAACACCTCTGTTTTCTTTAAAAAAATATGATGTGTCCACGTTGTGTTTTGGGGCATTTCCTGTCACGGGTGCTAGGCCTACCCACACAAGTGAGGTATCATTTTTATCGGGAGACTTTGGGGAACCCTGGGTGGAAGGAAATTTGTGGCTCCTCTATGATTCCAGAACTATCTGTCACCAAAATGTGAGGAAAACGTGTTTTTTTAGCCAAATTTTGAGGTTTGCAAAGGATTCTGGGTAACAGAACCTGGCCACAGCCCCACAAGTCACCCCATCTTGGATTCCCCTAGGTCTCTAGTTTTCAAAAATGCACAGGTTTGGTAGGTTTCCCTAGGTGCCGGCTGAGCTAGAGGCCAAAATCTACAGGTAGGCACTTTGCAAAAAACACCTCTGTTTTCTTTCAAAAAATGTGATGTGTCCACGTTGCGTTTTGGGGCATTTCCTGTCGTGGGCGCTAGGCCTACCCACACAAGTGAGGTATAATTTTTATCAGGAGACTTGGGGGAACGCTGTGTGGAAGGGAATTTGTGGCTCCTCTCTGATTCCAGAACTATGTCACCAAAATTTTAGGAAAACTTGTTTTTTTAGCCAAATTGTGAGGTTTGCAAAGGATTCTGGGTAACAGAACCTGGTCAGAGCCCCACAAGTCACGCCATCTTGGATTCCCCTAGGTCTCTAGTTTAAAAAAATGCACAGGTTTGGTAGGTTTCCCTAGGTGCCCTCTGAGCTAGAGGCCAAAATCTACAGGTAGGCACTTTGCAAAAAACACCTCTGTTTTCTTTAAAAAAATGTGAGCTGTCCACGTTGCGTTTTGGGGCATTTCCTGTCGCGTGCGCTAGGCCTACCCACACAAGTGAGGTATCATTTTTATCGGGAGACTTGGGGGAACGCTGTGTGGAAGGGAATTTGTGGCTCCTCTCTGATTCAAGAACTATCTGTCACCAACATTTGAGGAAAACGTGTTTTTTTAGCCAAATTGTGAGGTTTGCAAAGGATTCTGGGTAACAGAACTTGGCCAGAGCCCCACAAGTCACGCCATCTTGGATTCCCCTAGGTCTCTAGTTTTAAAAAATGCACAGGTTTGGTTGGTTTCCCTAGGTGCCGTCTGAGCTTGAGGCCAGAATCTACAGGTAGGCACTTTGCAAAAAACACCTCTGTTTTCTTTAAAAATATGTGACCTGTCCATGTTGCGTTTTGTGGCATTTCCTGTTGCGGGCGCTAGGCCTACCCACACAAGTGAGGTATCATTTTTATCTGGAGACTTGGGGGACCGCTGGGTGGAAGGAAATTTGTGGCTCCTCTCAGATTCCAGAACTTTCTGTCACCAAAATTTGAGGAAAATGTGTTTTTTTAGCCAAATTTTGAGGTTTGCAAAGGAGTCTGGGTAACAGAATCTGGTCAGAGCCCCACAAGTCACCCCATCTTGGATTCCCCTAGGTCTCTAGTTTAAAAAAATGCACAGGTTTGGTAGGTTTCCCTAGGTGCCGTCTGAACTAGAGGCCAAAATCTACAGGTAGGCACTTTGCAAAAAACACCTCTGTTTTCTTTAAAAAAATATGATGTGTCCACGTTGTGTTTTGGGGCATTTCCTGTCACGGGTGCTAGGCCTACCCACACAAGTGAGGTATCATTTTTATCGGGAGACTTTGGGGAACCCTGGGTGGAAGGAAATTTGTGGCTCCTCTATGATTCCAGAACTATCTGTCACCAAAATGTGAGGAAAACGTGTTTTTTTAGCCAAATTTTGAGGTTTGCAAAGGATTCTGGGTAACAGAACCTGGCCACAGCCCCACAAGTCACCCCATCTTGGATTCCCCTAGGTCTCTAGTTTTCAAAAATGCACAGGTTTGGTAGGTTTCCCTAGGTGCCGGCTGAGCTAGAGGCCAAAATCTACAGGTAGGCACTTTGCAAAAAACACCTCTGTTTTCTTTCAAAAAATGTGATGTGTCCACGTTGCGTTTTGGGGCATTTCCTGTCGTGGGCGCTAGGCCTACCCACACAAGTGAGGTATAATTTTTATCAGGAGACTTGGGGGAACGCTGTGTGGAAGGGAATTTGTGGCTCCTCTCTGATTCCAGAACTATGTCACCAAAATGTTAGGAAAACTTGTTTTTTTAGCCAAATTGTGAGGTTTGCAAAGGATTCTGGGTAACAGAACCTGGTCAGAGCCCCACAAGTCACGCCATCTTGGATTCCCCTAGGTCTCTAGTTTAAAAAAATGCACAGGTTTGGTAGGTTTCCCTAGGTGCCCTCTGAGCTAGAGGCCAAAATCTACAGGTAGGCACTTTGCAAAAAACACCTCTGTTTTCTTTAAAAAAATGTGAGCTGTCCACGTTGCGTTTTGGGGCATTTCCTGTCGCGTGCGCTAGGCCTACCCACACAAGTGAGGTATCATTTTTATCGGGAGACTTGGGGAAATGCTGGGTGGAAGGAAACGTGAAGCTCCTCTCTGACTCCAGAACTTTCTGTCACCAAAATGTGAGGAAAATGTGTTTTTTTAAGCCAAATTTTGAGGTTTGCAAAGGATTCTGGGTAACAGAACCTGGTCAGTGCCCCACAAGTCACCCCATCTTGGATTCCCTAGGTCTCTAGTTTAAAAAAATGCACAGGTTTGGTAGGTTTCACTAGGTGCCGGCTGAGCTAGAGGCCAAAATCTACAGGTAGGCACTTTGCAAAAAACACCTCTGTTTTCTTTAAAAAAATATGATGTGTCCATGTTGTGTTTTGGGGCATTTCCTGTCACGGGCGCTAGGCCTACCCACACAAGTGAGGTATCATTTTTATCGGGAGACTTGAGGGAATGCTGGGTGGAAGGAAATTTGTGGCTCCTCTCTGATTCCAGAACTATCTGTCACCAAAATATGAGGAAAACGTGTTTTTTTAGCCAAATTTTGAGGTTTGCAAAGGATTCTGGGTAACAGAACCTGGTCAGAGCCCCACAAGTCACCCCATCTTGGATTCCCCTAGGTCTCTAGTTTTCAAAAATGCACAGGTTTGGTAGGTTTCCCTAGGTGCCAGCTGAGCTAGAGGCCAAAATCTACAGGTAGGCACTTTGCAAAAAACACCTCGATTTCTTTCAAAAAATGTGATGTGCCCACGTTGTGTTTTGGGGCATTTCCTGTCACGGGTGCTAGGCCTACCAACACAAGTGAGGTATCATTTTTATCGGGAGACTTGGGGGAACGCTGGGTGGAAGGAAATTTGTGGCTCCTCTCTGATTCCAGAACTATCTGTCACCAAAATGTGAGGAAAACGTGTTTTTTTAGCCAAATTTTGAGGATTGCAAAGGATTCTGGGTAACAGAACCTGGTCAGAGCCCCACAAGTCACCCCATCTTGGATTCCCCTAGGTCTCTAGTTTTAAAAAATGCACAGGTTTGGTAGGTTTCCCTTGGTGCCGGCTGAGCTAGAGGCCAAAATCTACAGGTAGGCACTTTGCAAAAAACACCTCTGTTTTCTTTAAAAAAATTTGATCTGTCCACGTTGCATTTTGGGGCATTTCCTGTCGGGGGCGCTAGGCCTACCCACACAAGTGAGGTATCATTTTTATCGGGAGACTTGGGGGAATGCTGGGTGGAAGGAAATGTGTGGCTCCTCTCTGACTCCAGAACTTTCTCTCACCAAAATGTGAGGAAAATTTGTTTTTTAAAGCTAAATTTTGAGGATTGCAAAGGATTCTGGGTAACAGAACCTGGTCAGAGCCCCACAAGTCACCCCATCTTGGATTCCCCTAGGTCTCTAGTTTTAAAAAATGCACAGGTTTGGTAGGTTTCCCTAGGTGCCAGCTGAGCTAAAGGCCAAAACCTACGGGTAGGCACTTTGCAAAAAACACCTCTGTTTTCTTTAAAAAAAGTTGATGTGTCCACGTTGTGTTTTGGGTCATTTCCTGTCACAGGCGCTAGGCCTACCCACACAAGTGAGGTATCATTTTTATCAGGAGACTTGGGGGAACGCTGGATGGAAGGAAATTCGTGCCTCCTCTAAGATTCCAGAACTTTCTGTGACCGAAATGTGAGGAAAACGTGTTTTTTTAGCCAAATTTTGAGGTTTGCAAAGGATTCTGGGTAACAGAACCTGGTCAGAGACCCACAAGTCACCCCATCTTGGATTCCCCTAGGTCTCTAGTTTTCAAAAATGCACAGGTTTGGTAGGTTTCCCTAGGTGCCGGCTGAGCTAGAGGCCAAAATCTACAGGTAGGCACTTTGCAAAAAACACCTCTGTTTTCTTTAAAAAAATGTGATGTGTCCACGTTGTGTTTTGGGGCGTTTCCTATCATGGGCGCTAGGCCTACCCACACAAGTGAGGTATCATTTTTATTGGGAGACTTTGGGGAACCCTGGGTGGAAGGAAATTTGTGGCTGCTCTATGATTCCAGAACTATCTGTCACCAAAATGTGAGGAAAACGTGTTTTTTTAGCCAAATTTTGAGGTTTGCAAAGGATTCTGGGTAACAGAACCTGGCCACAGCCCCACAAGTCACTCCATCTTGGATTCCCCTAGGTCTCTAGTTTTCAAAAATGCACAGGTTTGGTAGGTTTCCCTAGGTGCCGGCTGAGCTAGAGGCCAAAATCTACAGGTAGGCACTTTGCAAAAAACACCTCTGTTTTCTTTCAAAAAATGTGATGTGTCCACGTTGCGTTTTGGGGCATTTCCTGTCGCGGGCGCTAGGCCTACCCACACAAGTGAGGTATCATTTTTATCAGGAGACTTGGGGGAACGCTGTGTGGAAGGGAATTTGTGGCTCCTCTCTGATTCCAGAACTATCTGTCACCAAAATTTGAGGAAAACTTGTTTTTTTAGCCAAATTGTGAGGTTTGCAAAGTATTCTGGGTAACAGAACCTGGTCAGAGCCCCACAAGTCACGCCATCTTTGATTCCCCCAGGTCTCTAGTTTTAAAAAATGCACAGGTTTGGTAGGTTTCCCTAGGTGCCGTCTGAGCTAGAGGCCAAAATCTACAGGTAGGCACTTTGCAAAAAACACCTCTGTTTTCTTTAAAAAAATGTGAGCTGTCCACGTTGCGTTTTGGGGCATTTCCTGTCGCGTGCGCTAGGCCTACCCACACAAGTGAGGTATCATTTTTATCGGGAGACTTGGGGAAATGCTGGGTGGAAGGAAACGTGAAGCTCCTCTCTGACTCCAGAACTTTCTGTCACCAAAATGTGAGGAAAATGTGTTTTTTTAAGCCAAATTTTGAGGTTTGCAAAGGATTCTGGGTAACAGAACCTGGTCAGTGCCCCACAAGTCACCCCATCTTGGATTCCCTAGGTCTCTAGTTTAAAAAAATGCACAGGTTTGGTAGGTTTCACTAGGTGCCGGCTGAGCTAGAGGCCAAAATCTACAGGTAGGCACTTTGCAAAAAACACCTCTGTTTTCTTTAAAAAAATATGATGTGTCCATGTTGTGTTTTGGGGCATTTCCTGTCACGGGCGCTAGGCCTACCCACACAAGTGAGGTATAATTTTTATCAGGAGACTTGGGGGAACGCTGTGTGGAAGGGAATTTGTGGCTCCTCTCTGATTCCAGAACTATGTCACCAAAATGTTAGGAAAACTTGTTTTTTTAGCCAAATTGTGAGGTTTGCAAAGGATTCTGGGTAACAGAACCTGGTCAGAGCCCCACAAGTCACGCCATCTTGGATTCCCCTAGGTCTCTAGTTTAAAAAAATGCACAGGTTTGGTAGGTTTCCCTAGGTGCCCTCTGAGCTAGAGGCCAAAATCTACAGGTAGGCACTTTGCAAAAAACACCTCTGTTTTCTTTAAAAAAATGTGAGCTGTCCACGTTGCGTTTTGGGGCATTTCCTGTCGCGTGCGCTAGGCCTACCCACACAAGTGAGGTATCATTTTTATCGGGAGACTTGGGGAAATGCTGGGTGGAAGGAAACGTGAAGCTCCTCTCTGACTCCAGAACTTTCTGTCACCAAAATGTGAGGAAAATGTGTTTTTTTAAGCCAAATTTTGAGGTTTGCAAAGGATTCTGGGTAACAGAACCTGGTCAGTGCCCCACAAGTCACCCCATCTTGGATTCCCTAGGTCTCTAGTTTAAAAAAATGCACAGGTTTGGTAGGTTTCACTAGGTGCCGGCTGAGCTAGAGGCCAAAATCTACAGGTAGGCACTTTGCAAAAAACACCTCTGTTTTCTTTAAAAAAATATGATGTGTCCATGTTGTGTTTTGGGGCATTTCCTGTCACGGGCGCTAGGCCTACCCACACAAGTGAGGTATCATTTTTATCGGGAGACTTGAGGGAATGCTGGGTGGAAGGAAATTTGTGGCTCCTCTCTGATTCCAGAACTATCTGTCACCAAAATATGAGGAAAACGTGTTTTTTTAGCCAAATTTTGAGGTTTGCAAAGGATTCTGGGTAACAGAACCTGGTCAGAGCCCCACAAGTCACCCCATCTTGGATTCCCCTAGGTCTCTAGTTTTCAAAAATGCACAGGTTTGGTAGGTTTCCCTAGGTGCCAGCTGAGCTAGAGGCCAAAATCTACAGGTAGGCACTTTGCAAAAAACACCTCGATTTCTTTCAAAAAATGTGATGTGCCCACGTTGTGTTTTGGGGCATTTCCTGTCACGGGTGCTAGGCCTACCAACACAAGTGAGGTATCATTTTTATCGGGAGACTTGGGGGAACGCTGGGTGGAAGGAAATTTGTGGCTCCTCTCTGATTCCAGAACTATCTGTCACCAAAATGTGAGGAAAACGTGTTTTTTTAGCCAAATTTTGAGGATTGCAAAGGATTCTGGGTAACAGAACCTGGTCAGAGCCCCACAAGTCACCCCATCTTGGATTCCCCTAGGTCTCTAGTTTTAAAAAATGCACAGGTTTGGTAGGTTTCCCTTGGTGCCGGCTGAGCTAGAGGCCAAAATCTACAGGTAGGCACTTTGCAAAAAACACCTCTGTTTTCTTTAAAAAAATTTGATCTGTCCACGTTGCATTTTGGGGCATTTCCTGTCGGGGGCGCTAGGCCTACCCACACAAGTGAGGTATCATTTTTATCGGGAGACTTGGGGGAATGCTGGGTGGAAGGAAATGTGTGGCTCCTCTCTGACTCCAGAACTTTCTCTCACCAAAATGTGAGGAAAATTTGTTTTTTAAAGCTAAATTTTGAGGATTGCAAAGGATTCTGGGTAACAGAACCTGGTCAGAGCCCCACAAGTCACCCCATCTTGGATTCCCCTAGGTCTCTAGTTTTAAAAAATGCACAGGTTTGGTAGGTTTCCCTAGGTGCCAGCTGAGCTAAAGGCCAAAACCTACGGGTAGGCACTTTGCAAAAAACACCTCTGTTTTCTTTAAAAAAAGTTGATGTGTCCACGTTGTGTTTTGGGTCATTTCCTGTCACAGGCGCTAGGCCTACCCACACAAGTGAGGTATCATTTTTATCAGGAGACTTGGGGGAACGCTGGATGGAAGGAAATTCGTGCCTCCTCTAAGATTCCAGAACTTTCTGTGACCGAAATGTGAGGAAAACGTGTTTTTTTAGCCAAATTTTGAGGTTTGCAAAGGATTCTGGGTAACAGAACCTGGTCAGAGACCCACAAGTCACCCCATCTTGGATTCCCCTAGGTCTCTAGTTTTCAAAAATGCACAGGTTTGGTAGGTTTCCCTAGGTGCCGGCTGAGCTAGAGGCCAAAATCTACAGGTAGGCACTTTGCAAAAAACACCTCTGTTTTCTTTAAAAAAATGTGATGTGTCCACGTTGTGTTTTGGGGCGTTTCCTATCATGGGCGCTAGGCCTACCCACACAAGTGAGGTATCATTTTTATTGGGAGACTTTGGGGAACCCTGGGTGGAAGGAAATTTGTGGCTGCTCTATGATTCCAGAACTATCTGTCACCAAAATGTGAGGAAAACGTGTTTTTTTAGCCAAATTTTGAGGTTTGCAAAGGATTCTGGGTAACAGAACCTGGCCACAGCCCCACAAGTCACCCCATCTTGGATTCCCCTAGGTCTCTAGTTTTCAAAAATGCACAGGTTTGGTAGGTTTCCCTAGGTGCCGGCTGAGCTAGAGGCCAAAATCTACAGGTAGGCACTTTGCAAAAAACACCTCTGTTTTCTTTCAAAAAATGTGATGTGTCCACGTTGCGTTTTGGGGCATTTCCTGTCGCGGGCGCTAGGCCTACCCACACAAGTGAGGTATCATTTTTATCAGGAGACTTGGGGGAACGCTGTGTGGAAGGGAATTTGTGGCTCCTCTCTGATTCCAGAACTATCTGTCACCAAAATTTGAGGAAAACTTGTTTTTTTAGCCAAATTGTGAGGTTTGCAAAGTATTCTGGGTAACAGAACCTGGTCAGAGCCCCACAAGTCACGCCATCTTTGATTCCCCCAGGTCTCTAGTTTTAAAAAATGCACAGGTTTGGTAGGTTTCCCTAGGTGCCGTCTGAGCTAGAGGCCAAAATCTACAGGTAGGCACTTTGCAAAAAACACCTCTGTTTTCTTTAAACAAATGTGATGTGTCCACGTTGCGTTTTGGGGCATTTCCTGTCGTGGGCGGTAGGCCTTCCCACACAAGTGAGGTATCATTTTTATCAGGAGACTTTGGGGAACGCTGTGTGGAAGGGAATTTGTGGCTCCTCTCAGATTCCAGAACTTTCTGTCACCGAAATGTGAGGAAAACGTGTTTTTTTTAGCCAAATTGTGAGGTTTGCAAAGGATTCTGGGTAACAGAACCTGGTCAGAGCCCCACAAGTCACCCCATCTTGGATTCCCCTAGGTCTCTAGTTTTAAAAAATGCACTGGTTTGGTAGGTTTCCCTAGGTGGCGGTTGAGCTAGAGGCCAAAATCTACAGGTAGGCACTTTGCAAAAAACACCTCTGTTTTCTTTCAAAAAATGTGATGTGTCCACGTTGCGTTTTGGGGCATTTCCTGTCACGGGCGCTAGGCCTACCCACACAAGTGAGGTATCATTTTTATCGGGAGACTTGGGGCAACGCTGGGTGGAAGGAAATTTGTGGCTCCTCTCAGATTCCAGAACTTTCTGTCACCGAAATGTGAGGAAAATGTGTTTTTTTTGCCAAATTGTGAAGTTTGCAAAGGTTTCTGGGTAACAGAACCTGGTCAGAGCCCCACAAGTCACCCCATCTTGGATTCCCCTAGGTCTCTAGTTTTTAAAAATGCACAGGTTTGGTAGGTTTCCCTAGGTGCCGGCTGAGCTAGAGGCCAAAATCGAAAGGTAGGCACTTTGCAAAAAACACCTCTGTTTTCTTTCAAAAAATGTGATGTGTCCACGTTGTGTTTTGGGGCATTTCCTGTCACAGGTGCTAGGCCTACCCACACAAGTGAGGTATCATTTTTATCGGGAGACTTGGGGGAACGCTGGGTGGAAGGAAATTTGTTGCTCCTCTCAGTTTCCAGAACTTTCTGTCACCGAAATGTGAGGAAAATGTGTTTTTTTAGCCAAATGTTGAGGTTTGCAAAGTATTCTGGGTAACAGAACCTTGCCAGAGCCCCACAAGTCACCCCATCTTGGATTCCCCTAGGTCTCTAGTTTTCAAAAATGCACAGGTTTGGTAGGATTCCCTAGGTGCCGGCTGAGCTAGAGGCCAAAATCTACAGGTAGGCACTTTGCAAAAAACACCTCTGTTTTCTTTCAAAAAATTTTATGTGTCCATGTTGCGTTTTGGGGCATTTCATGTCGCGGGCGCTAAGCCTACTCACACAAGTGAGGTATCATTTTTATCAGGAGACTTGGGGGAACGCTGTGTGGAAGGGAATTTGTGGCTCCTCTCTGATTCCAGAACTATCTGTCACCAAAATTTGA
The DNA here is from genome assembly GCF_031143425.1 of Pleurodeles waltl. Classification (NCBI taxonomy): domain Eukaryota; kingdom Metazoa; phylum Chordata; class Amphibia; order Caudata; family Salamandridae; genus Pleurodeles; species Pleurodeles waltl. The sequence continues at coordinate 895,696,188 of NC_090436.1, forward strand.
GGAAAACGTGTTTTTTTAGCCAAATTGTGAGGTTTGCAAAGGATTCTGGGTAACAGAACCTGGTCAGAGCCCCACAAGTCACGCCATCTTTGATTCCCCCAGGTCTCTAGTTTTAAAAAATGCACAGGTTTGGTAGGTTTCCCTAGGTGCCGTCTGAGCTAGAGGCCAAAATCTACAGGTAGGCACTTTGCAAAAAACACCTCTGTTTTCTTTAAACAAATGTGATGTGTCCACGTTGCGTTTTGGGGCATTTCCTGTCGTGGGCGCTAGGCCTTCCCACACAAGTGAGGTATCATTTTTATCAGGAGACTTTGGGGAACGCTGTGTGGAAGGGAATTTGTGGCTCCTCTCTGATTCAAGAACTATCTGTCACCAACATTTGAGGAAAACGTGTTTTTTTAGCCAAATTGTGAGGTTTGCAAAGGATTCTGGGTAACAGAACTTGGCCAGAGCCCCACAAGTCACGCCATCTTGGATTCCCCTAGTTCTCTAGTTTTAAAAAATGCACAGGTTTGGTTGGTTTCCCTAGGTGCCGTCTGAGCTTGAGGCCAGAATCTACAGGTAGGCACTTTGCAAAAAACACCTCTGTTTTCTTTTAAAAAATGTGACCTGTCCATGTTGCGTTTTGTGGCATTTCCTGTTGCGGGCGCTAGGCCTACCCACACAAGTGAGGTATCATTTTTATCGGGAGACTTGGGGGACCGCTGGGTGGAAGGAAATTTGTGGCTCCTCTCAGATTCCAGAACTTTCTGTCACCAAAATTTGAGGAAAATGTGTTTTTTTAAGCCAAATTTTGAGGTTTGCAAAGGATTCTGGGTAACAGAACCTGGTCAGAGCCCCACAAGTCACCCCATCTTGGATTCCCCTAGGTCTCTAGTTTTAAAAAATGCACAGGTTTGGTAGGTTTCCCTAGGTGCCGGCTGAGCTAGAGGCCAAAATCTACAGGTAGGCACTTTGCATAAAACACCTCTGTTTTCTTTCAAAAAATGTGATGTGTCCACGTTGCGTTTTGGGGCATTTCCTGTCGCGGGCGCTAGGCCTACCCACACAAGTGAGGTATCATTTTTATCAGGAGACTTGGGGGAACGCTGTGTGGAAGGGAATTTGTGGCTCCTCTCTGATTCCAGAACTATCTGTCACCAAAATTTGAGGAAAACTTGTTTTTTTAGCCAAATTGTGAGGTTTGCAAAGGATTCTGGGTAACAGAACCTGGTCAGAGCCCCACAAGTCACCCCATCTTGGATTCCCCTAGGTCTCTAGTTTTAAAAAATGCACTGGTTTGGTAGGTTTCCCTAGGTGCCGGTTGAGCTAGAGGCCAAAATCTACAGGTAGGCACTTTGCAAAAAACACCTCTGTTTTCTTTCAAAAAATGTGATGTGTCCACGTTGCGTTTTGGGGCATTTCCTGTCACGGGCGCTAGGCCTACCCACACAAGTGAGGTATCATTTTTATCGGGAGACTTGGGGGAACGCTGGGTGGAAGGAAATTTGTGGCTCCTCTCAGATTCCAGAACTTTCTGTCACCGAAATGTGAGGAAAATGTGTTTTTTTAGCCAAATTGTGAAGTTTGCAAAGGATTCTGGGTAACAGAACCTGGTCAGAGCCCCACAAGTCACCCCATCTTGGATTCCCCTAGGTCTCTAGTTTTTAAAAATGCACAGGTTTGGTAGGTTTCCCTAGGTGCCGGCTGAGCTAGAGGCCAAAATCGAAAGGTAGGCACTTTGCAAAAAACACCTCTGTTTTCTTTCAAAAAATTTGATGTGTCCATGTTGCGTTTTGGGGCATTTCCTGTCGCGGGCGCTAAGCCTACTCACACAAGTGAGGTATCATTTTTATCGGGAGACTTGGGGGAACGCTGGGTGGAAGGAAATTTGTGGCTCCTCTCAGATTCCAGAACTTTCTGTCACCAAAATTTGAGGAAAATGTGTTTTTTTAGCCAAATTGTGAGGTTTGCAAAGGAGTCTGGGTAACAGAACCTGGTCAGAGCCCCACAAGTCACCCCATCTTGGATTCCCCTAGGTCTCTAGTTTTGAAAAATGCACAGGTTTGGTAGGTTTCCCTAGGTGCCGTCTGAGCTAGAGGCCAAAATCTACAGGTAGGCACTTTGCAAAAAGCACCTCTGTTTTCTTTAAACAAATGTGATGTGTCCACGTTGCGTTTTGGGGCATTTCCTGTCGTGGGCGCTAGGCCTACCCACACAAGTGAGGTATCATTTTTATCAGGAGACTTTGGGGAACGCTGTGTGGAAGGGAATTTGTGGCTCCTCTCTGATTCAAGAACTATCTGTCACCAACATTTGAGGAAAACGTGTTTTTTTAGCCAAATTGTGAGGTTTGCAAAGGATTCTGGGTAACAGAACTTGGCCAGAGCCCCACAAGTCACGCCATCTTGGATTCCCCTAGGTCTCTAGTTTTAAAAAATGCACAGGTTTGGTTGGTTTCCCTAGGTGCCGTCTGAGCTTGAGGCCAGAATCTACAGGTAGGCACTTTGCAAAAAACACCTCTGTTTTCTTTAAAAATATGTGACCTGTCCATGTTGCGTTTTGTGGCATTTCCTGTTGCGGGCGCTAGGCCTACCCACACAAGTGAGGTATCATTTTTATCGAGAGACTTGGGGGACCGCTGGGTGGAATGAAATTTGTGGCTCCTCTCAGATTCCAGAACTTTCTGTCACCAAAATTTGAGGAAAATGTGTTTTTTTAGCCAAATTTTGAGGTTTGCAAAGGAGTCTGGGTAACAGAACCTGGTCAGAGCCCCACAAGTCACCCCATCTTGGATTCCCCTAGGTCTCTAGTTTTCAAAAATGCACAGGTTTGGTAGGTTTCCCTAGGTGCCGGCTGAACTAGAGGCCAAAATCTACAGGTAGGCACTTTGCAAAAAACACCTCTGTTTTCTTTAAAAAAATATGATGTGTCCACGTTGTGTTTTGGGGCATTTCCTGTCACGGGTGCTAGGCCTACCCACACAAGTGAGGTATCATTTTTATCGGGAGACTTTGGGGAACCCTGGGTGGAAGGAAATTTGTGGCTCCTCTATGATTCCAGAACTATCTGTCACCAAAATGTGAGGAAAACGTGTTTTTTTAGCCAAATTTTGAGGTTTGCAAAGGATTCTGGGTAACAGAACCTGGCCACAGCCCCACAAGTCACCCCATCTTGGATTCCCCTAGGTCTCTAGTTTTCAAAAATGCACAGGTTTGGTAGGTTTCCCTAGGTGCCAGCTGAGCTAGAGGCCAAAATCTACAGTTAGGCACTTTGCAAAAAACACCTCTGTTTTCTTTCAAAAAATGTGATGTGTCCACGTTGCGTTTTGGGGCATTTCCTGTCGCGGGCGCTAGGCCTACCCACACAAGTGAGGTATCATTTTTATCAGGAGACTTGGGGGAACGCTGTGTGGAAGGGAATTTGTGGCTCCTCTCTGATTCCAGAACTATCTGTCACCAAAATTTGAGGAAAACTTGTTTTTTTAGCCAAATTGTGAGGTTTGCAAAGTATTCTGGGTAACAGAACCTGGTCAGAGCCCCACAAGTCACGCCATCTTTGATTCCCCCAGGTCTCTAGTTTTAAAAAATGCACAGGTTTGGTAGGTTTCCCTAGGTGCCGTCTGAGCTAGAGGCCAAAATCTACAGGTAGGCACTTTGCAAAAAACACCTCTGTTTTCTTTAAACAAATGTGATGTGTCCACGTTGCGTTTTGGGGCATTTCCTGTCGTGGGCGCTAGGCCTTCCCACACAAGTGAGGTATCATTTTTATCAGGAGACTTTGGGGAACGCTGTGTGGAAGGGAATTTGTGGCTCCTCTCTGATTCAAGAACTATCTGTCACCAACATTTGAGGAAAACGTGTTTTTTTAGCCAAATTGTGAGGTTTGCAAAGGATTCTGGGTAACAGAACTTGGCCAGAGCCCCACAAGTCATGCCATCTTGGATTCCCCTAGTTCTCTAGTTTTAAAAAATGCACAGGTTTGGTTGGTTTCCCTAGGTGCCGTCTGAGCTTGAGGCCAGAATCTACAGGTAGGCACTTTGCAAAAAACACCTCTGTTTTCTTTAAAAAAATGTGACCTGTCCATGTTGCGTTTTGTGGCATTTCCTGTTGCGGGCGCTAGGCCTACCCACACAAGTGAGGTATCATTTTTATCGGGAGACTTGGGGGACCGCTGGGTGGAAGGAAATTTGTGGCTCCTCTCAGATTCCAGAACTTTCTGTCACCAAAATTTGAGGAAAATGTGTTTTTTTAGCCAAATTTTGAGGTTTGCAAAGGAGTCTGGGTAACAGAACCTGGTCAGAGCCCCACAAGTCACCCCATCTTGGATTCCCCTAGGTCTCTAGTTTAAAAAAATGCACAGGTTTGGTAGGTTTCCCTAGGTGCCGTCTGAACTAGAGGCCAAAATCTACAGGTAGGCACTTTGCAAAAAACACCTCTGTTTTCTTTAAAAAAATATGATGTGTCCACGTTGTGTTTTGTGGCATTTCCTGTCACGGGTGCTAGGCCTACCCACACAAGTGAGGTATCATTTTTATCGGGAGACTTTGGGGAACCTTGGGTGGAAGGAAATTTGTGGCTCCTCTATGATTCCAGAACTATCTGTCACCAAAATGTGAGGAAAACGTGTTTTTTTAGCCAACTTTTGAGGTTTGCAAAGGATTCTGGGTAACAGAACCTGGCCACAGCCCCACAAGTCACCCCATCTTGGATTCCCCTAGGTCTCTAGTTTTCAAAAATGCACAGGTTTGGTAGGTTTCCCTAGGTGCCGGCTGAGCTAGAGGCCAAAATCTACAGGTAGGCACTTTGCAAAAAACACCTCTGTTTTCTTTCAAAAAATGTGATGTGTCCACATTGTGTTTTGGGGCATTTCCTGTCACGGGTGCTAGGCCTACCCACACAAGTGAGGTATCATTTTTATCGGGAGACTTGGGGGAACGCTGTTTGGAAGGAAATTTGTGGCTCCTCTCAGATTCCAGAACTTTCTGTCACCGAAATGTGAGGAAAACGTGTTTTTTTTAGCCAAATTGTGAGGTTTGCAAAGGATTCTGGGTAACAGAACCTGGTCAGAGCCCCACAAGTCACCCCATCTTGGATTCCCATAGGTCTCTAGTTTTAAAAAATGCACTGGTTTGGTAGGTTTCCCTAGGTGCCGGTTGAGCTAGAGGCCAAAATCTACAGGTAGGCACTTTGCAAAAAACACCTCTGTTTTCTTTCAAAAAATGTGATGTGTCCACGTTGCGTTTTGGGGCATTTCCTGTCACGGGCGCTAGGCCTACCCACACAAGTGAGGTATCATTTTTATCGGGAGACTTGGGGCAACGCTGGGTGGAAGGAAATTTGTGGCTCCTCTCAGATTCCAGAACTTTCTGTCACCGAAATGTGAGGAAAATGTGTTTTTTTTGCCAAATTGTGAAGTTTGCAAAGGATTCTGGGTAACAGAACCTGGTCAGAGCCCCACAAGTCACCCCATCTTGGATTCCCCTAGGTCTCTAGTTTTTAAAAATGCACAGGTTTGGTAGGTTTCCCTAGGTGCCGGCTGAGCTAGAGGCCAAAATCGAAACGTAGGCACTTTGCAAAAAACACCTCTGTTTTCTTTCAAAAAATGTGATGTGTCCACGTTGTGTTTTGGGGCATTTCCTGTCACAGGTGCTAGGCCTACCCACACAAGTGAGGTATCATTTTTATCGGGAGACTTGGGGGAACGCTGGGTGGAAGGAAATTTGTTGCTCCTCTCAGTTTCCAGAACTTTCTGTCACCGAAATGTGAGGAAAATGTGTTTTTTTAGCCAAATGTTGAGGTTTGCAAAGTATTCTGGGTAACAGAACCTTGCCAGAGCCCCACAAGTCACCCCATCTTGGATTCCCCTAGGTCTCTAGTTTTCAAAAATGCACAGGTTTGGTAGGATTCCCTAGGTGCCGGCTGAGCTAGAGGCCAAAATCTACAGGTAGGCACTTTGCAAAAAACACCTCTGTTTTCTTTCAAAAAATTTGATGTGTCCATGTTGCGTTTTGGGGCATTTCATGTCGCGGGCGCTAAGCCTACTCACACAAGTGAGGTATCATTTTTATCAGGAGACTTGGGGGAACGCTGTGTGGAAGGGAATTTGTGGCTCCTCTCTGATTCCAGAACTATCTGTCACCAAAATTTGAGGAAAACTTGTTTTTTTAGCCAAATTGTGAGGTTTGCAAAGGATTCTGGGTAACAGAACCTGGTCAGAGCCCCACAAGTCACGCCATCTTTGATTCCCCCAGGTCTCTAGTTTTAAAAAATGCACAGGTTTGGTAGGTTTCCCTAGGTGCCGTCTGAGCTAGAGGCCAAAATCTACAGGTAGGCACTTTGCAAAAAACACCTCTGTTTTCTTTAAACAAATGTGATGTGTCCACGTTGCGTTTTGGGGCATTTCCTGTCGTGGGCGCTAGGCCTTCCCACACAAGTGAGGTATCATTTTTATCAGGAGACTTTGGGGAACGCTGTGTGGAAGGGAATTTGTGGCTCCTCTCTGATTCAAGAACTATCTGTCACCAACATTTGAGGAAAACGTGTTTTTTTAGCCAAATTGTGAGGTTTGCAAAGGATTCTGGGTAACAGAACTTGGCCAGAGCCCCACAAGTCACGCCATCTTGGATTCCCCTAGTTCTCTAGTTTTAAAAAATGCACAGGTTTGGTTGGTTTCCCTAGGTGCCGTCTGAGCTTGAGGCCAGAATCTACAGGTAGGCACTTTGCAAAAAACACCTCTGTTTTCTTTAAAAAAATGTGACCTGTCCATGTTGCGTTTTGTGGCATTTCCTGTTGCGGGCGCTAGGCCTACCCACACAAGTGAGGTATCATTTTTATCGGGAGACTTGGGGGACCGCTGGGTGGAAGGAAATTTGTGGCTCCTCTCAGATTCCAGAACTTTCTGTCACCAAAATTTGAGGAAAATGTGTTTTTTTAGCCAAATTTTGAGGTTTGCAAAGGAGTCTGGGTAACAGAACCTGGTCAGAGCCCCACAAGTCACCCCATCTTGGATTCCCCTAGGTCTCTAGTTTAAAAAAATGCACAGGTTTGGTAGGTTTCCCTAGGTGCCGTCTGAACTAGAGGCCAAAATCTACAGGTAGGCACTTTGCAAAAAACACCTCTGTTTTCTTTCAAAAAATGTGATGTGTCCACATTGTGTTTTGGGGCATTTCCTGTCACGGGTGCTAGGCCTACCCACACAAGTGAGGTATCATTTTTATCGGGAGACTTGGGGGAACGCTGTTTGGAAGGAAATTTGTTGCTCCTCTCAGATTCCAGAACTTTCTGTCACCGAAATGTGAGGAAAACGTGTTTTTTTTAGCCAAATTGTGAGGTTTGCAAAGGATTCTGGGTAACAGAACCTGGTCAGAGCCCCACAAGTCACCCCATCTTGGATTCCCCTAGGTCTCTAGTTTTAAAAAATGCACTGGTTTGGTAGGTTTCCCTAGGTGCCGGTTGAGCTAGAGGCCAAAATCTACAGGTAGGCACTTTGCAAAAAACACCTCTGTTTTCTTTCAAAAAATGTGATGTGTCCACGTTGCGTTTTGGGGCATTTCCTGTCACGGGCGCTAGGCCTACCCACACAAGTGAGGTATCATTTTTATCGGGAGACTTGGGGGAACGCTGGGTGGAAGGAAATTTGTGGCTCCTCTCAGATTCCAGAACTTTCTGTCACCGAAATGTGAGGAAAATGTGTTTTTTTAGCCAAATTGTGAAGTTTGCAAAGGATTCTGGGTAACAGAACCTGGTCAGAGCCCCACAAGTCACCCCATCTTGGATTCCCCTAGGTCTCTAGTTTTTAAAAATGCACAGGTTTGGTAGGTTTCCCTAGGTGCCGGCTGAGCTAGAGGCCAAAATCGAAAGGTAGGCACTTTGCAAAAAACACCTCTGTTTTCTTTCAAAAAATTTGATGTGTCCATGTTGCGTTTTGGGGCATTTCCTGTCGCGGGCGCTAAGCCTACTCACACAAGTGAGGTATCATTTTTATCGGGAGACTTGGGGGAACGCTGGGTGGAAGGAAATTTGTGGCTCCTCTCAGATTCCAGAACTTTCTGTCACCAAAATTTGAGGAAAATGTGTTTTTTTAGCCAAATTGTGAGGTTTGCAAAGGAGTCTGGGTAACAGAACCTGGTCAGAGCCCCACAAGTCACCCCATCTTGGATTCCCCTAGGTCTCTAGTTTTGAAAAATGCACAGGTTTGGTAGGTTTCCCTAGGTGCCGTCTGAGCTAGAGGCCAAAATCTACAGGTAGGCACTTTGCAAAAAACACCTCTGTTTTCTTTAAACAAATGTGATGTGTCCACGTTGCGTTTTGGGGCATTTCCTGTCGTGGGCGCTAGGCCTTCCCACACAAGTGAGGTATCATTTTTATCAGGAGACTTTGGGGAACGCTGTGTGGAAGGGAATTTGTGGCTCCTCTCTGATTCAAGAACTATCTGTCACCAACATTTGAGGAAAACGTGTTTTTTTAGCCAAATTGTGAGGTTTGCAAAGGATTCTGGGTAACAGAACTTGGCCAGAGCCCCACAAGTCACGCCATCTTGGATTCCCCTAGTTCTCTAGTTTTAAAAAATGCACAGGTTTGGTTGGTTTCCCTAGGTGCCGTCTGAGCTTGAGGCCAGAATCTACAGGTAGGCACTTTGCAAAAAACACCTCTGTTTTCTTTAAAAAAATGTGACCTGTCCATGTTGCGTTTTGTGGCATTTCCTGTTGCGGGCGCTAGGCCTACCCACACAAGTGAGGTATCATTTTTATCGGGAGACTTGGGGGACCGCTGGGTGGAAGGAAATTTGTGGCTCCTCTCAGATTCCAGAACTTTCTGTCACCAAAATTTGAGGAAAATGTGTTTTTTTAGCCAAATTTTGAGGTTTGCAAAGGAGTCTGGGTAACAGAACCTGGTCAGAGCCCCACAAGTCACCCCATCTTGGATTCCCCTAGGTCTCTAGTTTAAAAAAATGCACAGGTTTGGTAGGTTTCCCTAGGTGCCGTCTGAACTAGAGGCCAAAATCTACAGGTAGGCACTTTGCAAAAAACACCTCTGTTTTCTTTCAAAAAATGTGATGTGTCCACATTGTGTTTTGGGGCATTTCCTGTCACGGGTGCTAGGCCTACCCACACAAGTGAGGTATCATTTTTATCGGGAGACTTGGGGGAACGCTGTTTGGAAGGAAATTTGTTGCTCCTCTCAGATTCCAGAACTTTCTGTCACCGAAATGTGAGGAAAACGTGTTTTTTTTAGCCAAATTGTAAGGTTTGCAAAGGATTCTGGGTAACAGAACCTGGTCAGAGCCCCACAAGTCACCCCATCTTGGATTCCCCTAGGACTCTAGTTTTAAAAAATGCACTGGTTTGGTAGGTTTCCCTAGGTGCCGGTTGAGCTAGAGGCCAAAATCTACAGGTAGGCACTTTGCAAAAAACACCTCTGTTTTCTTTCAAAAAATGTGATGTGTCCACGTTGCGTTTTGGGGCATTTCCTGTCACGGGCGCTAGGCCTACCCACACAAGTGAGGTATCATTTTTATCGGGAGACTTGGGGGAACGCTGGGTGGAAGGAAATTTGTGGCTCCTCTCAGATTCCAGAACTTTCTGTCACCGAAATGTGAGGAAAATGTGTTTTTTTAGCCAAATTGTGAAGTTTGCAAAGGATTCTGGGTAACAGAACCTGGTCAGAGCCCCACAAGTCACCCCATCTTGGATTCCCCTAGGTCTCTAGTTTTTAAAAATGCACAGGTTTGGTAGGTTTCCCTAGGTGCCGGCTGAGCTAGAGGCCAAAATCGAAAGGTAGGCACTTTGCAAAAAACACCTCTGTTTTCTTTCCAAAAATTTGATGTGTCCATGTTGCGTTTTGGGGCATTTCCTGTCGCGGGCGCTAAGCCTACTCACACAAGTGAGGTATCATTTTTATCGGGAGACTTGGGGGAACGCTGGGTGGAAGGAAATTTGTGGCTCCTCTCAGATTCCAGAACTTTCTGTCACCAAAATTTGAGGAAAATGTGTTTTTTTAGCCAAATTGTGAGGTTTGCAAAGGAGTCTGGGTAACAGAACCTGGTCAGAGCCCCACAAGTCACCCCATCTTGGATTCCCCTAGGTCTCTAGTTTTGAAAAATGCACAGGTTTGGTAGGTTTCCCTAGGTGCCGTCTGAGCTAGAGGCCAAAATCTACAGGTAGGCACTTTGCAAAAAACACCTCTGTTTTCTTTAAACAAATGTGATGTGTCCACGTTGCGTTTTGGGGCATTTCCTGTCGTGGGCGCTAGGCCTACCCACACAAGTGAGGTATCATTTTTATCAGGAGACTTTGGGGAACGCTGTGTGGAAGGGAATTTGTGGCTCCTCTCTGATTCAAGAACTATCTGTCACCAACATTTGAGGAAAACGTGTTTTTTTAGCCAAATTGTGAGGTTTGCAAAGGATTCTGGGTAACAGAACTTGGCCAGAGCCCCACAAGTCACGCCATCTTGGATTCCCCTAGGTCTCTAGTTTTAAAAAATGCACAGGTTTGGTTGGTTTCCCTAGGTGCCGTCTGAGCTTGAGGCCAGAATCTACAGGTAGGCACTTTGCAAAAAACACCTCTGTTTTCTTTAAAAATATGTGACCTGTCCATGTTGCGTTTTGTGGCATTTCCTGTTGCGGGCGCTAGGCCTACCCACACAAGTGAGGTATCATTTTTATCGAGAGACTTGGGGGACCGCTGGGTGGAATGAAATTTGAGGCTCCTCTCAGATTCCAGAACTTTCTGTCACCAAAATTTGAGGAAAATGTGTTTTTTTAGCCAAATTTTGAGGTTTGCAAAGGAGTCTGGGTAACAGAACCTGGTCAGAGCCCCACAAGTCACCCCATCTTGGATTCCCCTAGGTCTCTAGTTTTCAAAAATGCACAGGTTTGGTAGGTTTCCCTAGGTGCCGGCTGAACTAGAGGCCAAAATCTACAGGTAGGCACTTTGCAAAAAACACCTCTGTTTTCTTTAAAAAAATATGATGTGTCCACGTTGTGTTTTGGGGCATTTCCTGTCACGGGTGCTAGGCCTACCCACACAAGTGAGGTATCATTTTTATCGGGAGACTTTGGGGAACCCTGGGTGGAAGGAAATTTGTGGCTCCTCTATGATTCCAGAACTATCTGTCACCAAAATGTGAGGAAAACGTGTTTTTTTAGCCAAATTTTGAGGTTTGCAAAGGATTCTGGGTAACAGAACCTGGCCACAGCCCCACAAGTCACCCCATCTTGGATTCCCCTAGGTCTCTAGTTTTCAAAAATGCACAGGTTTGGTAGGTTTCCCTAGGTGCCGGCTGAGCTAGAGGCCAAAATCTACAGGTAGGCACTTTGCAAAAAACACCTCTGTTTTCTTTCAAAAAATGTGATGTGTCCACGTTGCGTTTTGGGGCATTTCCTGTCGTGGGCGCTAGGCCTACCCACACAAGTGAGGTGTAATTTTTATCAGGAGACTTGGGGGAACGCTGTGTGGAAGGGAATTTGTGGCTCCTCTCTGATTCCAGAACTATGTCACCAAAATTTGAGGAAAACTTGTTTTTTTAGCCAAATTGTGAGGTTTGCAAAGGATTCTGGGTAACAGAACCTGGTCAGAGCCCCACAAGTCACGCCATCTTGGATTCCCCTAGGTCTCTAGTTTAAAAAAATGCACAGGTTTGGTAGGTTTCCCTAGGTGCCCTCTGAGCTAGAGGCCAAAATCTACAGGTAGGCACTTTGCAAAAAACACCTCTGTTTTCTTTAAAAAAATGTGAGCTGTCCACGTTGCGTTTTGGGGCATTTCCTGTCGCGTGCGCTAGGCCTACCCACACAAGTGAGGTATCATTTTTATCGGGAGACTTGGGGAAATGCTGGGTGGAAGGAAACGTGAAGCTCCTCTCTGACTCCAGAACTTTCTGTCACCAAAATGTGAGGAAAATGTGTTTTTTTAAGCCAAATTTTGAGGTTTGCAAAGGATTCTGGGTAACAGAACCTGGTCAGTGCCCCACAAGTCACCCCATCTTGGATTCCCTAGGTCTCTAGTTTAAAAAAATGCACACGTTTGGTAGGTTTCACTAGGTGCCGGCTGAGCTAGAGGCCAAAATCTACAGGTAGGCACTTTGCAAAAAACACCTCTGTTTTCTTTAAAAAAATATGATGTGTCCATGTTGTGTTTTGGGGCATTTCCTGTCACGGGCGCTAGGCCTACCCACACAAGTGAGGTATCATTTTTATCGGGAGACTTGAGGGAATGCTGGGTGGAAGGAAATTTGTGGCTCCTCTCTGATTCCAGAACTATCTGTCACCAAAATATGAGGAAAACGTGTTTTTTTAGCCAAATTTTGAGGTTTGCAAAGGATTCTGGGTAACAGAACCTGGTCAGAGCCCCACAAGTCACCCCATCTTGGATTCCCCTAGGTCTTTAGTTTTCAAAAATGCACAGGTTTGGTAGGTTTCCCTAGGTGCCAGCTCAGCTAGAGGCCAAAATCTACAGGTAGGCACTTTGCAAAAAACACCTCGATTTCTTTCAAAAAATGTGATGTGCCCACGTTGTGTTTTGGGGCATTTCCTGTCACGGGTGCTAGGCCTACCAACACAAGTGAGGTATCATTTTTATCGGGAGACTTGGGGGAACGCTGGGTGGAAGGAAATTTGTGGCTCCTCTCAGATTCCAGAACTTTCTGTCATCGAAATGTGAGGAAAATGTGTTTTTTTAGCCTAATTTTGAGGTTTGCAAAGGATTCTGGGTAACAGAACCTGGCCAGAGCCCCACAAGTCACGCCATCTTGGATTCCCCTAGGTCTCTAGTTTTCAAAAATGCACAGGTTTGGTAGGTTTCCCTAGGTGCCGGCTGAGCTAGAGGCCAAAATCTACAGGTAGGCACTTTGCAAAAAACACCTCTGTTTTCTTTAAAAAAATGTGATGTGTCCACGTTGCGTTTTGGGGCATTTCCTGTCGCGGGCGCTAGGCCTACCCACACAAGTGAGGTATCATTTTTATTGGGATACTTGGGGGAACGCTGTGTGGAAGGGAATTTGTGGCTCCTCTCTGATTCCAGAACTATCTGTCACCAAAATGTGAGGAAAACGTGTTTTTTTAGCCAAATTTTGAGGATTGCAAAGGATTCTGGGTAACAGAACCTGGTCAGAGCCCCACAAGTCACCCCATCTTGGATTCCCCTAGGTCTCTAGTTTTAAAAAATGCACAGTTTTGGTAGGTTTCCCTTGGTGCCGGCTGAGCTAGAGGCCAAAATCTACAGGTAGGCACTTTGCAAAAAACACCTCTGTTTTCTTTAAAAAAATGTGATCTGTCCACGTTGCATTTTGGGGCATTTCCTGTCGGGGGCGCTAGGCCTACCCACACAAGTGAGGTATCATTTTTATCGGGAGACTTGGGGGAATGCTGGGTGGAAGGAAATGTGTGGCTCCTCTCTGACTCCAGAACTTTCTCTCACCAAAATGTGAGGAAAATTTGTTTTTTAAAGCTAAATTTTGAGGATTGCAAAGGATTCTGGGTAACAGAACCTGGTCAGAGCCCCACAAGTCACCCCATCTTGGATTCCCCTAGGTCTCTAGTTTTAAAAAATGCACAGGTTTGGTAGGTTTCCCTAGGTGCCAGCTGAGCTAAAGGCCAAAACCTACGGGTAGGCACTTTGCAAAAAACACCTCTGTTTTCTTTAAAAAAAGTTGATGTGTCCACGTTGTGTTTTGGGTCATTTCCTGTCACAGGCGCTAGGCCTACCCACACAAGTGAGGTATCATTTTTATCAGGAGACTTGGGGGAACGCTGGATGGAAGGAAATTCGTGCCTCCTCTAAGATTCCAGAACTTTCTGTGACCGAAATGTGAGGAAAACGTGTTTTTTTAGCCAAATTTTGAGGTTTGCAAAGGATTCTGGGTAACAGAACCTGGTCAGAGACCCACAAGTCACCCCATCTTGGATTCCCCTAGGTCTCTAGTTTTCAAAAATGCACAGGTTTGGTAGGTTTCCCTAGGTGCCGGCTGAGCTAGAGGCCAAAATCTACAGGTAGGCACTTTGCAAAAAACACCTCTGTTTTCTGTAAAAAAAAAAAGGGATGTGTCCACGTTGTGTTTTGGGCCATTTCCTTTTGTGGGCGCTAGGCCTACCCACACAAGTGAGGTACCATTTTTATCGGGAGACTTGGGGGAACGCTGCGTGGAAGGAAATTTGTGGCTCCTCTCAGATTCCAGAACTTTATGTCACCGAAATGTGAGGAAAATGTGTTTTTTTAGCCAAATCTTTGAGGTTTGCAAAGGATTCTGGGTAACAGAACATAGTTAGAGCCCCACAAGTCACCCCATCTTGGATTCCCCCAGGCCTCTAGTTTTCAAAAATGCACAGGTTTGGTAGGTTTCCCTAGGTGCCGGCTGAGCTAGAGGCCAAAATCTACAGGTAGGCACTTTGCAAAAAACACCTCTGTTTTCTTTCAAAAAATGTGATGTGTCCACGTTGCGTTTTGGGGCATTTCCTGTCGCGGGCGCTAGGCCTACCCACACAAGTGAGGTATCATTTTTATCAGGAGACTTGGGGGAACGCTGTGTGGAAGGGAATTTGTGGCTCCTCTCTGACTCCAGAACTTTCTGTCACCAAAATGTGAGGAAAATTTGTTTTTTTAAGCCAAATTTTGAGGTTTGCAAAGGATTCTGGGTAACAGAACCTGGTCAGTGCCCCACAAGTCACCCCATCTTGGATTCCCCTAGGTCTCTAGTTTTCAAAAATGCACAGGTTTGGTAGGTTTCCCTAGGTGCCAGCTGAGCTAGAGGCCAAAATCTACAGGTAGGCACTTTGCAAAAAACACCTCGATTTCTTTAAAAAAATGTGATGTGCCCACGTTGTGTTTTGGGGCATTTCCTGTCACGGGTGCTAGGCCTACCAACACAAGTGAGGTATCATTTTTATCGGGAGACTTGGGGGAACGCTGGGTGGAAGGAAATTTGTGGCTCCTCTCAGATTCCAGAACTTTCTGTCACCGAAATGTGAGGAAAATGTGTTTTTTTAGCCTAATTTTGAGGTTTGCAAAGGATTCTGGGTAACAGAACCTGGCCAGAGCCCCACAAGTCACCCCATCTTGGATTCCCCTAGGTCTCTAGTTTTCAAAAATGCACAGGTTTGGTAGGTTTCCCTAGGTGCCGGCTGAGCTAGAGGCCAAAATCTACAGGTAGGCACTTTGCAAAAAACACCTCTGTTTTCTTTCAAAAAATGTGATGTGTCCACGTTGCGTTTTGGGGCATTTCCTGTCGCGGGCGCTAGGCCTACCCACACAAGTGAGGTATCATTTTTATTGGGATACTTGGGGGAACGCTGTGGGGAAGGGAATTTGTGGCTCCTCTCTGATTCCAGAACTATCTGTCACCAAAATGTGTGGAAAACGTGTTTTTTTTGCCAAATTTTGAGGTTTGCAAAGGATTCTGGGTAACAGAACCTGGACAGAGCCCCACAAGTCACCCCATCTTGGATTCCCCTAGGTCTCTAGTTTTCAAAAATGCACAGGTTTGGTAAGTTTCCCTTGGTGCCGGCTGAGCTAGAGGCCAAAATCTACAGGTAGGCACTTTGCAAAAAACACCTCTGTTTTCTTTAAAAAAATGTGATGTGTTGACGTTGCGTTTTGGGGCATTTCCTGTCGCGGGCGCTAGGCCTACCCACACAAGTGAGGTATCATTTTTATTGGGAGACTTGGGGGAACGCTGGGTGGAAGGAAATTTGTGGCTCCTCTCAGATTCCAGAACTTTCTATCACCAATATGTGAGGAAAATGTGTTTTTTTAGCCAAATTTTGAGGTTTGCAAAGGATTCTGGGTAACAGAACCTGGTCAGAGCCCCACAAGTCACCCCATCTTGGATTCCCCTAGGTCTCTAGTTTTCAATAATGCACAGGTTTGTTAGGTTTCCCTAGGTGCCGGCTGAGCTAGAGGCCAAAATCTACAGGTAGGCACTTTGCAAAAAACACCTCTGTTTTCTTTCAAAAAATTTGATGTGTCTACGTTGCGTTTTGGGGCATTGCCTGTCGCGGGCGCTAGGCCTACCCACACAAGTGAGGTATCATTTTTATCGGGAGACTTGGGGGAACGCTGGGTGGAAGGAAATGTGTGGCTCCTCTCGTATTCCAGAACTTTCTGTCACCAAAATTTGAGGAAAATTTGTTTTTTTAGCCAAAGTTTGACGTTTGCAAAGGATTCTGGGTAACAGAACTTGGTCAGAGCCACACAAGTCACCCCATCTTGGATTCCCCTAGGTCTCTAGTTTTAAAAAATGCACAGGTTTGGTAGGTTTCCTTGGGTGCCGTCTGAGCTAGAGGCCAAAATCTACAGGTAGGCACTTTGCAAAAAACACCTCTGTTTTCTTTAAAAAAATGTGATCTGTCCACGTTGCATTTTGGGGCATTTCCTGTCGGGGGCGATAGGCCTACCCACACAAGTGAGGTATCATTTTTATCGGGAGACTTGGGGGAATGCTGGGTGGAAGGAAATGTGTGGCTCCTCTCTGACTCCAGAACTTTCTGTCACCAAAATGTGAGGAAAATTTGTTTTTTTAAGCTAAATTTTGAGGTTTGCAAAGGATTCTGGGTAACAGAACCTGGTCAGAGCCCCACAAGTCACCCCATCTTGGATTCCCCTAGGTCTCTAGTTTTAAAAAATGCACAGGTTTGGTAGATTTCCCTAGGTGCCAGCTGAGCTAAAGCCCAAAATCTACAGGTAGGCACTTTGCAAAAAACACCTCTGTTTTCTTTAAAAAAATGTGATGTGTCCACGTTGTGTTTTGGGGCATTTCCTGTCACAGGCGCTAGGCCTACCCACACAAGTGAGGTATCATTTTTATCAGGAGACTTGGGGGAACGCTGGATGGAAGGAAATTCGTGCCTCCTCTAAGATTCCAGAACTTTCTGTCACCAAAATTTGAGGAAAATTTGTTTTTTTAGCCAAATTTTGAGGTTTGCAAAGGATTCTGGGTAACAGAACTTAGTCAGAGCCCCACAAGTCACCCCATCTTGGATTCCCCTAGGTCTCTAGTTTAAAAAAATGCACAGGTTTGGTAGGTTTCCCTAGGTGCCGTCTGAGCAAGAGGCCAAAATCTACATTTAGGCACTTTGCAAAAAACACCTCTGTTTTGTTTAAAAAAATGTGATCTGTCCACGTTGCATTTTGGGGCATTTCCTGTCGGGGGCGCTAGGCCTACCCACACAAGTGAGGTATCATTTTTATCGGGAGACTTGGGGGAATGCTGGGTGGAAGGAAACGTGTGGCTCCTCTCTGACTCCAGAACTTTCTCTCTCCAAAATGTGAGGAAAATTTGTTTTTTAAAGCTAAATTTTGAGGATTGCAAAGGATTCTGGGTAACAGAACCTGGTCAGAGCCCCACAAGTCACCCCATCTTGGATTCCCCTTGGTCTCTAGTTTTAAAAAATGCACAGGTTTGGTAGGTTTCCCTAGGTGCCAGCTGAGCTAAAGGCCAAAACCTACGGGTAGGCACTTTGCAAAAAACACCTCTGTTTTCTTTAAAAAAATGTGATGTGTCCACGTTGTGTTTTGGGTCATTTCCTGTCACAGGCGCTAGGCCTACCCACACAAGTGAGGTATCATTTTTATCAGGAGACTTGGGGGAACGCTGGATGGAAGGAAATTCGTGCCTCCTCTAAGATTCCAGAACTTTCTGTGACCGAAATGTGAGGAAAACGTGTTTTTTTAGCCAAATTTTGAGGTTTGCAAAGGATTCTGGGTAACAGAACCTGGTCAGAGCCCCACAAGTCACCCCATCTTGGATTCCCCTAGGTCTCTAGTTTTCAAAAATGCACAGGTTTGGTAGGTTTCCCTAGGTGCCGGCTGAGCTAGAGGGCAAAATCTACAGGTAGGCACTTTGCAAAAAACACCTCTGTTTTCTTTAAAAAATGTGATGTGTCCACGTTGTGTTTTGGGGCGTTTCCTGTCACGGGCGCTAGGCCTACCCACACAAGTGAGGTATCATTTTTATTGGGAGACTTGGGGGAACGCTGGGTGGAAGGAAATTTGTGGCTCCTCTCAGATTCCAGAACTTTCTGTCACCGAAATCTGAGGAAAATGTGTTTTTTTAGCCAAATTATGAGGTTTGCAAAGGATTCTGGGTAACAGAACCTGGTCAGAGCCCCACAAGCCACCCCTTCTTCGATTCCCCTAGGTCTCTAGTTTTCAAAAATGCACAGGTTTGGTAGGTTTCCCTAGGTGCCGGCTGAGCTAGAGGCCAAAATCTACAGGTAGGCACTTTGCAAAAAACACCTCTTTTTTCTTTAAAAAAATGTGATGTGTCCACGCTGTGTTTTGGGGCATTTCCTGTCGCGGGCGCTAGGCCTACCCACACAAGTGAGGTATCATTTTTATCGGGAGACTTGGGGGAACGCTGGGTGGAAGGAAATTTGTGGCTCCTCTCAGATTCCAGAACTTTCTGTCACCGAAATGTGAGGAAAACGTGTTTTTTTACCCCAATTTTGAGGTTTGCAAAGGATTCTGGGTAACAGAACCTGGTCAGAGCCCCACAAGTCACCCCATCTTGGATTCCCCTAGGTCTCTAGTTTTAAAAAATGCACAGGTTTGGTAGGTTTCCCTAGGTGCCGGCTGAGCTAGAGGCCAAAATCTACAGGTAGGCACTTTGCATAAAACACCTCTGTTTTCTTTCAAAAAATGTGATGTGTCCACGTTGTGTTTTGGGGCGTTTCCTGTCACGGGCGCTAGGCCTACCCACACAAGTGAGGTATCATTTTTATCGGGAGACTTGGGGGAACGCTGGGTGGAAGGAAATTTGTGGCTCCTCTCAGATTCCAGAACTTTCTGTCACCAAAATTTGAGGAAAATGTGTTTTTTTAGCCAAATTTTGAGGATTGCAAAGGATTCTGGGTAACAGAACCTGGTCAGAGCCCCACAAGTCACCCCATCTTGGATTCCCCTTGGTCTCTAGTTTTAAAAAATGCACAGGTTTGGTAGGTTTCCCTAGGTGCCAGCTGAGCTAAAGGCCAAAACCTACGGGTAGGCACTTTGCAAAAAACACCTCTGTTTTCTTTAAAAAAATGTGATGTGTCCACGTTGTGTTTTGGGTCATTTCCTGTCACAGGCGCTAGGCCTACCCACACAAGTGAGGTATCATTTTTATCAGGAGACTTGGGGGAACGCTGGATGGAAGGAAATTCGTGCCTCCTCTAAGATTCCAGAACTTTCTGTGACCGAAATGTGAGGAAAACGTGTTTTTTTAGCCAAATTTTGAGGTTTGCAAAGGATTCTGGGTAACAGAACCTGGTCAGAGCCCCACAAGTCACCCCATCTTGGATTCCCCTAGGTCTCTAGTTTTCAAAAATGCACAGGTTTGGTAGGTTTCCCTAGGTGCCGGCTGAGCTAGAGGGCAAAATCTACAGGTAGGCACTTTGCAAAAAACACCTCTGTTTTCTTTAAAAAATGTGATGTGTCCACGTTGTGTTTTGGGGCGTTTCCTGTCACGGGCGCTAGGCCTACCCACACAAGTGAGGTATCATTTTTATTGGGAGACTTGGGGGAACGCTGGGTGGAAGGAAATTTGTGGCTCCTCTCAGATTCCAGAACTTTCTGTCACCGAAATCTGAGGAAAATGTGTTTTTTTAGCCAAATTATGAGGTTTGCAAAGGATTCTGGGTAACAGAACCTGGTCAGAGCCCCACAAGCCACCCCTTCTTCGATTCCCCTAGGTCTCTAGTTTTCAAAAATGCACAGGTTTGGTAGGTTTCCCTAGGTGCCGGCTGAGCTAGAGGCCAAAATCTACAGGTAGGCACTTTGCAAAAAACACCTCTTTTTTCTTTAAAAAAATGTGATGTGTCCACGCTGTGTTTTGGGGCATTTCCTGTCGCGGGCGCTAGGCCTACCCACACAAGTGAGGTATCATTTTTATCGGGAGACTTGGGGGAACGCTGGGTGGAAGGAAATTTGTGGCTCCTCTCAGATTCCAGAACTTTCTGTCACCGAAATGTGAGGAAAACGTGTTTTTTTACCCAAATTTTGAGGTTTGCAAAGGATTCTGGGTAACAGAACCTGGTCAGAGCCCCACAAGTCACCCCATCTTGGATTCCCCTAGGTCTCTAGTTTTAAAAAATGCACAGGTTTGGTAGGTTTCCCTAGGTGCCGGCTGAGCTAGAGGCCAAAATCTACAGGTAGGCACTTTGCATAAAACACCTCTGTTTTCTTTCAAAAAATGTGATGTGTCCACGTTGTGTTTTGGGGCGTTTCCTGTCACGGGCGCTAGGCCTACCCACACAAGTGAGGTATCATTTTTATCGGGAGACTTGGGGGAACGCTGGGTGGAAGGAAATTTGTGGCTCCTCTCAGATTCCAGAACTTTCTGTCACCAAAATTTGAGGAAAATGTGTTTTTTTAGCCAAATTTTGAGGTTTGCAAAGGATTTTGGGTAACAGAACCTGGTCAGAGCCCCACAAGTCACCCCATCTTGGATTCCCCTAGGTCTCTAGTTTTAAAAAATGCACAGGTTTGGTAGGTTTCCCTAGGTGCCGGCTGAGCTAGAGGCCAAAATCTACAGGTAGGCACTTTGCAAAAAACACCTCTGTTTTCTTTCAAAAAAATGTGATGTGTCCACGTTGCGTTTTGGGGCATTTCCTGTCGTGGGCGCTAGGCCTACCCACACAAGTGAGGTATCATTTTTATCGGGAGACTTGGGGGAATGCTGGGTGGAAGGAAACGTGTGGCTCCTCTCTGACTCCAGAACTTTCTGTCACCAAAATTTGAGAAAAATTTGTTTTTTTAGCTAAATTTTGAGGTTTGCAAAGGATTCTGGGTAACAGCACCTGGTCAGAGCCCCACAAGTCACCCCATCTTGGATTCCCCAAGGTCTCTAGTTTTAAAAAATGCACAGGTTTGGTAGGTTTCCCTAGGTGCCGGCTGAGCTGGAGGCCAAATCTACAGGTAGGCACTTTGCAAAAAACACCTCTGTTTTCTTTAAAAAAAATTGATGTGTCAACGTTGCGTTTTGGGGCATTTCCTGTTGCGGGCGCTAAGCCTACCCACACAAGTGAGGTATCATTTTTATCGTGAGACTTGGGGGAACGCTGGGTGGAAGGAAATTTATGGCTCCTCTCTGATTCCAGAACTTTCTGTCACCAAAATTTGAGGAAAATGTGTTTTTTTAGCCAAAGTTTGACGTTTGCAAAGGATTCAGGGTAACAGAACTTGGTCAGAGCCCCACAAGTCATGCCATCTTGGATTTCCCTTGGTCTCTAGTTTTAAAAAATGCACAGGTTTGGTAGGTTTCCCTAGGTGCCGTCTGAGCTAGAGGCCAAAATCTACAGGTAGGCACTTTGCAAAAAACACCTCTGTTTTCTTTAAAAAAATGTGAGCTGTCCACATTGCGTTTTGGGGCATTTCCTGTCACGGGTGCTAGGCCTACCCACACAAGTGAGGTATCATTTTTATCGGGAGACTTGGGGGAACGCTGGGTGGAAGGAAATTTGTGGCTCCTCTCAGATTCCAGAACTTTCTGTCACCGAAATGTGAGGAAAATGTGTTTTTTTAGCCTAATTTTGAGGTTTGCAAAGGATTCTGGGTAACAGAACCTGGCCAGAGCCCCACAAGTCACCCCATCTTGGATTCCCCTAGGTCTCTAGTTTTCAAAAATGCACAGGTTTGGTAGGTTTCCCTAGGTGCCGGCTGAGCTAGAGGCCAAAATCTACAGGTAGGCACTTTGCAAAAAACACCTCTGTTTTCTTTAAAAAAATGTGATGTGTCCACGTTGCGTTTTGGGGCATTTCCTGTCGCGGGCGCTAGGCCTACCCACACAAGTGAGGTATCATTTTTATTGGGATACTTGGGGGAACGCTGTGTGGAAGGGAATTTGTGGCTCCTCTCTGATTCCAGAACTATCTGTCACCAAAATGTGAGGAAAACGTGTTTTTTTAGCCAAATTTTGAGGATTGCAAAGGATTCTGGGTAACAGAACCTGGTCAGAGCCCCACAAGTCACCCCATCTTGGATTCCCCTAGGTCTCTAGTTTTCAAAAATGCACAGGTTTGGTAGGTTTCCCTTGGTGCCGGCTGAGCTAGAGGCCAAAATCTACAGGTAGGCACTTTGCAAAAAACACCTCTGTTTTCTTTAAAAAAATGTGATCTGTCCACGTTGCATTTTGGGGCATTTCCTGTCGGGGGCGCTAGGCCTACCCACACAAGTGAGGTATCATTTTTATCAGGAGACTTGGGGGAACGCTGGATGGAAGGAAATTCGTGCCTCCTCTAAGATTCCAGAACTTTCTGTCACCAAAATTTGAGGAAAATTTGTTTTTTTAGCCAAATTTTGAGGTTTGCAAAGGATTCTGGGTAACAGAACTTAGTCAGAGCCCCACAAGTCACCCCATCTTGGATTCCCCTAGGTCTCTAGTTTAAAAAAATGCACAGGTTTGGTAGGTTTCCCTAGGTGCCGTCTGAGCAAGAGGCCAAAATCTACATTTAGGCACTTTGCAAAAAACACCTCTGTTTTGTTTAAAAAAATGTGATCTGTCCACGTTGCATTTTGGGGCATTTCCTGTCGGGGGCGCTAGGCCTACCCACACAAGTGAGGTATCATTTTTATCGGGAGACTTGGGGGAATGCTGGGTGGAAGGAAACGTGTGGCTCCTCTCTGACTCCAGAACTTTCTCTCACCAAAATGTGAGGAAAATTTGTTTTTTAAAGCTAAATTTTGAGGATTGCAAAGGATTCTGGGTAACAGAACCTGGTCAGAGCCCCACAAGTCACCCCATCTTGGATTCCCCTAGGTCTCTAGTTTTAAAAAATGCACAGGTTTGGTAGGTTTCCCTAGGTGCCAGCTGAGCTAAAGGCCAAAACCTACGGGTAGGCACTTTGCAAAAAACACCTCTGTTTTCTTTAAAAAAATGTGATGTGTCCACGTTGTGTTTTGGGTCATTTCCTGTCACAGGCGCTAGGCCTACCCACACAAGTGAGGTATCATTTTTATCAGGAGACTTGGGGGAACGCTGGATGGAAGGAAATTCGTGCCTCCTCTAAGATTCCAGAACTTTTTGTGACCGAAATGTGAGGAAAACGTGTTTTTTTAGCCAAATTTTGAGGTTTGCAAAGGATTCTGGGTAACAGAACCTGGTCAGAGCCCCACAAGTCACCCCATCTTGGATTCCCCTAGGTCTCTAGTTTTCAAAAATGCACAGGTTTGGTAGGTTTCCCTAGGTGCCAGCTGAGCTAGAGGCCAAAATCTACAGGTAGGCACTTTGCAAAAAACACCTCTGTTTTCTTTAAAAAAATGTGATGTGTCCACGTTGTGTTTTGGGGCGTTTCCTATCATGGGCGCT
Organism: Pleurodeles waltl; assembly: GCF_031143425.1. NCBI lineage: Eukaryota > Metazoa > Chordata > Amphibia > Caudata > Salamandridae > Pleurodeles > Pleurodeles waltl. The sequence continues at coordinate 895,719,443 of NC_090436.1, forward strand.
AGGCCTACCCACACAAGTGAGGTATCATTTTTATTGGGAGACTTTGGGGAACCCTGGGTGGAAGGAAATTTGTGGCTGCTCTATGATTCCAGAACTATCTGTCACCAAAATGTGAGGAAAACGTGTTTTTTTAGCCAAATTTTGAGGTTTGCAAAGGATTCTGGGTAACAGAACCTGGCCACAGCCCCACAAGTCACCCCATCTTGGATTCCCCTAGGTCTCTAGTTTTCAAAAATGCACAGGTTTGGTAGGTTTCCCTAGGTGCCGGCTGAGCTAGAGGCCAAAATCTACAGGTAGGCACTTTGCAAAAAACACCTCTGTTTTCTTTCAAAAAATGTGATGTGTCCACGTTGCATTTTGGGGCATTTCCTGTCGCGGGCGCTAGGCCTACCCACACAAGTGAGGTATCATTTTTATCAGGAGACTTGGGGGAACGCTGTGTGGAAGGGAATTTGTGGCTCCTCTCTGATTCCAGAACTATCTGTCACCAAAATTTGAGGAAAACTTGTTTTTTTAGCCAAATTGTGAGGTTTGCAAAGGATTCTGGGTAACAGAACCTGGTCAGAGCCCCACAAGTCACGCCATCTTTGATTCCCCCAGGTCTCTAGTTTTAAAAAATGCACAGGTTTGGTAGGTTTCCCTAGGTGCCGTCTGAGCTAGAGGCCAAAATCTACAGGTAGGCACTTTGCAAAAAACACCACTGTTTTCTTTAAAAAAAATGTGAGCTGTCCACGTTGCGTTTTGGGGCATTTCCTGTCGTGTGCGCTAGGCCTACCCACACAAGTGAGGTATCATTTTTATCGGGAGACTTGGGGGAATGCTGGGTGGAAGGAAACGTGAGGCTCCTCTCTGACTCCAGAACTTTCTGTCACCAAAATGTGAGGAAAATTTGTTTTTTTAAGCCAAATGTTGAGGTTTGCAAAGGATTCTGGGTAACAGAACCTGGTCAGTGCCCCACAAGTCACCCCATCTTGGATTCCCCTAGGTCTCTAGTTTTCAAAAATGCACAGGTTTGGTAGGTTTCCCTAGGTGCCAGCTGAGCTAGAGGCCAAAATCTACAGGTAGGCACTTTGCAAAAAACACCTCGATTTCTTTAAAAAAATGTGATGTGCCCACGTTGTGTTTTGGGGCATTTCCTGTCACGGGTGCTAGGCCTACCAACACAAGTGAGGTATCATTTTTATCGGGAGACTTGGGGGAACGCTGGGTGGAAGGAAATTTGTGGCTCCTCTCAGATTCCAGAACTTTCTGTCACCGAAATGTGAGGAAAATGTGTTTTTTTAGCCTAATTTTGAGGTTTGCAAAGGATTCTGGGTAACAGAACCTGGCCAGAGCCCCACAAGTCACCCCATCTTGGATTCCCCTAGGTCTCTAGTTTTCAAAAATGCACAGGTTTGGTAGGTTTCCCTAGGTGCCGGCTGTGCTAGAGGCCAAAATCTACAGGTAGGCACTTTGCAAAAAACACCTCTGTTTTCTTTAAAAAAATGTGATGTGTCCACGTTGCGTTTTGGGGCATTTCCTGTCGCGGGCGCTAGGCCTACCCACACAAGTGAGGTATCATTTTTATTGGGATACTTGGGGGAACGCTGTGGGGAAGGGAATTTGTGGCTCCTCTCTGATTCCAGAACTATCTGTCACCAAAATGTGTGGAAAACGTGTTTTTTTTGCCAAATTTTGAGGTTTGCAAAGGATTCTGGGTAACAGAACCTGGACAGAGCCCCACAAGTCACCCCATCTTGGATTCCCCTAGGTCTCTAGTTTTCAAAAATGCACAGGTTTGGTAAGTTTCCCTTGGTGCCGGCTGAGCTAGAGGCCAAAATCTACAGGTAGGCACTTTGCAAAAAACACCTCTGTTTTCTTTAAAAAAATGTGATGTGTTGACGTTGCGTTTTGGGGCATTTCCTGTCGCGGGCGCTAGGCCTACCCACACAAGTGAGGTATCATTTTTATTGGGAGACTTGGGGGAACGCTGGGTGGAAGGAAATTTGTGGCTCCTCTCAGATTCCAGAACTTTCTATCACCAATATGTGAGGAAAATGTGTTTTTTTAGCCAAATTTTGAGGTTTGCAAAGGATTCTGGGTAACAGAACCTGGTCAGAGCCCCACAAGTCACCCCATCTTGGATTCCCCTAGGTCTCTAGTTTTCAATAATGCACAGGTTTGTTAGGTTTCCCTAGGTGCCGGCTGAGCTAGAGGCCAAAATCTACAGGTAGGCACTTTGCAAAAAACACCTCTGTTTTCTTTCAAAAAATTTGATGTGTCTACGTTGCGTTTTGGGGCATTGCCTGTCGCGGGCGCTAGGCCTACCCACACAAGTGAGGTATCATTTTTATCGGGAGACTTGGGGGAACGCTGGGTGGAAGGAAATGTGTGGCTCCTCTCAGATTCCAGAACTTTCTGTCACCAAAATTTGAGGAAAATTTGTTTTTTTAGCCAAAGTTTGACGTTTGCAAAGGATTCTGGGTAACAGAACTTGGTCAGAGCCACACAAGTCACCCCATCTTGGATTCCCCTAGGTCTCTAGTTTTAAAAAATGCACAGGTTTGGTAGGTTTCCCTAGGTGCCGTCTGAGCTAGAGGCCAAAATCTACAGGTAGGCACTTTGCAAAAAACACCTCTGTTTTCTTTAAAAAAATGTGATCTGTCCACGTTGCATTTTGGGGCATTTCCTGTCGGGGGCGATAGGCCTACCCACACAAGTGAGGTATCATTTTTATCGGGAGACTTGGGGGAATGCTGGGTGGAAGGAAATGTGTGGCTCCTCTCTGACTCCAGAACTTTCTGTCACCAAAATGTGAGGAAAATTTGTTTTTTTAAGCTAAATTTTGAGGTTTGCAAAGGATTCTGGGTAACAGAACCTGGTCAGAGCCCCACAAGTCACCCCATCTTGGATTCCCCTAGGTCTCTAGTTTTAAATAATGCACAGGTTTGGTAGGTTTCCCTAGGTGCCAGCTGAGCTAAAGCCCAAAATCTACAGGTAGGCACTTTGCAAAAAACACCTCTGTTTTCTTTAAAAAAATGTGATGTGTCCACGTTGTGTTTTGGGGCATTTCCTGTCACAGGCGCTAGGCCTACCCACACAAGTGAGGTATCATTTTTATCAGGAGACTTGGGGGAACGCTGGATGGAAGGAAATTCGTGCCTCCTCTAAGATTCCAGAACTTTCTGTCACCAAAATTTGAGGAAAATTTGTTTTTTTAGCCAAATTTTGAGGTTTGCAAAGGATTCTGGGTAACAGAACTTAGTCAGAGCCCCACAAGTCACCCCATCTTGGATTCCCCTAGGTCTCTAGTTTAAAAAAATGCACAGGTTTGGTAGGTTTCCCTAGGTGCCGTCTGAGCAAGAGGCCAAAATCTACATTTAGGCACTTTGCAAAAAACACCTCTGTTTTGTTTAAAAAAATGTGATCTGTCCACGTTGCATTTTGGGGCATTTCCTGTCGGGGGCGCTAGGCCTACCCACACAAGTGAGGTATCATTTTTATCGGGAGACTTGGGGGAATGCTGGGTGGAAGGAAACGTGTGGCTCCTCTCTGACTCCAGAACTTTCTCTCACCAAAATGTGAGGAAAATTTGTTTTTTAAAGCTAAATTTTGAGGATTGCAAAGGATTCTGGGTAACAGAACCTGGTCAGAGCCCCACAAGTCACCCCATCTTGGATTCCCCTAGGTCTCTAGTTTTAAAAAATGCACAGGTTTGGTAGGTTTCCCTAGGTGCCAGCTGAGCTAAAGGCCAAAACCTACGGGTAGGCCCTTTGCAAAAAACACCTCTGTTTTCTTTAAAAAAATGTGATGTGTCCACGTTGTGTTTTGGGTCATTTCCTGTCACAGGCGCTAGGCCTACCCACACAAGTGAGGTATCATTTTTATCAGGAGACTTGGGGGAACGCTGGATGGAAGGAAATTCGTGCCTCCTCTAAGATTCCAGAACTTTCTGTGACCGAAATGTGAGGAAAACGTGTTTTTTTAGCCAAATTTTGAGGTTTGCAAAGGATTCTGGGTAACAGAACCTGGTCAGAGCCCCACAAGTCACCCCATCTTGGATTCCCCTAGGTCTCTAGTTTTCAAAAATGCACAGGTTTGGTAGGTTTCCCTAGGTGCCGGCTGAGCTAGAGGCCAAAATCTACAGGTAGGCACTTTGCAAAAAACACCTCTGTTTTCTTTAAAAAAATGTGATGTGTCCACGTTGTGTTTTGGGGCGTTTCCTGTCACGGGCGCTAGGCCTACCCACACAAGTGAGGTATCATTTTTATTGGGAGACTTGGGGGAACGCTGGGTGGTAGGAAATTTGTGGCTCCTCTCAGATTCCAGAACTTTCTGTCACCGAAATCTGAGGAAAATGTGTTTTTTTAGCCAAATTATGAGGTTTGCAAAGGATTCTGGGTAACAGAACCTGGTCAGAGCCCCACAAGCCACCCCTTCTTCGATTCCCCTAGGTCTCTAGTTTTCAAAAATGCACAGGTTTGGTAGGTTTCCCTAGGTGCCGGCTGAGCTAGAGGCCAAAATCTACAGGTAGGCACTTTGCAAAAAACACCTCTTTTTTCTTTCAAAAAATGTGATGTGTCCACGCTGTGTTTTGGGGCATTTCCTGTCGCGGGCGCTAGGCCTACCCACACAAGTGAGGTATCATTTTTATCGGGAGACTTGGGGGAACGCTGGGTGGAAGGAAATTTGTGGCTCCTCTCAGATTCCAGAACTTTCTGTCACCGAAATGTGAGGAAAACGTGTTTTTTTACCCAAATTTTGAGGTTTGCAAAGGATTCTGGGTAACAGAACCTGGTCAGAGCCCCACAAGTCACCCCATCTTGGATTCCCCTAGGTCTCTAGTTTTAAAAAATGCACAGGTTTGGTAGGTTTCCCTAGGTGCCGGCTGAGCTAGAGGCTAAAATCTACAGGTAGGCACTTTGCATAAAACACCTCTGTTTTCCTTCAAAAAATGTGGTGTGTCCACGTTGTGTTTTGGGGCGTTTCCTGTCACGGGCGCTAGGCCTACCCACACAAGTGAGGTATCATTTTTATCGGGAGACTTGGGGGAACGCTGGGTGGAAGGAAATTTGTGGCTCCTCTCAGATTCCAGAACTTTCTGTCACCAAAATTTGAGGAAAATGTGTTTTTTTAGCCAAATTTTGAGGTTTGCAAAGGATTTTGGGTAACAGAACCTGGTCAGAGCCCCACAAGTCACCCTATCTTGGATTCCCCTAGGTCTCTAGTTTTAAAAAATGCACAGGTTTGGTAGGTTTCCCTAGGTGCCGGCTGAGCTAGAGGCCAAAATCTACAGGTAGGCACTTTGCAAAAAACACCTCTGTTTTCTTTCAAAAAAATGTGATGTGTCCACGTTGCGTTTTGGGGCATTTCCTGTCGTGGGCGCTAGGCCTACCCACACAAGTGAGGTATCATTTTTATCGGGAGACTTGGGGGAATGCTGGGTGGAAGGAAACGTGTGGCTCCTCTCTGACTCCAGAACTTTCTGTCACCAAAATTTGAGAAAAATTTGTTTTTTTAGCTAAATTTTGAGGTTTGCAAAGGATTCTGGGTAACAGCACCTGGTCAGAGCCCCACAAGTCACCCCATCTTGGATTCCCCAAGGTCTCTAGTTTTAAAAAATGCACAGGTTTGGTAGGTTTCCCTAGGTGCCGGCTGAGCTGGAGGCCAAATCTACAGGTAGGCACTTTGCAAAAAACACCTCTGTTTTCTTTAAAAAAATTTGATGTGTCAACGTTGCGTTTTGGGGCATTGCCTGTTGCGGGCGCTAAGCCTACCCACACAAGTGAGGTATCATTTTTATCGTGAGACTTGGGGGAACGCTGGGTGGAAGGAAATTTATGGCTCCTCTCTGATTCCAGAACTTTCTGTCACCAAAATTTGAGGAAAATGTGTTTTTTTAGCCAAAGTTTGACGTTTGCAAAGGATTCAGGGTAACAGAACTTGGTCAGAGCCCCACAAGTCATGCCATCTTGGATTTCCCTTGGTCTCTAGTTTTAAAAAATGCACAGGTTTGGTAGGTTTCCCTAGGTGCCGTCTGAGCTAGAGGCCAAAATCTACAGGTAGACACTTTGCAAAAAACACCTCTGTTTTCTTTAAAAAAATGTGAGCTGTCCACGTTGCGTTTTGGGGCATTTCCTGTCGCGGGCGCTAGGCCTACCCACACAAGTGAGGTATCATTTTTATCGGGAGACTTGAGGGAATGCTGGGTGGAAGGAAATTTGTGGCTCCTCTCAGATTCCAGAACTATCTGTCACCAAAATTTGAGGAAAATGTGTTTTTTTAGCCAAATTTTGAGGTGTGCAAAGGATTCTGGGTAACAGAACCTGGTCAGAGCCCCACAAGTCACCCCATCTTGGATTCCCCAAGGTCTCTAGTTTTAAAAAATGCACAGGTTTGGTAGGTTTCCCTAGGTGCCGGTTGAGTTGGAGGCCAAATCTACAGGTAGGCACTTTGCAAAAAACACCTCTGTTTTCTTTCAAAAAATTTGATGTGTCAACGTTGCGTTTTGGGGCATTTCCTGTCGCGGGCGCTAAGCCTACCCACACAAGTGAGGTATCATTTTTATCGTGAGACTTGGGGGAACGCTGGGTGGAAGGAAATTTATGGCTCCTCTCTGATTCCAGAACTTTCTGTCACCAAAATTTGAGGAAAATGTGTTTTTTTAGCCAAAGTTTGACGTTTGCAAAGGATTCAGGGTAACAGAACTTGGTCAGAGCCCCACAAGTCATGCCATCTTGGATTTCCCTTGGTCTCTAGTTTTAAAAAATGCACAGGTTTGGTAGGTTTCCCTATGTGCCGTCTGAGCTAGAGGCCAAAATCTACAGGTAGACACTTTGCAAAAAACACCTCTGTTTTCTTTAAAAAAATGTGAGCTGTCCACGTTGCGTTTTGGGGCATTTCCTGTCACGGGCGCTAGGCCTACCCACACAAGTGAGGTATCATTTTTATCGGGAGACTTGAGGGAATGCTGGGTGGAAGGAAATTTGTGGCTCCTCTCTGATTCCAGAACTATCTGTCACCAAAATATGAGGAAAATTTGTTTTTTTAAGCTAAATTTTGAGGTTTGCAAAGGATTCTGGGTAACAGAACCTGGTCAGAGCCCCACAAGTCACCCCATCTTGGATTCCCCTAGGTCTCTAGTTTTAAAAAATGCACAGGTTTGGTAGGTTTCCCTAGGTGCCAGCTGAGCTAAAGCCCAAAATCTACAGGTAGGCACTTTACAAAAAACACCTCTGTTTTCTTTAAAAAAATGTGATATGTCCACGTTGTGTTTTGGGGCATTTCCTGTCACAGGCGCTAGGCCTACCCACACAAGTGAGGTATCATTTTTATCAGGAGACTTGGGGGAACGCTGGATGGAAGGAAATTCGTGCCTCCTCTAAGATTCCAGAACTTTCTGTGACCGAAATGTGAGGAAAATGTGTTTTTTTAGCCAAATTTTGAGGACTGCAAAGGATTCTGGGTAACAGAACCTGGTCAGAGCCCCACAAGTCACCCCATCTTGGATTCCCCTAGGTCTCTAGTTTTCAAAAATGCACAGGTTTGGTAGGTTTCCCTAGGTGCCGGCTGAGCTAGAGGCCAAAATCTACAGGTAGGCACTTTGCAAAAAACACCTCTGTTTTCTTTAAAAAAATGTGATGTGTCCACGTTGTGTTTTGGGGCGTTTCCTGTCACGGGCGCTAGGCCTACCCACACAAGTGAGGTATCATTTTTATTGGGAGACTTGGGGGAACGCTGGGTGGAAGGAAATTTGTGGCTCCTCTCAGATTCCAGAACTTTCTGTCACCGAAATGTGAGGAAAATGTGTTTTTTTAGCCAAATTATGAGGTTTGCAAAGGATTCTGGGTAACAGAACCTGGTCAGAGCCCCACAAGCCACCCCTTCTTCGATTCCCCTAGGTCTCTAGTTTTCAAAAATGCACAGGTTTGGTAGGTTTCCCTAGGTGCCGGCTGAGCTAGAGGCCAAAATCTACAGGTAGGCACTTTGCAAAAAACACCTCTTTTTTCTTTAAAAAAATGTGATGTGTCCACGCTGTGTTTTGGGGCATTTCCTGTCGCGGGCGCTAGGCATACCCACACAAGTGAGGTATAATTTTTATCGGGAGACTTGGGGGAACGCTGGGTGGAAGGAAATTTGTGGCTCCTCTCAGATTCCAGAACTTTCTGTCACCGAAATGTGAGGAAAACGTGTTTTTTTACCCAAATTTTGAGGTTTGCAAAGGATTCTGGGTAACAGAACCTGGTCAGAGCCCCACAAGTCACCGCATCTTGGATTCCCCTAGGTCTCTAGTTTTCAAAAATGCACAGGTTTGGTAGGTTTCCCTAGGTGCCGGCTGAGCTAGAGGCCAAAATCTACAGGTAGGCACTTTGCATAAAACACCTCTGTTTTCTTTAAAAAAATGTGATGTGTCCACGTTGTGTTTTGGGGTGTTTCCTGTCACGGGCGCTAGGCCTACCCACACAAGTGAGGTATCATTTTTATCGGGAGACTTGGAGGAACGCTGGGTGGAAGGAAATTTGTGGCTCCTCTCAGATTCCAGAACTTTCTATCACCAAAATTTGAGGAAAATGTGTTTTTTTAGCCAAATTTTGAGGTTTGCAAAGGATTCTGGGTAACAGAACCTGGTCAGAGCCCCACAAGTCACCCCATCTTGGATTCCCCTAGGTCTCTAGTTTTAAAAAATGCACAGGTTTGGTAGGTTTCCCTAGGTGCCGGCTGAGCTAGAGGCCAAAATCTACAGGTAGGCACTTTGCATAAAACACCTCTGTTTTCTTTCAAAAAAATTTGATGTGTCCACGTTGTGTTTTGGGGCGTTTCCTGTCACGGGCGCTAGGCCTACCCACACAAGTGAGGTATCATTTTTATCGGGAGACTTGGGGGAACGCTGGGTGGAAGGAAATTTGTGGCTCCTCTCAGATTCCAGAACTTTCTGTCACCAAAATTTGAGGAAAATGTGTTTTTTTAGCCAAATTTTGAGGTTTGCAAAGGATTCTGGGTAACAGAACCTGGTCAGACCCCCACAAGTCACCCCATCTTGGATTCCCCTAGGTCTCTAGTTTTCAAAAATGCACAGGTTTGGTAGGTTTCCCTAGGTGCCGGCTGAGCTAGAGGCCAAAATCTATAGGTAGGCACTTTGCAAAAAACACCTCTGTTTTCTTTAAAAAAATGTGATGTGTCCACATTGTGTTTTGGGTCATTTCCTGTCACAGGCGCTAGGCCTACCCACACAAGTGAGGTGTCATTTTTATCAGGAGACGTGGGGGAACGCTGGATGGAAGGAAATTCGTGCCTCCTCTAAGATTCCAGAACTTTCTGTGACCGAAATGTGAGGAAAACATGTTTTTTTAGCCAAATTTTGAGGTTTGCAAAGGATTCTGGGTAACAGAACCTGGTCAGAGCCCCACAAGTCACCCCATCTTGGATTCCCCTAGGTCTCTCGTTTTGAAAAATGCACAGGTTTGGTAGGTTTCCCTAGGTGCCGGCTGAGCTAGAGGCCAAAATCTACAGGTAGGCACTTTGCAAAAAACACCTCTGTTTTCTTTAAAAAAATGTGATGTGTCCACGTTGTGTTTTGGGGCGTTTCCTGTCACGGGCGCTAGGCCTACCCACACAAGTGAGGTATCATTTTTATTGGGAGACTTGGGGGAACGCTGGGTGGAAGGAAATTTGTGGCTCCTCTCAGATTCCAGAACTTTCTGTCACCGAAATCTGAGGAAAATGTGTTTTTTTAGCCAAATTATGAGGTTTGCAAAGGATTCTGGGTAACAGAACCTGGTCAGAGCCCCACAAGCCACCCCTTCTTCGATTCCCCTAGGTCTCTAGTTTTCAAAAATGCACAGGTTTGGTAGGTTTCCCTAGGTGCCGGCTGAGCTAGAGGCCAAAATCTACAGGTAGGCACTTTGCAAAAAACACCTCTTTTTTCTTTCAAAAAATGTGATGTGTCCACGCTGTGTTTTGGGGCATTTCCTGTCGCGGGCGCTAGGCCTACCCACACAAGTGAGGTATCATTTTTATCGGGAGACTTGGGGGAACGCTGGGTGGAAGGAAATTTGTGGCTCCTCTCAGATTCCAGAACTTTCTGTCACCGAAATGTGAGGAAAACGTGTTTTTTTACCCAAATTTTGAGGTTTGCAAAGGATTCTGGGTAACAGAACCTGGTCAGAGCCCCACAAGTCACCCCATCTTGGATTCCCCTAGGTCTCTAGTTTTAAAAAATGCACAGGTTTGGTAGGTTTCCCTAGGTGCCGGCTGAGCTAGAGGCCAAAATCTACAGGTAGGCACTTTGCATAAAACACCTCTGTTTTCTTTCAAAAAATGTGATGTGTCCACGTTGTGTTTTGGGGCGTTTCCTGTCACGGGCGCTAGGCCTACCCACACAAGTGAGGTATCATTTTTATCGGGAGACTTGGGGGAACGCTGGGTGGAAGGAAATTTGTGGCTCCTCTCAGATTCCAGAACTTTCTGTCACCAAAATTTGAGGAAAATGTGTTTTTTTAGCCAAATTTTGAGGTTTGCAAAGGATTTTGGGTAACAGAACCTGGTCAGAGCCCCACAAGTCACCCCATCTTGGATTCCCCTAGGTCTCTAGTTTTAAAAAATGCACAGGTTTGGTAGGTTTCCCTAGGTGCCGGCTGAGCTAGAGGCCAAAATCTACAGGTAGGCACTTTGCAAAAAACACCTCTGTTTTCTTTCAAAAAAATGTGATGTGTCCACGTTGCGTTTTGGGGCATTTCCTGTCGTGGGCGCTAGGCCTACCCACACAAGTGAGGTATCATTTTTATCGGGAGACTTGGGGGAATGCTGGGTGGAAGGAAACGTGTGGCTCCTCTCTGACTCCAGAACTTTCTGTCACCAAAATTTGAGAAAAATTTGTTTTTTTAGCTAAATTTTGAGGTTTGCAAAGGATTCTGGGTAACAGCACCTGGTCAGAGCCCCACAAGTCACCCCATCTTGGATTCCCCAAGGTCTCTAGTTTTAAAAAATGCACAGGTTTGGTAGGTTTCCCTAGGTGCCGGCTGAGCTGGAGGCCAAATCTACAGGTAGGCACTTTGCAAAAAACACCTCTGTTTTCTTTAAAAAAATTTGATGTGTCAACGTTGCGTTTTGGGGCATTTCCTGTTGCGGGCGCTAAGCCTACCCACACAAGTGAGGTATCATTTTTATCGTGAGACTTGGGGGAACGCTGGGTGGAAGGAAATTTATGGCTCCTCTCTGATTCCAGAACTTTCTGTCACCAAAATTTGAGGAAAATGTGTTTTTTTAGCCAAAGTTTGACGTTTGCAAAGGATTCAGGGTAACAGAACTTGGTCAGAGCCCCACAAGTCATGCCATCTTGGATTTCCCTTGGTCTCTAGTTTTAAAAAATACACAGGTTTGGTAGGTTTCCCTAGGTGCCGTCTGAGCTAGAGGCCAAAATCTACAGGTAGACACTTTGCAAAAAACACCTCTGTTTTCTTTAAAAAAATGTGAGCTGTCCACGTTGCGTTTTGGGGCATTTCCTGTCGCGGGCGCTAGGCCTACCCACACAAGTGAGGTATCATTTTTATCGGGAGACTTGAGGGAATTCTGGGTGGAAGGAAATTTGTGGCTCCTCTCAGATTCCAGAACTATCTGTCACCAAAATTTGAGGAAAATGTGTTTTTTTAGCCAAATTTTGAGGTGTGCAAAGGATTCTGGGTAACAGAACCTGGTCAGAGCCCCACAAGTCACCCCATCTTGGATTCCCCAAGGTCTCTAGTTTTAAAAAATGCACAGGTTTGGTAGGTTTCCCTAGGTGCCGGTTGAGCTGGAGGCCAAATCTACAGGTAGGCACTTTGCAAAAAACACCTCTGTTTTCTTTCAAAAAATTTGATGTGTCAACGTTGCGTTTTGGGGCATTTCCTGTCGCGGGCGCTAAGCCTACCCACACAAGTGAGGTATCATTTTTATCGTGAGACTTGGGGGAACGCTGGGTGGAAGGAAATTTATGGCTCCTCTCTGATTCCAGAACTTTCTGTCACCAAAATTTGAGGAAAATGTGTTTTTTTAGCCAAAGTTTGACGTTTGCAAAGGATTCAGGGTAACAGAACTTGGTCAGAGCCCCACAAGTCATGCCATCTTGGATTTCCCTTGGTCTCTAGTTTTAAAAAATGCACAGGTTTGTTAGGTTTCCCTATGTGCCGTCTGAGCTAGAGGCCAAAATCTACAGGTAGACACTTTGCAAAAAACACCTCTGTTTTCTTTAAAAAAATGTGAGCTGTCCACGTTGCGTTTTGGGGCATTTCCTGTCGCGGGCGCTAGGCCTACCCACACAAGTGAGGTATCATTTTTATCGGGAGACTTGAGGGAATGCTCGGTGGAAGGAAATTTGTGGCTCCTCTCTGATTCCAGAACTATCTGTCACCAAAATATGAGGAAAATTTGTTTTTTTAAGCTAAATTTTGAGGTTTGCAAAGGATTCTGGGTAACAGAACCTGGTCAGAGCCCCACAAGTCACCCCATCTTGGATTCCCCTAGGTCTCTAGTTTTAAAAAATGCACAGGTTTGGTAGGTTTCCCTAGGTGCCAGCTGAGCTAAAGCCCAAAATCTACAGGTAGGCACTTTACAAAAAACACCTCTGTTTTCTTTAAAAAAATGTGATATGTCCACGTTGTGTTTTGGGGCATTTCCTGTCACAGGCGCTAGGCCTACCCACACAAGTGAGGTATCATTTTTATCAGGAGACTTGGGGGAACGCTGGATGGAAGGAAATTCGTGCCTCCTCTAAGATTCCAGAACTTTCTGTCACCAAAATTTGAGGAAAATTTGTTTTTTTAGCCAAATTTTGAGGTTTGCAAAGGATTCTGGGTAACAGAACTTAGTCAGAGCCCCACAAGTCACCCCATCTTGGATTCCCCTAGGTCTCTAGTTTAAAAAAATGCACAGGTTTGGTAGTTTTCCCTAGGTGCCGTCTGAGCAAGAGGCCAAAATCTACAGGTAGGCACTTTGCAAAAAACACCTCTGTTTTGTTTAAAAAAATGTGATCTGTCCACGTTGCATTTTGGGGCATTTCCTGTCGGGGGCGCTAGGCCTACCCACACAAGTGAGGTATCATTTTTATCGGGAGACTTGGGGGAATGCTGGGTGGAAGGAAACGTGTGGCTCCTCTCTGACTCCAGAACTTTCTCTCACCAAAATGTGAGGAAAATTTGTTTTTTAAAGCTAAATTTTGAGGATTGCAAAGGATTCTGGGTAACAGAACCTGGTCAGAGCCCCACAAGTTACCCCATCTTGGATTCCCCTAGGTCTCTAGTTTTAAAAAATGCACAGGTTTGGTAGGTTTCCCTAGGTGCCAGCTGAGCTAAAGGCCAAAACCTACGGGTAGGCACTTTGCAAAAAACACCTCTGTTTTCTTTAAAAAAATGTGATGTGTCCACGTTGTGTTTTGGGTCATTTCCTGTCACAGGCGCTAGGCCTACCCACACAAGTGAGGTATCATTTTTATCTGGAGACTTGGGGGAACGCTGGATGGAAGGAAATTCGTGCCTCCTCTAAGATTCCAGAACTTTCTGTGACCGAAATGTGAGGAAAATGTGTTTTTTTAGCCAAATTTTGAGGACTGCAAAGGATTCTGGGTAACAGAACCTGGTCAGAGCCCCACAAGTCACCCCATCTTGGATTCCCCTAGGTCTCTAGTTTTTAAAAATGCACAGGTTTGGTAGGTTTCCCTAGGTGCCGGCTGAGCTAGAGGCCAAAATCTACAGGTAGGCACTTTGCAAAAAACACCTCTGTTTTCTTTAAAAAAATGTGATGTGTCCACGTTGTGTTTTGGGGCGTTTCCTGTCACGGGCGCTAGGCCTACCCACACAAGTGAGGTATCATTTTTATTGGGAGACTTGGGGGAACGCTGGGTGGAAGGAAATTTGTGGCTCCTCTCAGATTCCAGAACTTTCTGTCACCGAAATGTGAGGAAAATGTGTTTTTTTAGCCAAATTATGAGGTTTGCAAAGGATTCTGGGTAACAGAACCTGGTCAGAGCCCCACAAGCCACCCCTTCTTCGATTCCCCTAGGTCTCTAGTTTTCAAAAATGCACAGGTTTGGTAGGTTTCCCTAGGTGCCGGCTGAGCTAGAGGCCAAAATCTACAGGTAGGCACTTTGCAAAAAACACCTCTTTTTTCTTTAAAAAAATGTGATGTGTCCACGCTGTGTTTTGGGGCATTTCCTGTCGCGGGCGCTAGGCATACCCACACAAGTGAGGTATAATTTTTATCGGGAGACTTGGGGGAACGCTGGGTGGAAGGAAATTTGTGGCTCCTCTCAGATTCCAGAACTTTCTGTCACCGAAATGTGAGGAAAACGTGTTTTTTTACCCAAATTTTGAGGTTTGCAAAGGATTCTGGGTAATAGAACCTGGTCAGAGCCCCACAAGTCACCGCATCTTGGATTCCCCTAGGTCTCTAGTTTTCAAAAATGCACAGGTTTGGTAGGTTTCCCTAGGTGCCGGCTGAGCTAGAGGCCAAAATCTACAGGTAGGCACTTTGCATAAAACACCTCTGTTTTCTTTAAAAAAATGTGATGTGTCCACGTTGTGTTTTGGGGTGTTTCCTGTCACGGGCGCTAGGCCTACCCACACAAGTGAGGTATCATTTTTATCGGGAGACTTGGGGGAACGCTGGGTGGAAGGAAATTTGTGGCTCCTCTCAGATTCCAGAACTTTCTATCACCAAAATTTGAGGAAAATGTGTTTTTTTAGCCAAATTTTGAGGTTTGCAAAGGATTCTGGGTAACAGAACCTGGTCAGAGCCCCACAAGTCACCCCATCTTGGATTCCCCTAGGTCTCTAGTTTTAAAAAATGCACAGGTTTGGTAGGTTTCCCTAGGTGCCGGCTGAGCTAGAGGCCAAAATCTACAGGTAGGCACTTTGCATAAAACACCTCTGTTTTCTTTCAAAAAAATGTGATGTGTCCACGTTGTGTTTTGGGGCGTTTCCTGTCACGGGCGCTAGGCCTACCCACACAAGTGAGGTATCATTTTTATCGGGAGACTTGGGGGAACGCTGGGTGGAAGGAAATTTGTGGCTCCTCTCAGATTCCAGAACTTTCTGTCACCAAAATTTGAGGAAAATGTGTTTTTTTAGCCAAATTTTGAGGTTTGCAAAGGATTCTGGGTAACAGAACCTGGTCAGAGCCCCACAAGTCACCCCATCTTGGATTCCCCTAGGTCTCTAGTTTTAAAAAATGCACAGGTTTGGTAGGTTTGCCTAGGTGCCGGCTGAGCTAGAGGCCAAAATCTACAGGTAGGCACTTTGCATAAAACACCTCTGTTTTCTTTCAAAAAAATGTGATGTGTCCACGTTGTGTTTTGGGGCGTTTCCTGTCACGGGCGCTAGGCCTACCCACACAAGTGAGGTATCATTTTTATCGGGAGACTTGGGGGAACGCTGGGTGGAAGGAAATTTGTGGCTCCTCTCAGATTCCAGAACTTTCTGTCACCAAAATTTGAGGAAAATGTGTTTTTTTAGCCAAATTTTGAGGTTTGCAAAGGATTCTGGGTAACAGAACCTGGTCAGACCCCCACAAGTCACCCCATCTTGGATTCCCCTAGGTCTCTAGTTTTCAAAAATGCACAGGTTTGGTAGGTTTCCCTAGGTGCCGGCTGAGCTAGAGGCCAAAATCTATAGGTAGGCACTTTGCAAAAAACACCTCTGTTTTCTTTAAAAAAATGTGATGTGTCCACGTTGTGTTTTGGGTCATTTCCTGTCACAGGCGCTAGGCCTACCCACACAAGTGAGGTGTCATTTTTATCAGGAGACTTGGGGGAACGCTGGATGGAAGGAAATTCGTGCCTCCTCTAAGATTCCAGAACTTTCTGTGACCGAAATGTGAGGAAAACGTGTTTTTTTAGCCAAATTTTGAGGTTTGCAAAGGATTCTGGGTAACAGAACCTGGTCAGAGCCCCACAAGTCACCCCATCTTGGAT
Organism: Pleurodeles waltl; assembly: GCF_031143425.1. NCBI lineage: Eukaryota > Metazoa > Chordata > Amphibia > Caudata > Salamandridae > Pleurodeles > Pleurodeles waltl. The sequence continues at coordinate 895,735,362 of NC_090436.1, forward strand.
TCCCCTAGGTCTCTCGTTTTGAAAAATGCACAGGTTTGGTAGGTTTCCCTAGGTGCCGGCTGAGCTAGAGGCCAAAATCTACAGGTAGGCACTTTGCAAAAAACACCTCTGTTTTCTTTAAAAAAATGTGATGTGTCCACGTTGTGTTTTGGGGCGTTTCCTGTCACGGGCGCTAGGCCTACCCACACAAGTGAGGTATCATTTTTATTGGGAGACTTGGGGGAACGCTGGGTGGAAGGAAATTTGTGGCTCCTCTCAGATTCCAGAACTTTCTGTCACCGAAATCTGAGGAAAATGTGTTTTTTTAGCCAAATTATGAGGTTTGCAAAGGATTCTGGGTAACAGAACCTGGTCAGAGCCCCACAAGCCACCCCTTCTTCGATTCCCCTAGGTCTCTAGTTTTCAAAAATGCACAGGTTTGGTAGGTTTCCCTAGGTGCCGGCTGAGCTAGAGGCCAAAATCTACAGGTAGGCACTTTGCAAAAAACACCTCTTTTTTCTTTCAAAAAATGTGATGTGTCCACGCTGTGTTTTGGGGCATTTCCTGTCGCGGGCGCTAGGCCTACCCACACAAGTGAGGTATCATTTTTATCGGGAGACTTGGGGGAACGCTGGGTGGAAGGAAATTTGTGGCTCCTCTCAGATTCCAGAACTTTCTGTCACCGAAATGTGAGGAAAACGTGTTTTTTTACCCAAATTTTGAGGTTTGCAAAGGATTCTGGGTAACAGAACCTGGTCAGAGCCCCACAAGTCACCCCATCTTGGATTCCCCTAGGTCTCTAGTTTTAAAAAATGCACAGGTTTGGTAGGTTTCCCTAGGTGCCGGCTGAGCTAGAGGCCAAAATCTACAGGTAGGCACTTTGCATAAAACACCTCTGTTTTCTTTCAAAAAATGTGATGTGTCCACGTTGTGTTTTGGGGCGTTTCCTGTCACGGGCGCTAGGCCTACCCACACAAGTGAGGTATCATTTTTATCGGGAGACTTGGGGGAACGCTGGGTGGAAGGAAATTTGTGGCTCCTCTCAGATTCCAGAACTTTCTGTCACCAAAATTTGAGGAAAATGTGTTTTTTTAGCCAAATTTTGAGGTTTGCAAAGGATTTTGGGTAACAGAACCTGGTCAGAGCCCCACAAGTCACCCCATCTTGGATTCCCCTAGGTCTCTAGTTTTAAAAAATGCACAGGTTTGGTAGGTTTCCCTAGGTGCCGGCTGAGCTAGAGGCCAAAATCTACAGGTAGGCACTTTGCAAAAAACACCTCTGTTTTCTTTCAAAAAAATGTGATGTGTCCACGTTGCGTTTTGGGGCATTTCCTGTCGTGGGCGCTAGGCCTACCCACACAAGTGAGGTATCATTTTTATCGGGAGACTTGGGGGAATGCAGGGTGGAAGGAAACGTGTGGCTCCTCTCTGACTCCAGAACTTTCTGTCACCAAAATTTGAGAAAAATTTGTTTTTTTAGCTAAATTTTGAGGTTTGCAAAGGATTCTGGGTAACAGCACCTGGTCAGAGCCCCACAAGTCACCCCATCTTGGATTCCCCAAGGTCTCTAGTTTTAAAAAATGCACAGGTTTGGTAGGTTTCCCTAGGTGCCGGCTGAGCTGGAGGCCAAATCTACAGGTAGGCACTTTGCAAAAAACACCTCTGTTTTCTTTAAAAAAATTTGATGTGTCAACGTTGCGTTTTGGGGCATTTCCTGTTGCGGGCGCTAAGCCTACCCACACAAGTGAGGTATCATTTTTATCGGGAGACTTGAGGGAATGCTGGGTGGAAGGAAATTTGTGGCTCCTCTCAGATTCCAGAACTATCTGTCACCAAAATTTGAGGAAAATGTGTTTTTTTAGCCAAATTTTGAGGTGTGCAAAGGATTCTGGGTAACAGAACCTGGTCAGAGCCCCACAAGTCACCCCATCTTGGATTCCCCAAGGTCTCTAGTTTTAAAAAATGCACAGGTTTGGTAGGTTTCCCTAGGTGCCGGTTGAGCTGGAGGCCAAATCTACAGGTAGGCACTTTGCAAAAAACACCTCTGTTTTCTTTCAAAAAATTTGATGTGTCAACGTTGCGTTTTGGGGCATTTCCTGTCGCGGGCGCTAAGCCTACCCACACAAGTGAGGTATCATTTTTATCGTGAGACTTGGGGGAACGCTGGGTGGAAGGAAATTTATGGCTCCTCTCTGATTCCAGAACTTTCTGTCACCAAAATTTGAGGAAAATGTGTTTTTTTAGCCAAAGTTTGACGTTTGCAAAGGATTCAGGGTAACAGAACTTGGTCAGAGCCCCACAAGTCATGCCATCTTGGATTTCCCTTGGTCTCTAGTTTTAAAAAATGCACAGGTTTGGTAGGTTTCCCTATGTGCCGTCTGAGCTAGAGGCCAAAATCTACAGGTAGACACTTTGCAAAAAACACCTCTGTTTTCTTTAAAAAAATGTGAGCTGTCCACGTTGCGTTTTGGGGCATTTCCTGTCGCGGGCGCTAGGCCTACCCACACAAGTGAGGTATCATTTTTATCGGGAGACTTGAGGGAATGCTGGGTGGAAGGAAATTTGTGGCTCCTCTCTGATTCCAGAACTATCTGTCACCAAAATATGAGGAAAATTTGTTTTTTTAAGCTAAATTTTTAGGTTTGCAAAGGATTCTGGGTAACAGAACCTGGTCAGAGCCCCACAAGTCACCCCATCTTGGATTCCCCTAGGTCTCTAGTTTTAAAAAATGCACAGGTTTGGTAGGTTTCCCTAGGTGCCAGCTGAGCTAAAGCCCAAAATCTACAGGTAGGCACTTTACAAAAAACACCTCTGTTTTCTTTAAAAAAATGTGATATGTCCACGTTGTGTTTTGGGGCATTTCCTGTCACAGGCGCTAGGCCTACCCACACAAGTGAGGTATCATTTTTATCAGGAGACTTGGGGGAACGCTGGATGGAAGGAAATTCGTGCCTCCTCTAAGATTCCAGAACTTTCTGTCACCAAAATTTGAGGAAAATGTGTTTTTTTAGCCAAATTTTGAGGTTTGCAAAGGATTCTGGGTAACAGAACTTAGTCAGAGCCCCACAAGTCACCCCATCTTGGATTCCCCTAGGTCTCTAGTTTAAAAAAATGCACAGGTTTGGTAGTTTTCCCTAGGTGCCGTCTGAGCAAGAGGCCAAAATCTACAGGTAGGCACTTTGCAAAAAACACCTCTGTTTTGTTTAAAAAAATGTGATCTGTCCACGTTGCATTTTGGGGCATTTCCTGTCGGGGGCGCTAGGCCTACCCACACAAGTGAGGTATCATTTTTATCGGGAGACTTGGGGGAATGCTGGGTGGAAGGAAACGTGTGGCTCCTCTCTGACTCCAGAACTGTCTCTCACCAAAATGTGAGGAAAATTTGTTTTTTAAAGCTAAATTTTGAGGATTGCAAAGGATTCTGGGTAACAGAACCTGGTCAGAGCCCCACAAGTTACCCCATCTTGGATTCCCCTAGGTCTCTAGTTTTAAAAAATGCACAGGTTTGGTAGGTTTCCCTAGGTGCCAGCTGAGCTAAAGGCCAAAACCTACGGGTAGGCACTTTGCAAAAAACACCTCTGTTTTCTTTAAAAAAATGTGATGTGTCCACGTTGTGTTTTGGGTCATTTCCTGTCACAGGCGCTAGGCCTACCCACACAAGTGAGGTATCATTTTTATCTGGAGACTTGGGGGAACGCTGGATGGAAGGAAATTCGTGCCTCCTCTAAGATTCCAGAACTTTCTGTGACCGAAATGTGAGGAAAATGTGTTTTTTTAGCCAAATTTTGAGGACTGCAAAGGATTCTGGGTAACAGAACCTGGTCAGAGCCCCACAAGTCACCCCATCTTGGATTCCCCTAGGTCTCTAGTTTTCAAAAATGCACAGGTTTGGTAGGTTTCCCTAGGTGCCGGCTGAGCTAGAGGCCAAAATCTACAGGTAGGCACTTTGCAAAAAACACCTCTGTTTTCTTTAAAAAAATGTGATGTGTCCACGTTGTGTTTTGGGGCGTTTCCTGTCACGGGCGCTAGGCCTACCCACACAAGGGAGGTATCATTTTTATTGGGAGACTTGGGGGAATGCTGGGTGGAAGGAAATTTGTGGCTCCTCTCAGATTCCAGAACTTTCTGTCACCGAAATGTGAGGAAAATGTGTTTTTTTAGCCAAATTATGAGGTTTGCAAAGGATTCTGGGTAACAGAACCTGGTCAGAGCCCCACAAGCCACCCCTTCTTCGATTCCCCTAGGTCTCTAGTTTTCAAAAATGCACAGGTTTGGTAGGTTTCCCTAGGTGCCGGCTGAGCTAGAGGCCAAAATCTACAGGTAGGCACTTTGCAAAAAACACCTCTTTTTTCTTTAAAAAAATGTGATGTGTCCACGCTGTGTTTTGGGGCATTTCCTGTCGCGGGCGCTAGGCATACCCACACAAGTGAGGTATAATTTTTATCGGGAGACTTGGGGGAACGCTGGGTGGAAGGAAATTTGTGGCTCCTCTCAGATTCCAGAACTTTCTGTCACCGAAATGTGAGGAAAACGTGTTTTTTTACCCAAATTTTGAGGTTTGCAAAGGATTCTGGGTAACAGAACCTGGTCAGAGCCCCACAAGTCACCGCATCTTGGATTCCCCTAGGTCTCTAGTTTTCAAAAATGCACAGGTTTGGTAGGTTTCCCTAGGTGCCGGCTGAGCTAGAGGCCAAAATCTACAGGTAGGCACTTTGCATAAAACACCTCTGTTTTCTTTAAAAAAATGTGATGTGTCCACGTTGTGTTTTGGGGTGTTTCCTGTCACGGGCGCTAGGCCTACCCACACAAGTGAGGTATCATTTTTATCGGGAGACTTGGGGGAACGCTGGGTGGAAGGAAATTTGTGGCTCCTCTCAGATTCCAGAACTTTCTATCACCAAAATTTGAGGAAAATGTGTTTTTTTAGCCAAATTTTGAGGTTTGCAAAGGATTCTGGGTAACAGAACCTGGTCAGAGCCCCACAAGTCACCCCATCTTGGATTCCCCTAGGTCTCTAGTTTTAAAAAATGCACAGGTTTGGTAGGTTTCCCTAGGTGCCGGCTGAGCTAGAGGCCAAAATCTACAGGTAGGCACTTTGCATAAAACACCTCTGTTTTCTTTCAAAAAATGTGATGTGTCCACGTTGTGTTTTGGGTCATTTCCTGTCACAGGCGCTAGGCCTACCCACACAAGTGAGGTGTCATTTTTATCAGGAGACTTGGGGGAACGCTGGATGGAAGGAAATTCGTGCCTCCTCTAAGATTCCAGAACTTTCTGTGACCGAAATGTGAGGAAAACGTGTTTTTTTAGCCAAATTTTGAGGTTTGCAAAGGATTCTGGGTAACAGAACCTGGTCAGAGCCCCACAAGTCACCCCATCTTGGATTCCCCTAGGTCTCTCGTTTTGAAAAATGCACAGGTTTGGTAGGTTTCCCTAGGTGCCGGCTGAGCTAGAGGCCAAAATCTACAGGTAGGCACTTTGCATAAAACACCTCTGTTTTCTTTAAAAAAATGTGATGTGTCCACGTTGTGTTTTGGGGTGTTTCCTGTCACGGGCGCTAGGCCTACCCACACAAGTGAGGTATCATTTTTATCGGGAGACTTGGGGGAACGCTGGGTGGAAGGAAATTTGTGGCTCCTCTCAGATTCCAGAACTTTCTGTCACCAAAATTTGAGGAAAATGTGTTTTTTTAGCCAAATTTTGAGGTTTGCAAAGGATTCTGGGTAACAGAACCTGGTCAGACCCCCACAAGTCACCCCATCTTGGATTCCCCTAGGTCTCTAGTTTTCAAAAATGCACAGGTTTGGTAGGTTTCCCTAGGTGCCGGCTGAGCTAGAGGCCAAAATCTATAGGTAGGCACTTTGCAAAAAACACCTCTGTTTTCTTTAAAAAAATGTGATGTGTCCACGTTGTGTTTTGGGTCATTTCCTGTCACAGGCGCTAGGCCTACCCACACAAGTGAGGTGTCATTTTTATCAGGAGACTTGGGGGAACGCTGGATGGAAGGAAATTCGTGCCTCCTCTAAGATTCCAGAACTTTCTGTGACCGAAATGTGAGGAAAACGTGTTTTTTTAGCCAAATTTTGAGGTTTGCAAAGGATTCTGGGTAACAGAACCTGGTCAGAGCCCCACAAGTCACCCCATCTTGGATTCCCCTAGGTCTCTCGTTTTGAAAAATGCACAGGTTTGGTAGGTTTCCCTAGGTGCCGGCTGAGCTAGAGGCCAAAATCTACAGGTAGGCACTTTGCAAAAAACACCTCTGTTTTCTTTTAAAAAATGTGATGTGTCCACGTTGTGTTTTGGGGCGTTTCCTGTCACGGGCGCTAGGCCTACCCACACAAGTGAGGTATCATTTTTATTGGGAGACTTGGGGGAACGCTGGGTGGAAGGAAATTTGTGGCTCCTCTCAGATTCCAGAACTTTCTGTCACCGAAATGTGAGGAAAATGTGTTTTTTTAGCCAAATTATGAGGTTTGCAAAGGATTCTGGGTAACAGAACCTGGTCAGAGCCCCACAAGTCACCCCATCTTGGATTCCCCAAGGTCTCTAGTTTTAAAAAATGCACAGGTTTGGTAGGTTTCCCTAGGTGCCGGTTGAGCTGGAGGCCAAATCTACAGGTAGGCACTTTGCAAAAAACACCTCTGTTTTCTTTCAAAAAATTTGATGTGTCAACGTTGAGTTTTGGGGCATTTCCTGTCGCGGGCGCTAAGCCTACCCACACAAGTGAGGTATCATTTTTATCGTGAGACTTGGGGGAACGCTGGGTGGAAGGAAATTTATAGCTCCTCTCTGATTCCAGAACTTTCTGTCACCAAAATTTGAGGAAAATGTGTTTTTTTAGCCAAAGTTTGACGTTTGCAAAGGATTCAGGGTAACAGAACTTGGTCAGATCCCCACAAGTCATGCCATCTTGGATTTCCCTTGGTCTCTAGTTTTAAAAAATGCACAGGTTTGGTAGGTTTCCCTAGGTGCCGTCTGAGCTAGAGGCCAAAATCTACAGGTAGACACTTTGCAAAAAACACCTCTGTTTTCTTTAAAAAAATGTGAGCTGTCCACGTTGCGTTTTGGGGCATTTCCTGTCGCGGGCGCTAGGCCTACCCACACAAGTGAGGTATCATTTTTATCGGGAGACTTGAGGGAATGCTGGGTGGAAGGAAATTTGTGGCTCCTCTCTGATTCCAGAACTATCTGTCACCAAAATATGAGGAAAACGTGTTTTCTTTTCCAAATTTTGAGGTTTGCAAAGGATTCTGGGTAACAGAACCTGGTCAGAGCCCAACAAGTCACCCCATCTTGGATTCCCCTAGGTCTCTAGTTTTCAAAAATGCACAGGTCTGGTATGTTTCCCTAGGTGCCAGCTGAGCTAGAGGCCAAAATCTACAGGTAGGCACTTTGCAAAAAACACCTCTGTTTTCTTTCAAATAATTTGATGTGTCAACGTTGCGTTTTGGGGCATTTCCTGTCGCGGGCGCTAAGCCTACCCACACAAGTGAGGTATCATTTTTATCGGGAGACTTGGGGGAACGCTGGGTGGAAGGAAATTTATGGCTCCTCTCTGATTCCAGAACTATCTGTCACCAAAATATGAGGAAAACGTGTTTTTTTAGCCAAATTTTGAGGTTTGCAAAGGATTCTGGCTAACAGAACCCTTTCAGAGCCCCACAAGTCACCCCATCTTGGATTCCCCAAGGTCTCTAGTTTTCAAAAATGCACAGGTTTGGTAGGTTTCCCTAGGTGCCGGCTGAGCTAGAGGCCAAATCTACAGGTAGGCACTTTGCAAAAAACACCTCTGTTTTCTTTCAAAAAATTTGATGTGTCAACGTTGCGTTTTGGGGCATTTCCTGTCGCGGCGCTAAGCCTACCCACACAAGTGAGGTATCATTTTTATCGGGAGACTTGGGGGAACGCTGGGTGGAAGGAAATTTATGGCTCCTCTCTGATTCCAGAACATTCTGTCACCAAAATTTGAGGAAAATGTGTTTTTTTAGCCAAAGTTTGACGTTTGCAAAGGATTCTGGGTAACAGAACTTGGTCAGAGCCCCACAAGTCACGCCATCTTGGATTCCCCTTGGTCTCTAGTTTTAAAAAATGCACAGGTTTGGTAGGTTTCCCTAGGTGCCGTCTGAGCTAGAGGCCAAAATCTACAGGTAGACACTTTGCAAAAAACACCTCTGTTTTCTTTAAAAAAATGTGAGCTGTCCACGTTGCGTTTTGGGGCATTTCCTGTCGCGGGGGCGCTAGGCCTACCCACACAAGTGAGGTATCATTTTTATCGGGAGACTTGAGGGAATGCTGGCTGGAAGGAAATTTGTGGCTCCTCTCTGATTCCAGAACTATCTGTCACCAAAATATGAGGAAAACGTGTTTTTTTAGCCAAATTTTGAGGTTTGCAAAGGATTCTGGGTAACAGAACCTGGTCAGAGCCCAACAAGTCACCACATCTTGGATTCCCCTAGGTCTCTAGTTTTCAAAAATGCACAGGTCTGGTATGTTTCCCTAGGTGCCAGCTGAGCTAGAGGCCAAAATCTACAGGTAGGCACTTTGCAAAAAACACCTCTGTTTTCTTTCAAAAAATTTGATGTGTCAACGTTGCGTTTTGGGGCATTTCCTGTCGCGGGCGCTAAGCCTACCCACACAAGTGAGGTATCATTTTTATCGGGAGACTTGGGGGAACGCTGGGTGGAAGGAAATTTGTGGCTCCTCTCTGATTCCAGAACTATCTGTCACCAAAATATGAGGAAAACGTGTTTTTTTAGCCAAATTTTGAGGTTTGCAAAGGATTCTGGGTAACAGAACCCGGTCAGAGCCCCACAAGTCACCCCATCTTGGATTCCCCAAGGTCTCTAGTTTTCAAAAATGCACAGGTTTGGTAGGTTTCCCTAGGTGCCGGCAGAGCTAGAGGCCAAATCTACAGGTAGGCACTTTGCAAAAAACACCTCTGTTTTCTTTCAAAAAATTTGATGTGTCAACGTTGCGTTTTGGGGCATTTCCTGTCGCGGCGCTAAGCCTAACCACACAAGTGAGGTATAATTTTTATCGGGAGACTTGGGGGAACGCTGGGTGGAAGGAAATTTATGGCTCCTCTCTGATTCCAGAACTTTCTGTCACCAAAATTTGAGGAAAATTTGTTTTTTTAGCCAAAGTTTGACGTTTGCAAAGGATTCTGGGTAACAGAACCTGGTCAGAGCCCCACAAGTCACCCCATCTTGGATTCCCCTAGGTCTCTAGTTTTCAAAAATGCACAGGTTTGGTAGGTTTCCCTAGGTGCCGGCTGAGCTAGAGGCCAAAATCTACAGGTAGGCACTTTGCATAAAACACCTCTGTTTTCTTTAAAAAAAATTTATGTGTCCACGTTGTGTTTTGGGGTGTTTCCTGTCACGGGCGCTAGGCCTACCCACACAAGTGAGGTATCATTTTTATCGGGAGACTTGGGGGAACGCTGGGTGGAAGGAAATTTGTGGCTCCTCTCAGATTCCAGAACTTTCTATCACCAAAATTTGAGGAAAATGTGTTTTTTTAGCCAAATTTTGAGGTTTGCAAAGGATTCTGGGTAACAGAACCTGGTCAGAGCCCCACAAGTCACCCCATCTTGGATTCCCCTAGGTCTCTAGTTTTAAAAAATGCACAGGTTTGGTAGGTTTCCCTAGGTGCCGGCTGAGCTAGAGGCCAAAATCTACAGGTAGGCACTTTGCATAAAGCACCTCTGTTTTCTTTCAAAAAATGTGATGTGTCCACGTTGTGTTTTGGGGCGTTTCCTGTCACGGGCGCTAGGCCTACCCACACAAGTGAGGTATAATTTTTATCGGGAGACTTGGGGGAACGCTGGGTGGAAGGAAATTTGTGGCTCCTCTCAGATTCCAGAACTTTCTGTCACCAAAATTTGAGGAAAATGTGTTTTTTTAGCCAAATTTTGAGGTTTGCAAATGATTCTGGGTAACAGAACCTGGTCAGACCCCCACAAGTCACCCCATCTTGGATTCCCCTAGGTCTCTAGTTTTCAAAAATGCACAGGTTTGGTAGGTTTCCCTAGGTGCCGGCTGAGCTAGAGGCCAAAATCTATAGGTAGGCACTTTGCAAAAAACACCTCTGTTTTCTTTAAAAAAATGTGATGTGTCCACGTTGTCTTTTGGGTCATTTCCTGTCACAGGCGCTAGGCCTACCCACACAAGTGAGGTGTCATTTTTATCAGGAGACTTGGGGGAACGCTGGATGGAAGGAAATTCGTGCCTCCTCTAAGATTCCAGAACTTTCTGTGACCGAAATGTGAGGAAAACGTGTTTTTTTAGCCACATTTTGAGGTTTGCAAAGGATTCTGGGTAACAGAACCTGGTCAGAGCCCCACAAGTCACCCCATCTTGGATTCCCCTAGGTCTCTCGTTTTGAAAAATGCACAGGTTTGGTAGGTTTCCCTAGGTGCCGGCTGAGCTAGAGGCCAAAATCTACAGGTAGGCACTTTGCAAAAAACACCTCTATTTTCTTTTAAAAAATGTGATGTGTCCACGTTGTGTTTTGGGGCGTTTCCTGTCACGGGCGCTAGGCCTACCCACACAAGTGAGGTATCATTTTTATTGGGAGACTTGGGGGAACGCTGGGTGGAAGGAAATTTGTGGCTCCTCTCAGATTCCAGAACTTTCTGTCACCGAAATGTGAGGAAAATGTGTTTTTTTAGCCAAATTATGAGGTTTGCAAAGGATTCTGGGTAACAGAACCTGGTCAGAGCCCCACAAGTCACCCCATCTTGGATTCCCCAAGGTCTCTAGTTTTAAAAAATGCACAGGTTTGGTAGGTTTCCCTAGGTGCCGGTTGAGCTGGAGGCCAAATCTACAGGTAGGCACTTTGCAAAAAACACCTCTGTTTTCTTTCAAAAAATTTGATGTGTCAACGTTGCGTTTTGGGGCATTTCCTGTCGCGGGCGCTAAGCCTACCCACACAAGTGAGGTATCATTTTTATCGTGAGACTTGGGGGAACGCTGGGTGGAAGGAAATTTATGGCTCCTCTCTGATTCCAGAACTTTCTGTCACCAAAATTTGAGGAAAATGTGTTTTTTTAGCCAAAGTTTGACGTTTGCAAAGGATTCAGGGTAACAGAACTTGGTCAGATCCCCACAAGTCATGCCATCTTGGATTTCCCTTGGTCTCTAGTTTTAAAAAATGCACAGGTTTGGTAGGTTTCCCTAGGTGCCGTCTGAGCTAGAGGCCAAAATCTACAGGTAGACACTTTGCAAAAAACACCTCTGTTTTCTTTAAAAAAATGTGAGCTGTCCACGTTGCGTTTTGGGGCATTTCCTGTCGCGGGCGCTAGGCCTACCCACACAAGTGAGGTATCATTTTTATCGGGAGACTTGAGGGAATGCTGGGTGGAAGGAAATTTGTGGCTCCTCTCTGATTCCAGAACTATCTGTCACCAAAATATGAGGAAAACGTGTTTTTTTTCTCCAAATTTTGAGGTTTGCAAAGGATTCTGGGTAACAGAACCTGGTCAGAGCCCAACAAGTCACCCCATCTTGGATTCCCCTAGGTCTCTAGTTTTCAAAAATGCACAGGTCTGGTATGTTTCCCTAGGTGCCAGCTGAGCTAGAGGCCAAAATCTACAGGTAGGCACTTTGCAAAAACCACCTCTGTTTTCTTTCAAATAATTTGATGTGTCAACGTTGCGTTTTGGGGCATTTCCTGTCGAGGGCGCTAAGCCTACCCACACAAGTGAGGTATCATTTTTATCGGGAGACTTGGGGGAACGCTGGGTGGAAGGAAATTTGTGGCTCCTCTCTGATTCCAGAACTATCTGTCACCAAAATATGAGGAAAACGTGTTTTTTTAGCCAAATTTTGAGGTTTGCAAAGGATTCTGGGTAACAGAACCCGGTCAGATCCCCACAAGTCACCCCATCTTGGATTCCCCAAGGTCTCTAGTTTTCAAAAATGCACAGGTTTGGTAGGTTTCCCTAGGTGCCAGCTGAGCTAGAGGCCAAATCTACAGGTAGGCACTTAGCAAAAAACACCTCTGTTTTCTTTAAAAAAATTTGATGTGTCAACGTTGCGTTTTGGGGCATTTCCTGTCGCGGCGCTAAGCCTACCCACACAAGTGAGGTATCATTTTTATCGGGAGACTTGGGGGAACGCTGGGTGGAAGGAAATTTATGGCTCCTCTCTGATTCCAGAACATTCTGTCACCAAAATTTGAGGAAAATGTGTTTTTTTAGCCAAAGTTTGACGTTTGCAAAGGATTCTGGGTAACAGAACTTGGTCAGAGCCCCACAAGTCACGCCATCTTGGATTCCCTTTGGTCTCTAGTTTTAAAAAATGCACAGGTTTGGTAGGTTTCCCTAGGTGCCGTCTGAGCTAGAGGCCAAAATCTACAGGTAGACACTTTGCAAAAAACACCTCTGTTTTCTTTAAAAAAATGTGAGCTGTCCACGTTGCGTTTTGGGGCATTTCCTGTCGCGGGGGCGCTAGGCCTACCCACACAAGTGAGGTATCATTTTTATCGGGAGACTTGAGGGAATGCTGGCTGGAAGGAAATTTGTGGCTCCTCTCTGATTCCAGAACTATCTGTCACCAAAATATGAGGAAAACGTGTTTTTTTAGCCAAATTTTGAGGTTTGCAAAGGATTCTGGGTAACAGAACCTGGTCAGAGCCCAACAAGTCACCACATCTTGGATTCCCCTAGGTCTCTAGTTTTCAAAAATGCACAGGTCTGGTATGTTTCCCTAGGTGCCAGCTGAGCTAGAGGCCAAAATCTACAGGTAGGCACTTTGCAAAAAACACCTCTGTTTTCTTTCAAAAAATTTGATGTGTCAACGTTGCGTTTTGGGGCATTTCCTGTCGCGGGCGCTAAGCCTACCCACACAAGTGAGGTATCATTTTTATCGGGAGACTTGGGGGAACGCTGGGTGGAAGGAAATTTGTGGCTCCTCTCTGATTCCAGAACTATCTGTCACCAAAATATGAGGAAAACGTGTTTTTTTAGCCAAATTTTGAGGTTTGCAAAGGATTCTGGGTAACAGAACCCGGTCAGAGCCCCACAAGTCACCCCATCTTGGATTCCCCAAGGTCTCTAGTTTTCAAAAATACACAGGTTTGGTAGGTTTCCCTAGGTGCCGGCAGAGCTAGAGGCCAAATCTACAGGTAGGCACTTTGCAAAAAACACCTCTGTTTTCTTTCAAAAAATTTGATGTGTCAACGTTGCGTTTTGGGGCATTTCCTGTCGCGGCACTAAGCCTACCCACACAAGTGAGGTATAATTTTTATCGGGAGACTTGGGGGAACGCTGGGTGGAAGGAAATTTATGGCTCCTCTCTGATTCCAGAACTTTCTGTCACCAACATTTGAGGAAAATGTGTTTTATTAGCCAAAGTTTGACGTTTGCAAAGGATTCTGGGTAACAAAACTTGGTCAGAGCCCCACAAGTCACGCCATCTTGGATTCCCCTTGGTCTCTAGTTTTAAAAAATGCACAGGTTTGGTAGGTTTCCCTAGGTGCCGTCTGAGCTAGAGGCCAAAATCTACAGGTAGACACTTTGCAAAAAACACCTCTGTTTTCTTTAAAAAAATGTGAGCTGTCCACGTTGCGTTTTGGGGCATTTCCTGTTGCGGGGGCGCTAGGCCTACCCACACAAGTGAGGTATCATTTTTATCGGGAGACTTGAGGGAATGCTGGCTGGAAGGAAATTTGTGGCTCCTCTCTGATTCCAGAACTATCTGTCACCAAAATATGAGGAAAACGTGTTTTTTTAGCCAAATTTTGAGGTTTGCAAAGGATTCTGGGTAACAGAACCTGGTCAGAGCCCAACAAGTCACCACATATTGGATTCCCCTAGGTCTCTAGTTTTCAAAAATGCACAGGTCTGGTATGTTTCCCTAGGTGCCAGCTGAGCTAGAGGCCAAAATCTACAGGTAGGCACTTTGCAAAAAACACCTCTGTTTTCTTTCAAAAAATTTGATGTGTCAACGTTGCGTTTTGGGGCATTTCCTGTCGCGGGCGCTAAGCCTACCCACACAAGTGAGGTATCATTTTTATCGGGAGACTTGGGGGAACGCTGGGTGGAAGGAAATTTGTGGCTCCTCTCTGATTCCAGAACTATCTGTCACCAAAATATGAGGAAAACGTGTTTTTTTAGCCAAATTTTGAGGTTTGCAAAGGATTCTGGGTAACAGAACCCGGTCAGAGCCCCACAAATCACCCCATCTTGGATTCCCCAAGGTCTCTAGTTTTCAAAAATGCACAGGTTTGGTAGGTTTCCCTAGGTGCCGGCTGAGCTAGAGGCCAAATCTACAGGTAGGCACTTTGCAAAAAACACCTCTGTTTTCTTTCAAAAAATTTGATGTGTCAACGTTGCGTTTTGGGGCATTTCCTGTCGCGGCGCTAAGCCTACCCACACAAGTGAGGTATCATTTTTATCGGGAGACTTGGGGGAACGCTGGGTGGAAGGAAATTTATGGCTCCTCTCTGATTCCAGAACTATCTGTCACCAAAATATGAGGAAAACTTGTTTTTTTAGCCAAATTTTGAGGTTTGCAAAGGATTCTGGGTAACAGAACCTGGTCAGAGCCCAACAAGTCACCCCATCTTGGATTCCCCTAGGTCTCTAGTTTTCAAAAATGCACAGGTCTGGTATGTTTCCCTAGGTGCCAGCTGAGCTAGAGGCCAAAATCTACAGGTAGGCACTTTGCAAAAAACACCTCTGTTTTCTTTCAAAAAATGTGATGTGTCCACGTTGCGTTTTGGGGCATTTCCTGTCACGGGCGCTAGGCCTACCCACACAAGTGAGGTATCATTTTTATCGGGAGACTTGGGGGAACGCTGGATGGAAGGAAATTCGTGCCTCCTCTAAGATTCCAGAACTTTCTGTGACCGAAATGTGAGGAAAATGTGTTTTTTTAGCCAAATGTTGAGGTTTGCAAAGTATTCTGGGTAACAGAACCTTGCCAGAGCCCCACAAGTCACCCCATCTTGGATTCCCCTAGGTCTCTAGTTTTCAAAAATGCACAGGTTTGTAGGTTTCCCTAGGTGCCGGCTGAGTTAGAGGCCAAAATCTACAGGTAGGCACTTTGCAAAAAACACCTCTGTTTTCTTTCAAAAAATGTGATGTGTCCACGTTGCGTTTTGGGGCATTTCCTGTCGCGGGCGCTAGGCCTACACACACAAGTGAGGTATCATTTTTATCGGGAGACTTGGGGGAACGCTGGGTGGGAGGAAATTTGTGGCTCCTCTCAGATTCCAGAACTTTCTGTCACCAAAATGTGAGGAAAATGTGTTTTTTTTTAGCCAAATTTTTAGGTTTGCAAAGGATTCTGGGTAACAGAACCTGGTCAGAGCCCCACAAGTCACCCCATCTTGGATTCCCCTAGGTCTCTAGTTTAAAAAAATGCACAGGTTTGGTAGGTTTTCCTAGGTGCCGGCTGAGCTAGAGGCCAAAATCTACAGGTAGGCACTTTGCATAAAACACGTCTGTTTTCTTTAAAAAAATGTGATATGTCCACATTGTGTTTTGGGGCGTTTCCTGTCACGGGCGCTAGGCCTACCCACACAAGTGAGGTATCATTTTTATCGGGAGACTTGGGGGAACGCTGGGTGGAAGGAAATTTGTGGCTCCTCTCAGATTCCAGAACTTTCTGTCACCAAAATTTGAGGAAAATGTGTTTTTTTAGCCAAATTTTGAGGTTTGCAAAGGATTCTGGGTAACAGAACCTGGTCAGACCCCCACAAGTCACCCCATCTTGGATTCCCCTAGGTCTCTAGTTTTCAAAAATGCACAGGTTTGGTAGGTTTCCCTAGGTGCCGGCTGAGCTAGAGGCCAAAATCTACAGGTAGGCACTTTGCATAAAACACCTCTCTTTTCTTTAAAAAAATTTGATGTGTCCACGTTGCGTTTTGGGGCATTTCCTGTCGCGGGCACTACGCCTACCCACACAAGTGAGGTATCATTTTTATCGGGAGACTTGGGGGAACGCTGGGTGGTAGGAAATTTGTGGCTCCTCTCAGATTCCAGAACTTTCTGTCACCAAAATTTGAGAAAAATGTGTTTTTTTAGCCAAAGTTTGACGTTTGCAAATTATTCTGGGTAACAGAACTTGGTCAGAGCCCCACAAGTCACCCCATCTTGGATTCCCCTAGGTCTCTAGTTTTAAAAAATGCACAGGTTTGGTAGGTTTCCCTGGGTGCCGTCTGAGATAGGGGCCAAAATCTACAGGTAGGCACTTTGCAAAAAACACCTCTGTTTTCTTTAAAAAAATGTCAGCTGTCCACGTTGCGTTTTGGGGCATTTTCTGTCGCGGGCGCTAGGCCTACCCACACAAGTGAGGTATCATTTTTATAGGGAGACTTGGGGGAATGCTGGGTGGAAGGAAACTGTGGCTCCTCTCTGACTCCAGAACTTTCTGTCACCAAAATGTGAGGAAAATGTGTTTTTTTAAGCTAAATTTTGAGGTTTGCAAAGGATTCTGGGTAACAGAACCTGGTCAGAGCCCCACAAGTCACCCCATCTTAGATTCCCCTAGGTCTCTAGTTTTAAAAAATGCACAGGTTTGGTAGGTTTCCCTAGGTGCCGGGTGAGCTAGAGGTCAAAATCTACAGGTAGGCACTTTGCATAAAACACCTCTGTTTTCTTTCAAAAAATTTGATGTGTCCATGTTGTGTTTTGGGGCGTTTCCTGTCACGGGCGCTAGGCCTACCCACACAAGTGAGGTATCATTTTTATCGGGAGACTTGGGGGAACGCTGGGTGGAAGGGAATTTGTGCCTCCTCTCAGATTCCAGAACTTTCTGTCACCAAAATTTGAGGAAAATGTGTTTTTTTAGCCAAATTTTGAGGTTTGCAAAGGATTCTGGGTAACAGAACCTGGTCAGAGCCCCACAAGTCACCCCATCTTGGATTCCCCTAGGTCTCTAGTTTTCAAAAATGCACAGGTTTGGTAGGTTTTCCTAGGTGCCGGCTGAGCTAGAGGCCAAAATCTACAGGTAGACACTTTGCAAAAAACACCTCTGTTTTCTTTCCAAAAATTTGATGTGTCCACGTTGCGTTTTGGGGCATTTCCTGTCGCGGGCGCTAGACCTACCCACACAAGTGAGGTATCATTTTTATCGGGAGACTTGGGGGAACGCTGGATGGAAGGAAATTCGTGGCTCCTCTCAGATTCCAGAACTTTCTGTCACCGAAATTTGAGGAAAACTTGTTTTTTTGGCCAAATTTTGAGGTTTGCAAAGGATTCTGGGTAACAGAACCTGCTCAGACCCCCACAAGTCACCCCATCGTGGATTCCCCTAGGTCTCTGTTTTTCAAAAATGCACAGGTTTGGTAGGTTTCCCTAGGTGCCGGCTGAGCTATAGGCCAAAATCTACAGGTAGGCACTTTGCAAAAAACACCTCTGTTTTCTTTAAAAAAATGTGAGCTGTCCACGTTGCGTTTTGGGGCATTTCCTGTCGCGGGCGCTACGCCTACCCACACAAGTGAGGTATCATTTTTTTCGGGAGACTTGAGGGAATGCTGGGTGGAAGGAAATTTGTGGCTCCTCTCTGATTCCAGAACTATCTGTCACCAAAATATGAGGAAAACGTGTTTTTTTACCCAAATTTTGAGGTTTGCAAAGGATTCTGGGTAACAGAACCTGGTCAGAGCCCCACAAGTCACCCCATCTTGGATTCCCCTAGGTCTCTAGTTTTCAAAAATGCACAGGTTTGGTAGGTTTCCCTAGGTGCCGGCTGAGCTAGAGGCCAAAATCTACAGGTAGGCACTTTGCAAAAAACACCTCTGTTTTCTTTCAAAAAAATGTGATGTGTCCACGTTGCGTTTTGGGGCATTTCCTGTCGTGGGCGCTAGGCCTACCCACACAAGTGAGGTATCATTTTTATCGGGAGACTTGGGGGAATGCTGGGTGGAAGGAAACGTGTGGCTCCTCTCTGACTCCAGAACTTTCTGTCACCAAAATTTGAGAAAAATTTGTTTTTTTAGCTAAATTTTGAGGTTTGCAAAGGATTCTGGGTAACAGCACCTGGTCAGAGCCCCACAAGTCACCCCATCTTGGATTCCCCAAGGTCTCTAGTTTTAAAAAATGCACAGGTTTGGTAGGTTTCCCTAGGTGCCGGCTGAGCTGGAGGCCAAATCTACAGGTAGGCACTTTGCAAAAAACACCTCTGTTTTCTTTCAAAAAATTTGATGTGTCAACGTTGCGTTTTGGGGCATTTCCTGTTGCGGGCGCTAAGCCTACCCACACAAGTGAGGTATCATTTTTATCGTGAGACTTGGGGGAAAGCTGGGTGGAAGGAAATTTATGGCTCCTCTCTGATTCCAGAACTTTCTGTCACCAAAATTTGAGGAAAATGTGTTTTTTTAGCCAAAGTTTGACGTTTGCAAAGGATTCAGGGTAACAGAACTTGGTCAGAGCCCCACAAGTCATGCCATCTTGGATTTCCCTTGGTCTCTAGTTTTAAAAAATGCACAGGTTTGGTAGGTTTCCCTAAGTGCCGTCTGAGCTAGAGGCCAAAATCTACAGGTAGACACTTTGCAAAAAACACCTCTGTTTTCTTTAAAAAAATGTGAGCTGTCCACGTTGCGTTTTGGGGCATTTCCTGTCGCGGGCGCTAGGCCTACCCACACAAGTGAGGTATCATTTTTATCGGGAGACTTGAGGGAATGGTGGCTGGAAGGAAATTTGTGGCTCCTCTCTGATTCCAGAACTATCTGTCACCAAAATTTGAGGAAAATGTGTTTTTTTAGCCAAATTTTGAGGTGTGCAAAGGATTCTGGGTAACAGAACCTGGTCAGAGCCCCACAAGTCACCCCATCTTGGATTCCCCTAGGTCTCTAGTTTAAAAAAATGCACAGGTTTGGTAGGTTTCCCTAGGTGCCGGCTGAGCTAGAGGCCAAAATCTACAGGTAGGCACTTTGCAAAAAACACCTCTGTTTTCTTTCAAAAAAATGTGATGTGTCCACGTTGCGTTTTGGGGCATTTCCTGTCGTGGGCGCTAGGCCTACCCACACAAGTGAGGTATCATTTTTATCGGGAGACTTGGGGGAATGCTGGGTGGAAGGAAACGTGTGGCTCCTCTCTGACTCCAGAACTTTCTGTCACCAAAATTTGAGAAAAATTTGTTTTTTTAGCTACATTTTGAGGTTTGCAAAGGATTCTGGGTAACAGCACCTGGTCAGAGCCCCACAAGTCACCCCATCTTGGATTCCCCAAGGTCTCTAGTTTTAAAAAATGCACAGGTCTGGTATGTTTCCCTAGGTGCCAGCTGAGCTAGAGGCCAAAATCTACAGGTAGGCACTTTGCAAAAAACACCTCGATTTCTTTAAAAAAATGTGATGTGTCCACGTTGTGTTTTGGGGCATTTCCTGTCACGGGTGCTATGCCTACCAACACAAGTGAGGTATCATTTTTATCGGGAGACTTGGGGGAACGCTGTGTGGAAGGGAATTTGTGGCTCCTCTCTGATTCCAGAACTATCTGTCACCAAAATGTGATGAAAACATGTTTTTTTAGCCAAATGTTGAGGTTTGCAAAGGATTCTGGGTAACAGAACCTGGTCAGAGCCCCACAAGTCACCCCATCTTGGATTCCCCTAGGTCTCTAGTTTTCAAAAATGCACAGGTTTGGTAGGTTTCCCTAGGTGCCGGCTGAGCTAGAGGCCAAAATCTACAGGTAGGCACTTTGCAAAAAACACCTCTGTTTTCTTTCAAAAAATGTGATGTGTCCACGTTGCGTTTTGGGGCATTTCCTGTCGCGGGCGCTAGGCCTACACACACAAGTGAGGTGTCATTTTTATCGGGAGACTTGGGGGAACGCTGGGTGGAAGGAAATTTGTGGCTCCTCTCAGATTCCAGAACTTTCTGTCACCAAAATGTGAGGAAAATGTGTTTTTTTAGCCAAATTTTTAGGTTTGCAAAGGATTCTGGGTAACAGAACCTGGTCAGAGCCCCACAAGTCACCCCATCTTGGATTCCCCTAGGTCTCTAGTTTAAAAAAATGCACAGGTTTGGTAGGTTTCCCTAGGTGCCGGCTGAGCTAGAGGCCAAAATCTACAGGTAGGCACTTTGCATAAAACACGTCTGTTTTCTTTAAAAAAATGTGATATGTCCACATTGTGTTTTGGGGCGTTTCCTGTCACGGGCGCTAGGCCTACCCACACAAGTGAGGTATCATTTTTATCGGGAGACTTGGGGGAACGCTGGGTGGAAGGAAATTTGTGGCTCCTCTCAGATTCCAGAACTTTCTGTCCCCAAAATTTGAGGAAAATGTGTTTTTTTAGCCAAATTTTGAGGTTTGCAAAGGATTCTGGGTAACAGAACCTGGTCAGACCCCCACAAGTCACCCCATCTTGGATTCCCCTAGGTCTCTAGTTTTCAAAAATGCACAGGTTTGGTAGGTTTCCCTAGGTGCCGGCTGAGCTAGAGGCCAAAATCTACAGGTAGGCACTTTGCAAAAAACACCTCTCTTTTCTTTAAAAAAATTTGATGTGTCCACGTTGCGTTTTGGGGCATTTCCTGTCGCGGGCACTACGCCTACCCACACAAGTGAGGTATCATTTTTATCGGGAGACTTGGGGGAACGCTGGGTGGTAGGAAATTTGTGGCTCCTCTCAGATTCCAGAACTTTCTGTCACCAAAATTTGAGGAAAATGTGTTTTTTTAGCCAAAGTTTGACGTTTGCAAATTATTCTGGGTAACAGAACTTGGTCAGAGCCCCACAAGTCACCCCATCTTGGATTCCCCTAGGTCTCTAGTTTTAAAAAATGCACAGGTTTGGTAGGTTTCCCTGGGTGCCGTCTGAGATAGGGGCCAAAATCTACAGGTAGGCACTTTGCAAAAAACACCTCTGTTTTCTTTAAAAAAATGTCAGCTGTCCACGTTGCGTTTTGGGGCATTTTCTGTCGCGGGCGCTAGGCCTACCCACACAAGTGAGGTATCATTTTTATAGGGAGACTTGGGGGAATGCTGGGTGGAAGGAAACGTGTGGCTCCTCTCTGACTCCAGAACTTTCTGTCACCAAAATGTGAGGAAAATGTGTTTTTTTAAGCTAAATTTTGAGGTTTGCAAAGGATTCTGGGTAACAGAACCTGGTCAGAGCCCCACAAGTCACCCCATCTTAGATTCCCCTAGGTCTCTAGTTTTAAAAAATGCACAGGTTTGGTAGGTTTCCCTAGGTGCCGGGTGAGCTAGAGGCCAAAATCTACAGGTAGGCACTTTGCATAAAACACCTGTTTTCTTTCAGAAAATTTGATGTGTCCACGTTGTGTTTTGGGCCGTTTCCTGTCACGGGCGCTAGGCCTACCCACACAAGTGAGGTATCATTTTTATCGGGAGACTTGGGGGAACGCTGGGTGGAAGGGAATTTGTGCCTCCTCTCAGATTCCAGAACTTTCTGTCACCAAAATTTGAGGAAAATGTGTTTTTTTAGCCAAATGTTGAGGTTTGCAAAGGATTCTGGGTAACAGAACCTGGTCAGAGCCCCACAAGTCACCCCATCTTGGATTCCCCTAGGTCTCTAGTTTTCAAAAATGCACAGGTTTGGTAGGTTTTCCTAGGTGCCGGCTGAGCTAGAGGCCAAAATCTACAGGTAGGCACTTTGCAAAAAACACCTCTGTTTTCTTTCAAAAAATTTGATGTGTCCACGTTGCGTTTTGGGGCATTTCCTGTCGCGGGCGCTAGACCAACCCACACAAGTGAGGTATCATTTTTATCGGGAGACTTGGGGGAACGCTGGATGGAAGGAAATTCGTGGCTCCTCTCAGATTCCAGAACTTTCTGTCACCGAAATGTGAGGAAAACTTGTTTTTTGGGCCAAATTTTGAGGTTTGCAAAGGATTCTGGGTAACAGAACCTGCTCAGACCCCCACAAGTCACCCCATCGTGGATTCCCCTAGGTCTCTGGTTTTAAAAAATGCACAGGTTTGGTAGGTTTCCCTAGGTGCCGGCTGAGCTATAGGCCAAAATCTACAGGTAGGCACTTTGCAAAAAACACCTCTGTTTTCTTTAAAAAAATGTGAGCTGTCCACGTTGCGTTTTGGGGCATTTCCTGTCGCGGGCGCTACGCCTACCCACACAAGTGAGGTATCATTTTTTTCGGGAGACTTGAGGGAATGCTGGGTGGAAGGAAATTTGTGGCTCCTCTCTGATTCCAGAACTATCTGTCACCAAAATATGAGGAAAACTTGTTTTTTTAGCCAAATCTTGAGGTTTGCAAAGGATTCTGGGTAACAGAACCTGGTCAGAGCCCCACAAGTCACCCCATCTTGGATTCCCCTAGGTCTCTAGTTTTCAAAAATGCACAGGTTTGGTAGGTTTCCCTAGGTGCCGGCTGAGCTAGAGGCCAAAATCTACAGGTAGGCACTTTGCAAAAAACACCTCTTTTTTCTTTCAAAAAATGTGATGTGTCCACGCTGTGTTTTGGGGCATTTCCTGTCGCGGGCGCTAGGCCTACCCACACAAGTGAGGTATCATTTTTATTGGGAGACTTGGGGGAACGCTGGGTGGAAGGAAATTTGTGGCTCCTCTCAGATTCCAGAACTTTCTGTCACCGAAATGTGAGGAAAACGTGTTTTTTTACCCAAATTTTGAGGTTTGCAAAGGAGTCTGGGTAACAGAACCTGGTCAGAGCCCCACAAGTCACCCCATCTTGGATTCCCCTAGGTCTCTAGTTTTAAAAAATGCACAGGTTTGGTAGGTTTCCCTAGGTGCCGGCTGAGCTAGAGGCCAAAATCTACAGGTAGGCACTTTGCAAAAAACACCTCTGTTTTCTTTCAAAAAAATGTGATGTGTCCACGTTGCGTTTTGGGGCATTTCCTGTCGTGGGCGCTAGGCCTACCCACACAAGTGAGGTATCATTTTTATCGGGAGACTTGGGGGAATGCTGGGTGGAAGGAAACTGTGGCTCCTCTCTGACTCCAGAACTTTCTGTCACCAAAATTTGAGAAAAATTTGTTTTTTTAGCTAAATTTTGAGGTTTGCAAAGGATTCTGGGTAACAGCACCTGGTCAGAGCCCCACAAGTCACCCCATCTTGGATTCCCCAAGGTCTCTAGTTTTAAAAAATGCACAGGTTTGGTAGGTTTCCCTAGGTGCCGGCTGAGCTGGAGGCCAAATCTACAGGTAGGCACTTTGCAAAAAACACCTCTGTTTTCTTTCAAAAAATTTGATGTGTCAACGTTGCGTTTTGGGGCATTTCCTGTTGCGGGCGCTAAGCCTACCCACACAAGTGAGGTATCATTTTTATCGTGAGACTTGGGGGAAAGCTGGGTGGAAGGAAATTTATGGCTCCTCTCTGATTCCAGAACTTTCTGTCACCAAAATTTGAGGAAAATGTGTTTTTTTAGCCAAAGTTTGACGTTTGCAAAGGATTCAGGGTAACAGAACTTGGTCAGAGCCCCACAAGTCATGCCATCTTGGATTTCCCTTGGTCTCTAGTTTTAAAAAATGCACAGGTTTGGTAGGTTTCCCTAAGTGCCGTCTGAGCTAGAGGCCAAAATCTACAGGTAGACACTTTGCAAAAAACACCTCTGTTTTCTTTAAAAAAATGTGAGCTGTCCACGTTGCGTTTTGGGGCATTTCCTGTCGCGGGCGCTAGGCCTACCCACACAAGTGAGGTATCATTTTTATCGGGAGACTTGAGGGAATGCTGGCTGGAAGGAAATTTGTGGCTCCTCTCTGATTCCAGAACTATCTGTCACCAAAATTTGAGAAAAATTTGTTTTTTTAGCCAAATTTTGAGGTGTGCAAAGGATTCTGGGTAACAGAACCTGGTCAGAGCCCCACAAGTCACCCCATCTTGGATTCCCCTAGGTCTCTAGTTTAAAAAAATGCACAGGTTTGGTAGGTTTCCCTAGGTGCCGGCTGAGCTAGAGGCCAAAATCTACAGGTAGGCACTTTGCAAAAAACACCTCTGTTTTCTTTCAAAAAAATGTGATGTGTCCACGTTGCGTTTTGGGGCATTTCCTGTCGTGGGCGCTAGGCCTACCCACACAAGTGAGGTATCATTTTTATCGGGAGACTTGGGGGAATGCTGGGTGGAAGGAAACGTGTGGCTCCTCTCTGACTCCAGAACTTTCTGTCACCAAAATTTGAGAAAAATTTGTTTTTTTAGCTACATTTTGAGGTTTGCAAAGGATTCTGGGTAACAGAACCTGGTCAGAGCCCCACAAGTCACCCCATCTTGGATTCCCCTAGGTCTCTAGTTTAAAAAAATGCACAGGTTTGGTAGGTTTCCCTAGGTGCCGGCTGAGCTAGAGGCCAAAATCTACAGGTAGGCACTTTGCATAAAACACGTCTGTTTTCTTTAAAAAAATGTGATATGTCCACATTGTGTTTTGGGGCGTTTCCTGTCACGGGCGCTAGGCCTACCCACACAAGTGAGGTATCATTTTTATCGGGAGACTTGGGGGAACGCTGGGTGGAAGGAAATTTGTGGCTCCTCTCAGATTCCAGAACTTTCTGTCCCCAAAATTTGAGGAAAATGTGTTTTTTTAGCCAAATTTTGAGGTTTGCAAAGGATTCTGGGTAACAGAACCTGGTCAGACCCCCACAAGTCACCCCATCTTGGATTCCCCTAGGTCTCTAGTTTTCAAAAATGCACAGGTTTGGTAGGTTTCCCTAGGTGCCGGCTGAGCTAGAGGCCAAAATCTACAGGTAGGCACTTTGCAAAAAACACCTCTCTTTTCTTTAAAAAAAATTGATGTGTCCACGTTGCGTTTTGGGGCATTTCCTGTCGCGGGCACTACGCCTACCCACACAAGTGAGGTATCATTTTTATCGGGAGACTTGGGGGAACGCTGGGTGGTAGGAAATTTGTGGCTCCTCTCAGATTCCAGAACTTTCTGTCACCAAAATTTGAGGAAAATGTGTTTTTTTAGCCAAAGTTTGACGTTTGCAAATTATTCTGGGTAACAGAACTTGGTCAGAGCCCCACAAGTCACCCCATCTTGGATTCCCCTAGGTCTCTAGTTTTAAAAAATGCACAGGTTTGGTAGGTTTCCCTGGGTGCCGTCTGAGATAGGGGCCAAAATCTACAGGTAGGCACTTTGCAAAAAACACCTCTGTTTTCTTTAAAAAAATGTCAGCTGTCCACGTTGCGTTTTGGGGCATTTTCTGTCGCGGGCGCTAGGCCTACCCACACAAGTGAGGTATCATTTTTATAGGGAGACTTGGGGGAATGCTGGGTGGAAGGAAACGTGTGGCTCCTCTCTGACTCCAGAACTTTCTGTCACCAAAATGTGAGGAAAATGTGTTTTTTTAAGCTAAATTTTGAGGTTTGCAAAGGATTCTGGGTAACAGAACCTGGTCAGAGCCCCACAAGTCACCCCATCTTAGATTCCCCTAGGTCTCTAGTTTTAAAAAATGCACAGGTTTGGTAGGTTTCCCTAGGTGCCGGGTGAGCTAGAGGCCAAAATCTACAGGTAGGCACTTTGCATAAAACACCTCTGTTTTCTTTCAAAAAATTTGATGTGTCCACGTTGTGTTTTGGGGCGTTTCCTGTCACGGGCGCTAGGCCTACCCACACAAGTGAGGTATCATTTTTATCGGGAGACTTGGGGGAACGCTGGGTGGAAGGGAATTTGTGCCTCCTCTCAGATTCCAGAACTTTATGTCACCAAAATTTGAGGAAAATGTGTTTTTTTAGCCAAATTTTGAGGTTTGCAAAGGATTCTGGGTAACAGAACCTGGTCAGAGCCCCACAAGTCACCCCATCTTGGATTCCCCTAGGTCTCTAGTTTTCAAAAATGCACAGGTTTGGTAGGTTTTCCTAGGTGCCGGCTGAGCTAGAGGCCAAAATCTACAGGTAGGCACTTTGCAAAAAACACCTCTGTTTTCTTTCAAAAAATTTGATGTGTCCACGTTGCGTTTTGGGGCATTTCCTGTCGCGGGTGCTAGACCTACCCACACAAGTGAGGTATCATTTTTATCGGGAGACTTGGGGGAACGCTGGATGGAAGGAAATTCGTGGCTCCTCTCAGATTCCAGAACTTTCTGTCACCGAAATGTGAGGAAAACTTGTTTTTTTGGCCAAATTTTGAGGTTTGCAAAGGATTCTGGGTAACAGAACCTGCTCAGACCCCCACAAGTCACCCCATCGTGGATTCCCCTAGGTCTCTGGTTTTAAAAAATGCACAGGTTTGGTAGGTTTCCCTAGGTGCCGGCTGAGCTATAGGCCAAAATCTACAGGTAGGCACTTTGCAAAAAACACCTCTGTTTTCTTTAAAAAAATGTGAGCTGTCCACGCTGTGTTTTGGGGCATTTCCTGTCGCGGGCGCTACGCCTACCCACACAAGTGAGGTATCATTTTTTTCGGGAGACTTGAGGGAATGCTGGGTGGAAGGAAATTTGTGGCTCCTCTCTGATTCCAGAACTATCTGTCACCAAAATATGAGGAAAACGTGTTTTTTTAGCCAAATCTTGAGGTTTGCAAAGGATTCTGGGTAACAGAACCTGGTCAGAGCCCCACAAGTCACCCCATCTTGGATTCCCCTAGGTCTCTAGTTTTCAAAAATGCACAGGTTTGGTAGGTTTCCCTAGGTGCCGGCTGAGCTAGAGGCCAAAATCTACAGGTAGGCACTTTGCAAAAAACACCTCTGTTTTCTTTCAAAAAAATGTGATGTGTCCACGTTGCGTTTTGGGGCATTTCCTGTCGTGGGCGCTAGGCCTACCCACACAAGTGAGGTATCATTTTTATCGGGAGACTTGGGGGAATGCTGGGTGGAAGGAAACGTGTGGCTCCTCTCTGACTCCAGAACTTTCTGTCACCAAAATTTGAGAAAAATTTGTTTTTTTAGCTAAATTTTGAGGTTTGCAAAGGATTCTGGGTAACAGCACCTGGTCAGAGCCCCACAAGTCACCCCATCTTGGATTCCCCAAGGTCTCTAGTTTTCAAAAATGCACAGGTTTGGTAGGTTTCCCTAGGTGCCAGCTGAGCTAGAGGCCAAAATCTACAGGTAGGCACTTTGCAAAAAACACCTCTTTTTTCTTTCAAAAAATGTGATGTGTCCACGCTGTGTTTTGGGGCATTTCCTGTCGCGGGCGCTAGGCCTACCCACACAAGTGAGGTATCATTTTTATTGGGAGACTTGGGGGAACGCTGGGTGGAAGGAAATTTGTGGCTCCTCTCAGATTCCAGAACTTTCTGTCACCGAAATGTGAGGAAAACGTGTTTTTTTACCCAAATTTTGAGGTTTGCAAAGGATTCTGGGTAACAGAACCTGGTCAGAGCCCCACAAGTCACCCCATCTTGGATTCCCCTAGGTCTCTAGTTTTCAAAAATGCACAGGTTTGGTAGGTTTCCCTAGGTGCCGGCTGAGCTAGAGGCCAAAATCTACAGGTAGGCACTTTGCAAAAAACACCTCTGTTTTCTTTCAAAAAAATGTGATGTGTCCACGTTGCGTTTTGGGGCATTTCCTGTCGTGGGCGCTAGGCCTACCCACACAAGTGAGGTATCATTTTTATCGGGAGACTTGGGGGAATGCTGGGTGGAAGGAAACGTGTGGCTCCTCTCTGACTCCAGAACTTTCTGTCACCAAAATTTGAGAAAAATTTGTTTTTTTAGCAAAATTTTGAGGTTTGCAAAGGATTCTGGGTAACAGCACCTGGTCAGAGCCCCACAAGTCACCCCATCTTGGATTCCCCAAGGTCTCTAGTTTTAAAAAATGCACAGGTTTGGTAGGTTTCCCTAGGTGCCGTCTGAGCTAGAGGCCAAAATCTACAGGTAGACACTTTGCAAAAAACACCTCTATTTCTTTAAAACAATGTGAGCTGTCCACGTTGCGTTTTGGGGCATTTCCTGTCGCGGGCGCTAGGCCTACCCACACAAGTGAGGTATCATTTTTATCGGGAGACTTGAGGGAATGCTGGCTGGTAGGAAATTTGTGGCTCCTCTCTGATTCCAGAACTATCTGTCACCAAAATTTGAGGAAAATGTGTTTTTTTAGCCAAATTTTGAGGTGTGCAAAGGATTCTGGGTAACAGAACCTGGTCAGAGCCCCACAAGTCACCCCATCTTGGATTCCCCTAGGTCTCTAGTTTAAAAAAATGCACAGGTTTGGTAGGTTTCCCTAGGTGCCGGCTGAGCTAGAGGCCAAAATCTACAGGTAGGCACTTTGCAAAAAACACCTCTGTTTTCTTTAAAAAAAATGTGATGTGTCCACGTTGCGTTTTGGGGCATTTCCTGTCGTGGGCGCTAGGCCTACCCACACAAGTGAGGTATCATTTTTATCGGGAGACTTGGGGGAATGCTGGGTGGAAGGAAACGTGTGGCTCCTCTCTGACTCCAGAACTTTCTGTCACCAAAATTTGAGAAAAATTTGTTTTTTTAGCTACATTTTGAGGTTTGCAAAGGATTCTGGGTAACAGCACCTGGTCAGAGCCCCACAAGTCACCCCATCTTGGATTCCCCAAGGTCTCTAGTTTTAAAAAATGCACAGGTTTGGTAGGTTTCCCTAGGTGCCGGTTGAGCTGGAGGCCAAATCTACAGGTAGGCACTTTGCAAAAAACACCTCTGTTTTCTTTAAAAAAATTTGATGTGTCAACGTTGCGTTTTGGGGCATTTCCTGTTGCGGGCGCTAAGCCTACCCACACAAGTGAGGTATCATTTTTATCGTGAGACTTGGGGGAAAGCTGGGTGGAAGGAAATTTATGGCTCCTCTCTGATTCCAGAACTTTCTGTCACCAAAATTTGAGGAAAATGTGTTTTTTTAGCCAAAGTTTGACGTTTGCAAAGGATTCAGGGTAACAGAACTTGGTCAGAGCCCCACAAGTCATGCCATCTTGGATTTCCCTTGGTCTCTAGTTTTAAAAAATGCACAGGTTTAGTAGGTTTCCCTAGGTGCCGTCTGAGCTAGAGGCCAAAATCTACAGGTAGACACTTTGCAAAAAACACCTCTATTTCTTTAAAACAATGTGAGCTGTCCACGTTGCGTTTTGGGGCATTTCCTGTCGCGGGCGCTAGGCCTACCCACACAAGTGAGGTATCATTTTTATCGGGAGACTTGAGGGAATGCTGGCTGGAAGGAAATTTGTGGCTCCTCTCTGATTCCAGAACTATCTGTCACCAAAATTTGAGGAAAATGTGTTTTTTTAGCCAAATTTTGAGGTGTGCAAAGGATTCTGGGTAACAGAACCTGGTCAGAGCCCCACAAGTCACCCCATCTTGGATTCCCCTAGGTCTCTAGTTTAAAAAAATGCACAGGTTTGGTAGGTTTCCCTAGGTGCCGGCTGAGCTAGAGGCCAAAATCTACAGGTAGGCACTTTGCAAAAAACACCTCTGTTTTCTTTAAAAAAAATGTGATGTGTCCACGTTGCGTTTTGGGGCATTTCCTGTCGTGGGCGCTAGGCCTACCCACACAAGTGAGGTATCATTTTTATCGGGAGACTTGGGGGAATGCTGGGTGGAAGGAAACGTGTGGCTCCTCTCTGACTCCAGAACTTTCTGTCACCAAAATTTGAGAAAAATTTGTTTTTTTAGCTACATTTTGAGGTTTGCAAAGGATTCTGGGTAACAGCACCTGGTCAGAGCCCCACAAGTCACCCCATCTTGGATTCCCCAAGGTCTCTAGTTTTAAAAAATGCACAGGTTTGGTAGGTTTCCCTAGGTGCCGGTTGAGCTGGAGGCCAAATCTACAGGTAGGCACTTTGCAAAAAACACCTCTGTTTTCTTTCAAAAAATTTGATGTGTCAACGTTGCGTTTTGGGGCATTTCCTGTCGCGGGCGCTAAGCCTACCCACACAAGTGAGGTATAATTTTTATCGTGAGACTTGGGGGAACGCTGGGTGGAAGGAAATTTATGGCTCCTCTCTGATTCCAGAACTTTCTGTCACCAAAATTTGAGGAAAATGTGTTTTTTTAGCCAAAGTTTGACGTTTGCAAAGGATTCAGGGTAACAGAACTTGGTCAGAGCCCCACAAGTCATGCCATCTTGGATTTCCCTTGGTCTCTAGTTTTAAAAAATGCACAGGTTTGGTAGGTTTCCCTAGGTGCCGTCTGAGCTAGAGGCCAAAATCTACAGGTAGACACTTTGCAAAAAACACCTCTGTTTTCTTTAAAAAAATGTGAGCTGTCCACGTTGCGTTTTGGGGCATTTCCTGTCGCGGGCGCTAGGCCTACCCACACAAGTGAGGTATCATTTTTATCGGGAGACTTGAGGGAATGCTGGGTGGAAGGAAATTTGTGGCTCCTCTCTGATTCCAGAACTATCTGTCACCAAAATATGAGGAAAACGTGTTTTGTTAGCCAAATTTTGAGGTTTGCAAAGGATTCTGGGTAACAGAACCTGGTCAGAGCCCAACAAGTCACCCCATCTTGGATTCCCCTAGGTCTCTAGTTTTCAAAAATGCACAGGTCTGGTATGTTTCCCTAGGTGCCAGCTGAGCTAGAGGCCAAAATCTACAGCTAGGCACTTTGCAAAAAACACCTCTGTTTTCTTTCAAAAAATTTGATGTGTCAACGTTGCGTTTTGGGGCATTTCCTGTCGCGGGCGCTAAGCCTACCCACACAAGTGAGGTATCATTTTTATCGGGAGACTTGGGGGAACGCTGGGTGGAAGGAAATTTGTGGCTCCTCTCTGATTCCAGAACTATCTGTCACCAAAATATGAGGAAAACGTGTTTTTTTAGCCAAATTTTGAGGTTTGCAAAGGATTCTGGGTAACAGAACCCGGTCAGAGCCCCACAAGTCACCCCATCTTGGATTCCCCAAGGTCTCTAGTTTTCAAAAATGCACAGGTTTGGTAGGTTTCCCTAGGTGCCGGCTGAGCTAGAGGCCAAATCTACAGGTAGGCACTTTGCAAAAAACACCTCTGTTTTCTTTCAAAAAATTTGATGTGTCAATGTTGCGTTTTGGGGCATTTCCTGTCGCGGCGCTAAGCCTACCCACACAAGTGAGGTATCATTTTTATCGGGAGACTTGGGGGAACGCTGGGTGGAAGGAAATTTATGGCTCCTCTCTGATTCCAGAACTTTCTGTCACCAAAATTTGAGGAAAATGTGTTTTTTTAGCCAAAGTTTGACGTTTGCAAAGGATTCTGGGTAACAGAACTTGGTCAGAGCCCCACAAGTCACGCCATCTTGGATTCCCCTTGGTCTCTAGTTTTAAAAAATGCACAGGTTTGGTAGGTTTCCCTAGGTGCCGTCTGAGCTAGAGGCCAAAATCTACAGGTAGACACTTTGCAAAAAACACCTCTGTTTTCTTTAAAAAAATGTGAGCTGTCCACGTTGCGTTTTGGGGCATTTCCTGTCGCGGGGGCGCTAGGCCTACCCACACAAGTGAGGTATAATTTTTATCGGGAGACTTGAGGGAATGCTGGCTGGAAGGAAATTTGTGGCTCCTCTCTGATTCCAGAACTATCTGTCACCAAAATATGAGGAAAACGTGTTTTTTTAGCCAAATTTTGAGGTTTGCAAAGGATTCTGGGTAACAGAACCTGGTCAGAGCCCAACAAGTCACCACATCTTGGATTCCCCTAGGTCTCTAGTTTTCAAAAATGCACAGGTCTGGTATGTTTCCCTAGGTGCCAGCTGAGCTAGAGGCCAAAATCTACAGGTAGGCACTTTGCAAAAAACACCTCTGTTTTCTTTCAAAAAATTTGATGTGTCAACGTTGCGTTTTGGGGCATTTCCTGTTGCGGACGCTAAGCCTACCCACACAAGTGAGGTATCATTTTTATCGGGAGACTTGGGGGAACGCTGGGTGGAAGGAAATTTGTGGCTCCTCTCTGATTCCAGAACTATCTGTCACCAAAATATGAGGAAAACGTGTTTTTTTAGCCAAATTTTGAGGTTTGCAAAGGATTCTGGGTAACAGAACCCGGTCAGAGCCCCACAAGTCACCCCATCTTGGATTCCCCAAGGTCTCTAGTTTTCAAAAATGCACAGGTTTGGTAGGTTTCCCTAGGTGCCGGCTGAGCTAGAGGCCAAATCTACAGGTAGGCACTTTGCAAAAAACACCTCTGTTTTCTTTCAAAAAATTTGATGTGTCAACGTTGCGTTTTGGGGCATTTCCTGTCGCGGCGCTAAGCCTACCCACACAAGTGAGGTATCATTTTTATCGGGAGACTTGGGGGAACGCTGCGTGGAAGGAAATTTATGGCTCCTCTCTGATTCCAGAACTTTCTGTCACCAAAATTTGAGGAAAATGTGTTTTTTTAGCCAAATTTTGACGTTTGCAAAGGATTCTGGGTAACAGAACTTGGTCAGAGCCCCACAAGTCACGCCATCTTGGATTCCCCTTGGTCTCTAGTTTTAAAAAATGCACAGGTTTGGTAGGTTTCCCTAGGTGCCGGGTGAGCTAGAGGCCAAAATCTACAGGTAGGCACTTTGCATAAAACACCTCTGTTTTCTTTCAAAAAATTTGATGTGTCTACGTTGTGTTTTGGGGCGTTTCCTGTCACGGGCGCTAGGCCTACCCACACAAGTGAGGTATCATTTTTATCGGGAGACTTGGGGGAACGCTGGGTGGTAGGAAATTTGTGGCTCCTCTCAGATTCCAGAACTTTCTGTCACCAAAATTTGAGGAAAATGTGTTTTTTTAGCCAAAGTTTGACGTTTGCAAATTATTCTGGGTAACAGAACTTGGTCAGAGCCCCACAAGTCACCCCATCTTGGATTCCCCTAGGTCTCTAGTTTTAAAAAATGCACAGGTTTGGTAGGTTTCCCTGGGTGCCGTCTGAGCTAGAGGCCAAAATCTACAGGTAGGCACTTTGCATAAAACACCTCTGTTTTCTTTCAAAAAATTTGATGTGTCCACGTTGTGTTTTGGGGCGTTTCCTGTCACGGGCGCTAGGCCTACCCACACAAGTGAGGTATCATTTTTATCGGGAGACTTGGGGGAACGCTGGGTGGTAGGAAATTTGTGGCTCCTCTCAGATTCCAGAACTTTCTGTCACCAAAATATGAGGAAAACGTGTTTTTTTAGCCAAATTTTGAGGTTTGCAAAGGATTCTGGGTAACAGAACCTGGTCAGACCCCCACAAGTCACCCCATCTTGGATTCCCCTAGGTCTCTAGTTTTCAAAAATGCACAGGTTTGGTAGGTTTCCCTAGGTGCCGGCTGAGCTAGAGGCCAAAATCTACAGGTAGGCACTTTGCAAAAAACACCTCTCTTTTCTTTAAAAAAATTTGATGTGTCCACGTTGCGTTTTGGGGCATTTCCTGTCGCGGGCACTACGCCTACCCACACAAGTGAGGTATCATTTTTATCGGGAGACTTGGGGGAACGCTGGGTGGTAGGAAATTTGTGGCTCCTCTCAGATTCCAGAACTTTCTGTCACCAAAATTTGAGGAAAATGTGTTTTTTTAGCCAAAGTTTGACGTTTGCAAATTATTCTGGGTAACAGAACTTGGTCAGAGCCCCACAAGTCACCCCATCTTGGATTCCCCTAGGTCTCTAGTTTTAAAAAATGCACAGGTTTGGTAGGTTTCCCTGGGTGCCGTCTGAGATAGGGGCCAAAATCTACAGGTAGGCACTTTGCAAAAAACACCTCTGTTTTCTTTAAAAAAATGTCAGCTGTCCACGTTGCGTTTTGGGGCATTTTGTGTCGCGGGCGCTAGGCCTACCCACACAAGTGAGGTATCATTTTTATAGGGAGACTTGGGGGAATGCTGGGTGGAAGGAAACGTGTGGCTCCTCTCTGACTCCAGAACTTTCTGTCACCAAAATGTGAGGAAAATGTGTTTTTTTAAGCTAAATTTTGAGGTTTGCAAAGGATTCTGGGTAACAGAACCTGGTCAGAGCCCCACAAGTCACCCCATCTTAGATTCCCCTAGGTCTCTAGTTTTAAAAAATGCACAGGTTTGGTAGGTTTCCCTAGGTGCCGGGTGAGCTAGAGGCCAAAATCTACAGGTAGGCACTTTGCATAAAACACCTCTGTTTTCTTTCAAAAAATTTGATGTGTCCATGTTGTGTTTTGGGGCGTTTCCTGTCACGGGCGCTAGGCCTACCCACACAAGTGAGGTATCATTTTTATCGGGAGACTTGGGGGAACGCTGGGTGGAAGGGAATTTGTGCCTCCTCTCAGATTCCAGAACTTTCTGTCACCAAAATTTGAGGAAAATGTGTTTTTTTAGCCAAATTTTGAGGTTTGCAAAGGATTCTGGGTAACAGAACCTGGTCAGAGCCCCACAAGTCACCCCATCTTGGATTCCCCTAGGTCTCTAGTTTTCAAAAATGCACAGGTTTGGTAGGTTTTCCTAGGTGCCGGCTGAGCTAGAGGCCAAAATCTACAGGTAGGCACTTTGCAAAAAACACCTCTGTTTTCTTTCAAAAAATTTGATGTATCCACGTTGCGTTTTGGGGCATTTCCTGTCGCGGGCGCTAGACCTACCCACACAAGTGAGGTATCATTTTTATCGGGAGACTTGGGGGAACGCTGGATGGAAGGAAATTCGTGGCTCCTCTCAGATTCCAGAACTTTCTGTCACCGAAATGTGAGGAAAACTTGTTTTTTTGGCCAAATTTTGAGGTTTGCAAAGGATTCTGGGTAACAGAACCTGCTCAGACCCCCACAAGTCACCCCATCGTGGATTCCCCTAGGTCTCTGGTTTTCAAAAATGCACAGGTTTGGTAGGTTTCCCTAGGTGCCGGCTGAGCTATAGGCCAAAATCTACAGGTAGGCACTTTGCAAAAAACACCTCTGTTTTCTTTAAAAAAATGTGAGCTGTCCACGTTGCGTTTTGGGGCATTTCCTGTCGCGGGCGCTACGCCTACCCACACAAGTGAGGTATCATTTTTTTCGGGAGACTTGAGGGAATGCTGGGTGGAAGGAAATTTGTGGCTCCTCTCTGATTCCAGAACTATCTGTCACCAAAATATGAGGAAAACGTGTTTTTTTAGCCAAATCTTGAGGTTTGCAAAGGATTCTGGGTAACAGAACCTGGTCAGAGCCCCACAAGTCACCCCATCTTGGATTCCCCTAGGTCTCTAGTTTTTAAAAATGCACAGGTTTGGTAGGTTTCCCTAGGTGCCGGCTGAGCTAGAGGCCAAAATCTACAGGTAGGCACTTTGCAAAAAACACCTCTTTTTTCTTTCAAAAAATGTGATGTGTCCACGCTGTGTTTTGGGGCATTTCCTGTCGCGGGCGCTAGGCCTACCCACACAAGTGAGGTATCATTTTTATTGGGAGACTTGGGGGAACGCTGGGTGGAAGGAAATTTGTGGCTCCTCTCAGATTCCAGAACTTTCTGTCACCGAAATGTGAGGAAAACGTGTTTTTTTACCCAAATTTTGAGGTTTGCAAAGGATTCTGGGTAACAGAACCTGGTCAGAGCCCCACAAGTCACCCCATCTTGGATTCCCCTAGGTCTCTAGTTTTCAAAAATGCACAGGTTTGGTAGGTTTCCCTAGGTGCCGGCTGAGCTAGAGGCCAAAATCTACAGGTAGGCACTTTGCAAAAAACACCTCTGTTTTCTTTCAAAAAAATGTGATGTGTCCACGTTGCGTTTTGGGGCATTTCCTGTGGTGGGCGCTAGGCCTACCCACACAAGTGAGGTATCATTTTTATCGGGAGACTTGGGGGAATGCTGGGTGGAAGGAAACGTGTGGCTCCTCTCTGACTCCAGAACTTTCTGTCACCAAAATTTGAGAAAAATTTGTTTTTTTAGCTAAATTTTGAGGTTTGCAAAGGATTCTGGGTAACAGCACCTGGTCAGAGCCCCACAAGTCACCCCATCTTGGATTCCCCAAGGTCTCTAGTTTTAAAAAATGCACAGGTTTGGTAGGTTTCCCTAGGTGCCGGCTGAGCTGGAGGCCAAATCTACAGGTAGGCACTTTGCAAAAAACACCTCTGTTTTCTTTCAAAAAATTTGATGTGTCAACGTTGCGTTTTGGGGCATTTCCTGTTGCGGGCGCTAAGCCTACCCACACAAGTGAGGTATCATTTTTATCGTGAGACTTGGGGGAAAGCTGGGTGGAAGGAAATTTATGGCTCCTCTCTGATTCCAGAACTTTCTGTCACCAAAATTTGAGGAAAATGTGTTTTTTTAGCCAAAGTTTGACGTTTGCAAAGGATTCAGGGTAACAGAACTTGGTCAGAGCCCCACAAGTCATGCCATCTTGGATTTCCCTTGGTCTCTAGTTTTAAAAAATGCACAGGTTTGGTAGGTTTCCCTAGGTGCCGTCTGAGCTAGAGGCCAAAATCTACAGGTAGACACTTTGCAAAAAACACCTCTATTTCTTTAAAACAATGTGAGCTGTCCACGTTGCGTTTTGGGGCATTTCCTGTCGCGGGCGCTAGGCCTACCCACACAAGTGAGGTATCATTTTTATCGGGAGACTTGAGGGAATGCTGGCTGGAAGGAAATTTGTGGCTCCTCTCTGATTCCAGAACTATCTGTCACCAAAATTTGAGGAAAATGTGTTTTTTTAGCCAAATTTTGAGGTGTGCAAAGGATTCTGGGTAACAGAACCTGGTCAGAGCCCCACAAGTCACCCCATCTTGGATTCCCCTAGGTCTCCAGTTTAAAAAAATGCACAGGTTTGGTAGGTTTCCCTAGGTGCCGGCTGAGCTAGAGGCCAAAATCTACAGGTAGGCACTTTGCAAAAAACAACTCTGTTTTCTTTCAAAAAAATGTGATGTGTCCACGTTGCGTTTTGGGGCATTTCCTGTGGTGGGCGCTAGGCCTACCCACACAAGTGAGGTATCATTTTTATCGGGAGACTTGGGGGAATGCTGGGTGGAAGGAAACGTGTGGCTCCTCTCTGACTCCAGAACTTTCTGTCACCAAAATTTGAGAAAAATTTGTTTTTTTAGCTACATTTTGAGGTTTGCAAAGGATTCTGGGTAACAGCACCTGGTCAGAGCCCCACAAGTCACCCCATCTTGGATTCCCCAAGGTCTCTAGTTTTAAAAAATGCACAGGTTTGGTAGGTTTCCCTAGGTGCCGGTTGAGCTGGAGGCCAAATCTACAGGTAGGCACTTTGCAAAAAACACCTCTGTTTTCTTTCAAAAAATTTGATGTGTCAACGTTGCGTTTTGGGGCATTTCCTGTCGCGGGCGCTAAGCCTACCCACACAAGTGAGGTATCATTTTTATCGTGAGACTTGGGGGAACGCTGGGTGGAAGGAAATTTATGGCTCCTCTCTGATTCCAGAACTTTCTGTCACCAAAATTTGAGGAAAATGTGTTTTTTTAGCCAAAGTTTGACGTTTGCAAAGGATTCAGGGTAACAGAACTTGGTCAGAGCCCCACAAGTCATGCCATCTTGGATTTCCCTTGGTCTCTAGTTTTAAAAAATGCACAGGTTTGGTAGGTTTCCCTAGGTGCCGTCTGAGCTAGAGGCCAAAATCTACAGGTAGACACTTTGCAAAAAACACCTCTGTTTTCTTTAAAAAAATGTGAGCTGTCCACGTTGCGTTTTGGGGCATTTCCTGTCGCGGGCGCTAGGCCTACCCACACAAGTGAGGTATCATTTTTATCGGGAGACTTGAGGGAATGCTGGGTGGAAGGAAATTTGTGGCTCCTCTCTGATTCCAGAACTATCTGTCACCAAAATATGAGGAAAACGTGTTTTGTTAGCCAAATTTTGAGGTTTGCAAAGGATTCTGGGTAACAGAACCTGGTCAGAGCCCAACAAGTCACCCCATCTTGGATTCCCCTAGGTCTCTAGTTTTCAAAAATGCACAGGTCTGGTATGTTTCCCTAGGTGCCAGCTGAGCTAGAGGCCAAAATCTACAGCTAGGCACTTTGCAAAAAACACCTCTGTTTTCTTTCAAAAAATTTGATGTGTCAACGTTGCGTTTTGGGGCATTTCCTGTCGCGGGCGCTAAGCCTACCCACACAAGTGAGGTATCATTTTTATCGGGAGACTTGGGGGAACGCTGGGTGGAAGGAAATTTGTGGCTCCTCTCTGATTCCAGAAATATCTGTCACAAAATATGAGGAAAACGTGTTTTTTTAGCCAAATTTTGAGGTTTGCAAAGGATTCTGGGTAACAGAACCCGGTCAGAGCCCCACAAGTCACCCCATCTTGGATTCCCCAAGGTCTCTAGTTTTCAAAAATGCACAGGTTTGGTAGGTTTCCCTAGGTGCCGGCTGAGCTAGAGGCCAAATCTACAGGTAGGCACTTTGCAAAAAACACCTCTGTTTTCTTTCAAAAAATTTGATGTGTCAATGTTGCGTTTTGGGGCATTTCCTGTCGCGGCGCTAAGCCTACCCACACAAGTGAGGCATCATTTTTATCGGGAGACTTGGGGGAACGCTGGGTGGAAGGAAATTTATGGCTCCTCTCTGATTCCAGAACTTTCTGTCACCAAAATTTGAGGAAAATGTGTTTTTTTAGCCAAAGTTTGACGTTTGCAAAGGATTCTGGGTAACAGAACTTGGTCAGAGCCCCACAAGTCACGCCATCTTGGATTCCCCTTGGTCTCTAGTTTTAAAAAATGCACAGGTTTAGTAGGTTTCCCTAGGTGCCGTCTGAGCTAGAGGCCAAAATCTACAGGTAGACACTTTGCAAAAAACACCTCTGTTTTCTTTAAAAAAATGTGAGCTGTCCACGTTGCGTTTTGGGGCATTTCCTGTCGCGGGGGCGCTAGGCCTACCCACACAAGTGAGGTATAATTTTTATCGGGAGACTTGAGGGAATGCTGGCTGGAAGGAAATTTGTGGCTCCTCTCTGATTCCAGAACTATCTGTCACCAAAATATGAGGAAAACGTGTTTTTTTAGCCAAATTTTGAGGTTTGCAAAGGATTCTGGGTAACAGAACCTGGTCAGAGCCCAACAAGTCACCACATCTTGGATTCCCCTAGGTCTCTAGTTTTCAAAAATGCACAGGTCTGGTATGTTTCCCTAGGTGCCAGCTGAGCTAGAGGCCAAAATCTACAGGTAGGCACTTTGCAAAAAACACCTCTGTTTTCTTTCAAAAAATTTGATGTGTCAACGTTGCGTTTTGGGGCATTTCCTGTTGCGGACGCTAAGCCTACCCACACAAGTGAGGTATCATTTTTATCGGGAGACTTGGGGGAACGCTGGGTGGAAGGAAATTTGTGGCTCCTCTCTGATTCCAGAACTATCTGTCACC
Organism: Pleurodeles waltl; assembly: GCF_031143425.1. Taxonomy (NCBI): domain Eukaryota; kingdom Metazoa; phylum Chordata; class Amphibia; order Caudata; family Salamandridae; genus Pleurodeles; species Pleurodeles waltl. The sequence continues at coordinate 895,774,319 of NC_090436.1, forward strand.
AAAATATGAGGAAAACGTGTTTTTTTAGCCAAATTTTGAGGTTTGCAAAGGATTCTGGGTAACAGAACCCGGTCAGAGCCCCACAAGTCACCCCATCTTGGATTCCCCAAGGTCTCTAGTTTTCAAAAATGCACAGGTTTGGTAGGTTTCCCTAGGCGCCGGCTGAGCTAGAGGCCAAATCTACAGGTAGGCACTTTGCAAAAAACACCTCTGTTTTCTTTCAAAAAATTTGATGTGTCAACGTTGCGTTTTGGGGCATTTCCTGTCGCGGCGCTAAGCCTACCCACACAAGTGAGGTATCATTTTTATCGGGAGACTTGGGGGAACGCTGCGTGGAAGGAAATTTATGGCTCCTCTCTGATTCCAGAACTTTCTGTCACCAAAATTTGAGGAAAATGTGTTTTTTTAGCCAAATTTTGACGTTTGCAAAGGATTCTGGGTAACAGAACTTGGTCAGAGCCCCACAAGTCACGCCATCTTGGATTCCCCTTGGTCTCTAGTTTTAAAAAATGCACAGGTTTGGTAGGTTTCCCTAGGTGCCGGGTGAGCTAGAGGCCAAAATCTACAGGTAGGCACTTTGCATAAAACACCTCTGTTTTCTTTCAAAAAATTTGATGTGTCTACGTTGTGTTTTGGGGCGTTTCCTGTCACGGGCGCTAGGCCTACCCACACAAGTGAGGTATCATTTTTATCGGGAGACTTGGGGGAACGCTGGGTGGTAGGAAATTTGTGGCTCCTCTCAGATTCCAGAACTTTCTGTCACCAAAATTTGAGGAAAATGTGTTTTTTTAGCCAAAGTTTGACGTTTGCAAATTATTCTGGGTAACAGAACTTGGTCAGAGCCCCACAAGTCACCCCATCTTGGATTCCCCTAGGTCTCTAGTTTTAAAAAATGCACAGGTTTGGTAGGTTTCCCTGGGTGCCGTCTGAGCTAGAGGCCAAAATCTACAGGTAGGCACTTTGCATAAAACACCTCTGTTTTCTTTCAAAAAATTTGATGTGTCCACGTTGTGTTTTGGGGCGTTTCCTGTCACGGGCGCTAGGCCTACCCACACAAGTGAGGTATCATTTTTATCGGGAGACTTGGGGGAACGCTGGGTGGTAGGAAATTTGTGGCTCCTCTCAGATTCCAGAACTTTCTGTCACCAAAATATGAGGAAAACGTGTTTTTTTAGCCAAATTTTGAGGTTTGCAAAGGATTCTGGGTAACAGAACCTGGTCAGACCCCCACAAGTCACCCCATCTTGGATTCCCCTAGGTCTCTAGTTTTCAAAAATGCACAGGTTTGGTAGGTTTCCCTAGGTGCCGGCTGAGCTAGAGGCCAAAATCTACAGGTAGGCACTTTGCAAAAAACACCTCTCTTTTCTTTAAAAAAATTTGATGTGTCCACGTTGCGTTTTGGGGCATTTCCTGTCGCGGGCACTACGCCTACCCACACAAGTGAGGTATCATTTTTATCGGGAGACTTGGGGGAACGCTGGGTGGTAGGAAATTTGTGGCTCCTCTCAGATTCCAGAACTTTCTGTCACCAAAATTTGAGGAAAATGTGTTTTTTTAGCCAAAGTTTGACGTTTGCAAATTATTCTGGGTAACAGAACTTGGTCAGAGCCCCACAAGTCACCCCATCTTGGATTCCCCTAGGTCTCTAGTTTTAAAAAATGCACAGGTTTGGTAGGTTTCCCTGGGTGCCGTCTGAGATAGGGGCCAAAATCTACAGGTAGGCACTTTGCAAAAAACACCTCTGTTTTCTTTAAAAAAATGTCAGCTGTCCACGTTGCGTTTTGGGGCATTTTGTGTCGCGGGCGCTAGGCCTACCCACACAAGTGAGGTATCATTTTTATAGGGAGACTTGGGGGAATGCTGGGTGGAAGGAAACGTGTGGCTCCTCTCTGACTCCAGAACTTTCTGTCACCAAAATGTGAGGAAAATGTGTTTTTTTAAGCTAAATTTTGAGGTTTGCAAAGGATTCTGGGTAACAGAACCTGGTCAGAGCCCCACAAGTCACCCCATCTTAGATTCCCCTAGGTCTCTAGTTTTAAAAAATGCACAGGTTTGGTAGGTTTCCCTAGGTGCCGGGTGAGCTAGAGGCCAAAATCTACAGGTAGGCACTTTGCATAAAACACCTCTGTTTTCTTTCAAAAAATTTGATGTGTCCATGTTGTGTTTTGGGGCGTTTCCTGTCACGGGCGCTAGGCCTACCCACACAAGTGAGGTATCATTTTTATCGGGAGACTTGGGGGAACGCTGGGTGGAAGGGAATTTGTGCCTCCTCTCAGATTCCAGAACTTTCTGTCACCAAAATTTGAGGAAAATGTGTTTTTTTAGCCAAATTTTGAGGTTTGCAAAGGATTCTGGGTAACAGAACCTGGTCAGAGCCCCACAAGTCACCCCATCTTGGATTCCCCTAGGTCTCTAGTTTTCAAAAATGCACAGGTTTGGTAGGTTTTCCTAGGTGCCGGCTGAGCTAGAGGCCAAAATCTACAGGTAGGCACTTTGCAAAAAACACCTCTGTTTTCTTTCAAAAAATTTGATGTATCCACGTTGCGTTTTGGGGCATTTCCTGTCGCGGGCGCTAGACCTACCCACACAAGTGAGGTATCATTTTTATCGGGAGACTTGGGGGAACGCTGGATGGAAGGAAATTCGTGGCTCCTCTCAGATTCCAGAACTTTCTGTCACCGAAATGTGAGGAAAACTTGTTTTTTTGGCCAAATTTTGAGGTTTGCAAAGGATTCTGGGTAACAGAACCTGCTCAGACCCCCACAAGTCACCCCATCGTGGATTCCCCTAGGTCTCTGGTTTTCAAAAATGCACAGGTTTGGTAGGTTTCCCTAGGTGCCGGCTGAGCTATAGGCCAAAATCTACAGGTAGGCACTTTGCAAAAAACACCTCTGTTTTCTTTAAAAAAATGTGAGCTCTCCACGTTGCGTTTTGGGGCATTTCCTGTCGCGGGCGCTACGCCTACCCACACAAGTGAGGTATCATTTTTTTCGGGAGACTTGAGGGAATGCTGGGTGGAAGGAAATTTGTGGCTCCTCTCTGATTCCAGAACTATCTGTCACCAAAATATGAGGAAAACGTGTTTTTTTAGCCAAATCTTGAGGTTTGCAAAGGATTCTGGGTAACAGAACCTGGTCAGAGCCCCACAAGTCACCCCATCTTGGATTCCCCTAGGTCTCTAGTTTTCAAAAATGCACAGGTTTGGTAGGTTTCCCTAGGTGCCGGCTGAGCTAGAGGCCAAAATCTACAGGTAGGCACTTTGCAAAAAACACCTCTTTTTTCTTTCAAAAAATGTGATGTGTCCACGCTGTGTTTTGGGGCATTTCCTGTCGCGGGCGCTAGGCCTACCCACACAAGTGAGGTATCATTTTTATTGGGAGACTTGGGGGAACGCTGGGTGGAAGGAAATTTGTGGCTCCTCTCAGATTCCAGAACTTTCTGTCACCGAAATGTGAGGAAAACGTGTTTTTTTACCCAAATTTTGAGGTTTGCAAAGGATTCTGGGTAACAGAACCTGGTCAGAGCCCCACAAGTCACCCCATCTTGGATTCCCCTAGGTCTCTAGTTTTCAAAAATGCACAGGTTTGGTAGGTTTCCCTAGGTGCCGGCTGAGCTAGAGGCCAAAATCTACAGGTAGGCACTTTGCAAAAAACACCTCTGTTTTCTTTAAAAAAAATGTGATGTGTCCACGTTGCGTTTTGGGGCATTTCCTGTCGTGGGCGCTAGGCCTACCCACACAAGTGAGGTATCATTTTTATCGGGAGACTTGGGGGAATGCTGGGTGGAAGGAAACGTGTGGCTCCTCTCTGACTCCAGAACTTTCTGTCACCAAAATTTGAGAAAAATTTGTTTTTTTAGCTAAATTTTGAGGTTTGCAAAGGGTTCTGGGTAACAGCACCTGGTCAGAGCCCCACAAGTCACCCCATCTTGGATTCCCCAAGGTCTCTAGTTTTAAAAAATGCACAGGTTTGGTAGGTTTCCCTAGGTGCCGGCTGAGCTGGAGGCCAAATCTACAGGTAGGCACTTTGCAAAAAACACCTCTGTTTTCTTTCAAAAAATTTGATGTGTCAACGTTGCGTTTTGGGGCATTTCCTGTTGCGGGCGCTAAGCCTACCCACACAAGTGAGGTATCATTTTTATCGTGAGACTTGGGGGAAAGCTGGGTGGAAGGAAATTTATGGCTCCTCTCTGATTCCAGAACTTTCTGTCACCAAAATTTGAGGAAAATGTGTTTTTTTAGCCAAAGTTTGACGTTTGCAAAGGATTCAGGGTAACAGAACTTGGTCAGAGCCCCACAAGTCATGCCATCTTGGATTTCCCTTGGTCTCTAGTTTTAAAAAATGCACAGGTTTGGTAGGTTTCCCTAGGTGCCGTCTGAGCTAGAGGCCAAAATCTACAGGTAGACACTTTGCAAAAAACACCTCTGTTTTCTTTAAAAAAATGTGAGCTGTCCACGTTGCGTTTTGGGGCATTTCATGTCGCGGGCGCTAGGCCTACCCACACAAGTGAGGTATCATTTTTATCGGGAGACTTGAGGGAATGCTGGGTGGAAGGAAATTTGTGGCTCCTCTCAGATTCCAGAACTATCTGTCACCAAAATTTGAGGAAAATGTGTTTTTTTAGCCAAATTTTGAGGTGTGCAAAGGATTCTGGGTAACAGAACCTGGTCAGAGCCCCACAAGTCACCCCATCTTGGATTCCCCTAGGTCTCTAGTTTAAAAAAATGCACAGGTTTGGTAGGTTTCCCTAGGTGCCGGCTGAGCTAGAGGCCAAAATCTACAGGTAGGCACTTTGCAAAAAACACCTCTGTTTTCTTTCAAAAAAATGTGATGTGTCCACGTTGCGTTTTGGGGCATTTCCTGTCGTGGGCGCTAGGCCTACCCACACAAGTGAGGTATCATTTTTATCGGGAGACTTGGGGGAATGCTGGGTGGAAGGAAACGTGTGGCTGCTCTCTGACTCCAGAACTTTCTGTCACCAAAATTTGAGAAAAATTTGTTTTTTTAGCTACATTTTGAGGTTTGCAAAGGATTCTGGGTAACAGCACCTGGTCAGAGCCCCACAAGTCACCCCATCTTGGATTCCCCAAGGTCTCTAGTTTTAAAAAATGCACAGGTTTGGTAGGTTTCCCTAGGTGCCGGTTGAGCTGGAGGCCAAATCTACAGGTAGGCACTTTCCAAAAACACCTCTGTTTTCTTTCAAAAAATTTGATGTGTCAACGTTGCGTTTTGGGGCATTTCCTGTCGCGGGCGCTAAGCCTACCCACACAAGTGAGGTATCATTTTTATCGTGAGACTTGGGGGAACGCTGGGTGAAAGGAAATTTATGGCTCCTCTCTGATTCCAGAACTTTCTGTCACCAAAATTTGAGGAAAATGTGTTTTTTTAGCCAAAGTTTGACGTTTGCAAAGGATTCAGGGTAACAGAACTTGGTCAGAGCCCAACAAGTCATGCCATCTTGGATTTCCCTTGGTCTCTAGTTTTAAAAAATGCACAGGTTTGGTAGGTTTCCCTAGGTGCCGTCTGAGCTAGAGGCCAAAATCTACAGGTAGACACTTTGCAAAAAACACCTCTGTTTTCTTTAAAAAAATGTGAGCTGTCCACGTTGCGTTTTGGGGCATTTCCTGTCGCGGGCGCTAGGCCTACCCACACAAGTGAGGTATCATTTTTATCGGGAGACTTGAGGGAATGCTGGGTGGAAGGAAATTTGTGGCTCCTCTCTGATTCCAGAACTATCTGTCACCAAAATATGAGGAAAACGTGTTTTTTTAGCCAAATTTTGAGGTTTGCAAAGGATTCTGGGTAACAGAACCTGGTCAGAGCCCAACAAGTCACCCCATCTTGGATTCCCCTAGGTCTCTAGTTTTCAAAAATGCACAGGTCTGGTATGTTTCCCTAGGTGCCAGCTGAGCTAGAGGCCAAAATCTACAGCTAGGCACTTTGCAAAAAACACCTCTGTTTTCTTTAAAAAAATGTGAGCTGTCCACGTTGCGTTTTGGGGCATTTCCTGTCGCGGGCGCTACGCCTACCCACACAAGTGAGGTATCATTTTTTTCGGGAGACTTGAGGGAATGCTGGGTGGAAGGAAATTTGTGGCTCCTCTCTGATTCCAGAACTATCTGTCACCAAAATATGAGGAAAACGTGTTTTTTTAGCCAAATCTTGAGGTTTGCAAAGGATTCTGGGTAACAGAACCTGGTCAGAGCCCCACAAGTCACCCCATCTTGGATTCCCCTAGGTCTCTAGTTTTCAAAAATGCACAGGTTTGGTAGGTTTCCCTAGGTGCCGGCTGAGCTAGAGGCCAAAATCTACAGGTAGGCACTTTGCAAAAAACACCTCTTTTTTCTTTAAAAAAATGTGATGTGTCCACGCTGTGTTTTGGGGCATTTCCTGTCGCGGGCGCTAGGCCTACCCACACAAGTGAGGTATCATTTTTATTGGGAGACTTGGGGGAACGCTGGGTGGAAGGAAATTTGTGGCTCCTCTCAGATTCCAGAACTTTCTGTCACCGAAATGTGAGGAAAACGTGTTTTTTTACCCAAATTTTGAGGTTTGCAAAGGATTCTGGGTAACAGAACCTGGTCAGAGCCCCACAAGTCACCCCATCTTGGATTCCCCTAGGTCTCTAGTTTTCAAAAATGCACAGGTTTGGTAGGTTTCCCTAGGTGCCGGCTGAGCTAGAGGCCAAAATCTACAGGTAGGCACTTTGCAAAAAACACCTCTGTGTTCTTTAAAAAAAATGTGATGTGTCCACGTTGCGTTTTGGGGCATTTCCTGTCGTGGGCGCTAGGCCTACCCACACAAGTGAGGTATCATTTTTATCGGGAGACTTGGGGGAATGCTGGGTGGAAGGAAACATGTGGCTCCTCTCTGACTCCAGAACTTTCTGTCACCAAAATTTGAGAAAAATTTGTTTTTTTAGCTAAATTTTGAGGTTTGCAAAGGATTCTGGGTAACAGCACCTGGTCAGAGCCCCACAAGTCACCCCATCTTGGATTCCCCAAGGTCTCTAGTTTTAAAAAATGCACAGGTTTGGTAGGTTTCCCTAGGTGCCGGCTGAGCTGGAGGCCAAATCTACAGGTAGGCACTTTGCAAAAAACACCTCTGTTTTCTTTCAAAAAATTTGATGTGTCAACGTTGCGTTTTGGGGCATTTCCTGTTGCGGGCGCTAAGCCTACCCACACAAGTGAGGTATCATTTTTATCGTGAGACTTGGGGGAAAGCTGGGTGGAAGGAAATTTATGGCTCCTCTCTGATTCCAGAACTTTCTGTCACCAAAATTTGAGGAAAATGTGTTTTTTTAGCCAAAGTTTGACGTTTGCAAAGGATTCAGGGTAACAGAACTTGGTCAGAGCCCCACAAGTCATGCCATCTTGGATTTCCCTTGGTCTCTAGTTTTAAAAAATGCACAGGTTTGGTAGGTTTCCCTAGGTGCCGTCTGAGCTAGAGGCCAAAATCTACAGGTAGACACTTTGCAAAAAACACCTCTGTTTTCTTTAAAAAAATGTGAGCTGTCCACGTTGCGTTTTGGGGCATTTCCTGTCGCGGGCGCTAGGCCTACCCACACAAGTGAGGTATCATTTTTATCGGGAGACTTGAGGGAATGCTGGGTGGAAGGAAATTTGTGGCTCCTCTCAGATTCCAGAACTATCTGTCACCAAAATTTGAGGAAAATGTGTTTTTTTAGCCAAATTTTGAGGTGTGCAAAGGATTCTGGGTAACAGAACCTGGTCAGAGCCCCACAAGTCACCCCATCTTGGATTCCCCTAGGTCTCTAGTTTAAAAAAATGCACAGGTTTGGAAGGTTTCCCTAGGTGCCGGCTGAGCTAGAGGCCAAAATCTACAGGTAGGCACTTTGCAAAAAACACCTCTGTTTTCTTTCAAAAAAATGTGATGTGTCCACGTTGCGTTTTGGGGCATTTCCTGTCGTGGGCGCTAGGCCTACCCACACAAGTGAGGTATCATTTTTATCGGGAGACTTGGGGGAATGCTGGGTGGAAGGAAACGTGTGGCTCCTCTCTGACTCCAGAACTTTCTGTCACCAAAATTTGAGAAAAATTTGTTTTTTTAGCTACATTTTGAGGTTTGCAAAGGATTCTGGGTAACAGAACCTGGTCAGAGCCCCACAAGTCACCCCATCTTGGATTCCCCAAGGTCTCTAGTTTTAAAAAATGCACAGGTTTGGTAGGTTTCCCTAGGTGCCGGTTGAGCTGGAGGCCAAATCTACAGGTAGGCACTTTCCAAAAACACCTCTGTTTTCTTTCAAAAAATTTGATGTGTCAACGTTGCGTTTTGGGGCATTTCCTGTCGCGGGCGCTAAGCCTACCCACACAAGTGAGGTATCATTTTTATCGTGAGACTTGGGGGAACGCTGGGTGAAAGGAAATTTATGGCTCCTCTCTGATTCCAGAACTTTCTGTCACCAAAATTTGAGGAAAATGTGTTTTTTTAGCCAAAGTTTGACGTTTGCAAAGGATTCAGGGTAACAGAACTTGGTCAGAGCCCCACAAGTCATGCCATCTTGGATTTCCCTTGGTCTCTAGTTTTAAAAAATGCACAGGTTTGGTAGGTTTCCCTAGGTGCCGTCTGAGCTAGAGGCCAAAATCTACAGGTAGACACTTTGCAAAAAACACCTCTGTTTTCTTTAAAAAAATGTAAGCTGTCCACGTTGCGTTTTGGGGCATTTCCTGTCGCGGGCGCTAGGCCTACCCACACAAGTGAGGTATCATTTTTATCGGGAGACTTGAGGGAATGCTTGGTGGAAGGAAATTTGTGGCTCCTCTCTGATTCCAGAACTATCTGTCACCAAAATATGAGGAAAACGTGTTTTTTTAGCCAAATTTTGAGGTTTGCAAAGGATTCTGGGTAACAGAACCTGGTCAGAGCCCAACAAGTCACCCCATCTTGGATTCCCCTAGGTCTCTAATTTTCAAAAATGCACAGGTCTGGTATGTTTCCCTAGGTGCCAGCTGAGCTAGAGGCCAAAATCTACAGCTAGGCACTTTGCAAAAAACACCTCTGTTTTCTTTCAAAAAATTTGATGTGTCAACGTTGCGTTTTGGGGCATTTCCTGTCGCGGGCGCTAAGCCTACCCACACAAGTGAGGTATCATTTTTATCGGGAGACTTGGGGGAACGCTGGGTGGAAGGAAATTTGTGGCTCCTCTCTGATTCCAGAACTATCTGTCACCAAAATATGAGGAAAACGTGTTTTTTTAGCCAAATTTTGAGGTTTGCAAAGGATTCTGGGTAACAGAACCCGGTCAGAGCCTCACAAGTCACCCCATCTTGGATTCCCCAAGGTCTCTAGTTTTCAAAAATGCACAGGTTTGGTAGGTTTCCCTAGGTGCCGGCTGAGCTAGAGGCCAAATCTACAGGTAGGCACTTTGCAAAAAACACCTCTGTTTTCTTTCAAAAAATTTGATGTGTCAACGTTGCGTTTTGGGGCATTTCCTGTCGCGGCGCTAAGCCTACCCACACAAGTGAGGTATCATTTTTATCGGGAGACTTGGGGGAACGCTGGGTGGAAGGAAATTTATGGCTCCTCTCTGATTCCAGAACTTTCTGTCACCAAAATTTGAGGAAAATGTGTTTTTTTAGCCAAAGTTTGACGTTTGCAAAGGATTCTGGGTAACAGAACTTGGTCAGAGCCCCACAAGTCACGCCATCTTGGATTCCCCTTGGTCTCTAGTTTTAAAAAATGCACAGGTTTGGTAGGTTTCCCTAGGTGCCGTCTGAGCTAGAGGCCAAAATCTACAGGTAGACACTTTGCAAAAAACACCTCTGTTTTCTTTAAAAAAATGTGAGCTGTCCACGTTGCGTTTTGGGGCATTTCCTGTCGCGGGGGCGCTAGGCCTACCCACACAAGTGAGGTATAATTTTTATCGGGAGACTTGAGGGAATGCTGGCTGGAAGGAAATTTGTGGCTCCTCTCTGATTCCAGAACTATCTGTCACCAAAATATGAGGAAAACGTGTTTTTTTAGCCAAATTTTGAGGTTTGCAAAGGATTCTGGGTAACAGAACCTGGTCAGAGCCCAACAAGTCACCACATCTTGGATTCCCCTAGGTCTCTAGTTTTCAAAAATGCACAGGTCTGGTATGTTTCCCTAGGTGCCAGCTGAGCTAGAGGCCAAAATCTACAGGTAGGCACTTTGCAAAAAACACCTCTGTTTTCTTTCAAAAAATTTGATGTGTCAACGTTGCGTTTTGGGGCATTTCCTGTCGCGGACGCTAAGCCTACCCACACAAGTGAGGTATCATTTTTATCGGGAGACTTGGGGGAACGCTGGGTGGAAGGAAATTTGTGGCTCCTCTCTGATTCCAGAACTATCTGTCACCAAAATATGAGGAAAACGTGTTTTTTTAGCCAAATTTTGAGGTTTGCAAAGGATTCTGGGTAACAGAACCCGGTCAGAGCCCCACAAGTCACCCCATCTTGGATTCCCCAAGGTCTCTAGTTTTCAAAAATGCACAGGTTTGGTAGGTTTCCCTAGGTGCCGGCTGAGCTAGAGGCCAAATCTACAGGTAGGCACTTTGCAAAAAACACCTCTGTTTTCTTTCAAAAAATTTGATGTGTCAACGTTGCGTTTTGGGGCATTTCCTGTCGCGGCGCTAAGCCTACCCACACAAGTGAGGTATCATTTTTATCGGGAGACTTGGGGGAACGCTGGGTGGAAGGAAATTTATGGCTCCTCTCTGATTCCAGAACTTTCTGTCACCAAAATTTGAGGAAAATGTGTTTTTTTAGCCAAATTTTGACGTTTGCAAAGGATTCTGGGTAACAGAACTTGGTCAGAGCCCCACAAGTCACGCCATCTTGGATTCCCCTTGGTCTCTAGTTTTAAAAAATGCACAGGTTTGGTAGGTTTCCCTAGGTGCCGGGTGAGCTAGAGGCCAAAATCTACAGGTAGACACTTTGCATAAAACACCTCTGTTTTCTTTCAAAAAATTTGATGTGTCCACGTTGTGTTTTGGGGCGTTTCCTGTCACGGGCGCTAGGCCTACCCACACAAGTGAGGTATCATTTTTATCGGGAGACTTGGGGGAACGCTGGGTGGAAGGGAATTTGTGCCTCCTCTCAGATTCCAGAACTTTCTGTCACCAAAATTTGAGGAAAATGTGTTTTTTTAGCCAAATTTTGAGGTTTGCAAAGGATTCTGGGTAACAGAACCTGGTCAGAGCCCCACAAGTCACCCCATCTTGGATTCCCCTAGGTCTCTAGTTTTCAAAAATGCACAGGTTTGGTAGGTTTTCCTAGGTGCCGGCTGAGCTAGAGGCCAAAATCTACAGGTAGGCACTTTGCAAAAAACACCTCTGTTTTCTTTCAAAAAATTTGATGTGTCCACGTTGCGTTTTGGGGCATTTCCTGTCGCGGGCGCTAGACCTACCCACACAAGTGAGGTATCATTTTTATCGGGAGACTTGGGGGAACGCTGGATGGAAGGAAATTCATGGCTCCTCTCAGATTCCAGGACTTTCTGTCACCGAAATGTGAGGAAAACTTGTTTTTTTGGCCAAATTTTGAGGTTTGCAAAGGATTCTGGGTAACAGAACCTGGTCAGACCCCCACAAGTCACCTCATCTTGGATTCCCCTAGGTCTCTGGTTTTCAAAAATGCACAGGTTTGGTAGGTTTCCCTAGGTGCCGGCTGAGCTATAGGCCAAAATCTACAGGTAGGCACTTTGCAAAAAACACCTCTGTTTTCTTTAAAAAAATGTGAGCTGTCCACGTTGCGTTTTGGGGCATTTCCTGTCGCGGGCGCTACGCCTACCCACACAAGTGAGGTATCATTTTTTTCGGGAGACTTGAGGGAATGCTGGGTGGAAGGAAATTTGTGGCTCCTCTCTGATTCCAGAACTATCTGTCACCAAAATATGAGGAAAACGTGTTTTTTTAGCCAAATCTTGAGGTTTGCAAAGGATTCTGGGTAACAGAACCTGGTCAGAGCCCCACAAGTCACCCCATCTTGGATTCCCCTAGGTCTCTAGTTTTCAAAAATGCACAGGTTTGGTAGGTTTCCCTAGGTGCCGGCTGAGCTAGAGGCCAAAATCTACAGGTAGGCACTTTGCAAAAAACACCTCTTTTTTCTTTCAAAAAATGTGATGTGTCCACGCTGTGTTTTGGGGCATTTCCTGTCGCGGGCGCTAGGCCTACCCACACAAGTGAGGTATCATTTTTATTGGGAGACTTGGGGGAACGCTGGGTGGAAGGAAATTTGTGGCTCCTCTCAGATTCCAGAACTTTCTGTCACCGAAATGTGAGGAAAACGTGTTTTTTTACCCACATTTTGAGGTTTGCAAAGGATTCTGGGTAACAGAACCTGGTCAGAGCCCCACAAGTCACCCCATCTTGGATTCCCCTAGGTCTCTAGTTTTCAAAAATGCACAGGTTTGGTAGGTTTCCCTAGGTGCCGGCTGAGCTAGAGGCCAAAATCTACAGGTAGGCACTTTGCAAAAAACACCTCTGTTTTCTTTAAAAAAAATGTGATGTGTCCACGTTGCGTTTTGGGGCATTTCCTGTCGTGGGCGCTAGGCCTACCCACACAAGTGAGGTATCATTTTTATCGGGAGACTTGGGGGAATGCTGGGTGGAAGGAAACGTGTGGCTCCTCTCTGACTCCAGAACTTTCTGTCACCAAAATTTGAGAAAAATTTGTTTTTTTAGCTAAATTTTGAGGTTTGCAAAGGGTTCTGGGTAACAGCACCTGGTCAGAGCCCCACAAGTCACCCCATCTTGGATTCCCCAAGGTCTCTAATTTTAAAAAATGCACAGGTTTGGTAGGTTTCCCTAGGTGCCGGCTGAGCTGGAGGCCAAATCTACAGGTAGGCACTTTGCAAAAAACACCTCTGTTTTCTTTCAAAAAATTTGATGTGTCAACGTTGCGTTTTGGGGCATTTCCTGTTGCGGGCGCTAAGCCTACCCACACAAGTGAGGTATCATTTTTATCGTGAGACTTGGGGGAAAGCTGGGTGGAAGGAAATTTATGGCTCCTCTCTGATTCCAGAACTTTCTGTCACCAAAATTTGAGGAAAATGTGTTTTTTTAGCCAACGTTTGACGTTTGCAAAGGATTCAGGGTAACAGAACTTGGTCAGAGCCCCACAAGTCATGCCATCTTGGATTTCCCTTGGTCTCTAGTTTTAAAAAATGCACAGGTTTGGTAGGTTTCCCTAGGTGCCGTCTGAGCTAGAGGCCAAAATCTACAGGTAGACACTTTGCAAAAAACACCTCTGTTTTCTTTAAAAAAAATGTGAGCTGTCCACGTTGCGTTTTGGGGCATTTCATGTCGCGGGCGCTAGGCCTACCCACACAAGTGAGGTATCATTTTTATCGGGAGACTTGAGGGAATGCTGGGTGGAAGGAAATTTGTGGCTCCTCTCAGATTCCAGAACTATCTGTCACCAAAATTTGAGGAAAATGTGTTTTTTTAGCCAAATTTTGAGGTGTGCAAAGGATTCTGGGTAACAGAACCTGGTCAGAGCCTCACAAGTCACCCCATCTTGGATTCCCCTAGGTCTCTAGTTTAAAAAAATGCACAGGTTTGGTAGGTTTCCCTAGGTGCCGTCTGAGCTAGAGGCCAAAATCTACAGGTAGACACTTTGCAAAAAACACCTCTGTTTTCTTTAAAAAAATGTGAGCTGTCCACGTTGCGTTTTGGGGCATTTCATGTCGCGGGCGCTAGGCCTACCCACACAAGTGAGGTATCATTTTTATCGGGAGACTTGAGGGAATGCTGGGTGGAAGGAAACGTGTGGCTCCTCTCTGACTCCAGAACTTTCTGTCACCAAAATTTGAGAAAAATTTGTTTTTTTAGCTACATTTTGAGGTTTGCAAAGGATTCTGGGTAACAGCACCTGGTCAGAGCCCCACAAGTCACCCCATCTTGGATTCCCCAAGGTCTCTAGTTTTAAAAAATGCACAGGTTTGGTAGGTTTCCCTAGGTGCCGGTTGAGCTGGAGGCCAAATCTACAGGTAGGCACTTTCCAAAAACACCTCTGTTTTCTTTCAAAAAATTTGATGTGTCAACGTTGCGTTTTGGGGCATTTCCTGTCGCGGGCGCTAAGCCTACCCACACAAGTGAGGTATCATTTTTATCGTGAGACTTGGGGGAACGCTGGGTGAAAGGAAATTTATGGCTCCTCTCTGATTCCAGAACTTTCTGTCACCAAAATTTGAGGAAAATGTGTTTTTTTAGCCAAAGTTTGACGTTTGCAAAGGATTCAGGGTAACAGAACTTGGTCAGAGCCCCACAAGTCATGCCATCTTGGATTTCCCTTGGTCTCTAGTTTTAAAAAATGCACAGGTTTGGTAGGTTTCCCTAGGTGCCGTCTGAGCTAGAGGCCAAAATCTACAGGTAGACACTTTGCAAAAAACACCTCTGTTTTCTTTAAAAAAATGTGAGCTGTCCACGTTGCGTTTTGGGGCATTTCCTGTTGCGGGCGCTAGGCCTACCCACACAAGTGAGGTATCATTTTTATCGGGAGACTTGAGGGAATGCTGGGTGGAAGGAAACGTGTGGCTCCTCTCTGACTCCAGAACTTTCTGTCACCAAAATTTGAGAAAAATTTGTTTTTTTAGCTACATTTTGAGGTTTGCAAAGGATTCTGGGTAACAGCACCTGGTCAGAGCCCCACAAGTCACCCCATCTTGGATTCCCCAAGGTCTCTAGTTTTAAAAAATGCACAGGTTTGGTAGGTTTCCCTAGGTGCCGGTTGAGCTGGAGGCCAAATCTACAGGTAGGCACTTTCCAAAAACACCTCTGTTTTCTTTCAAAAAATTTGATGTGTCAACGTTGCGTTTTGGGGCATTTCCTGTCGCGGGCGCTAAGCCTACCCACACAAGTGAGGTATCATTTTTATCGTGAGACTTGGGGGAAAGCTGGGTGGAAGGAAATTTATGGCTCCTCTCTGATTCCAGAACTTTCTGTCACCAAAATTTGAGGAAAATGTGTTTTTTTAGCCAAAGTTTGACGTTTGCAAAGGATTCAGGGTAACAGAACTTGGTCAGAGCCCCACAAGTCATGCCATCTTGGATTTCCCTTGGTCTCTAGTTTTAAAAAATGCACAGGTTTGGTAGGTTTCCCTAGGTGCCGTCTGAGCTAGAGGCCAAAATCTACAGGTAGACACTTTGCAAAAAACACCTCTGTTTTCTTTAAAAAAATGTGAGCTGTCCACGTTGCGTTTTGGGGCATTTCATGTCGCGGGCGCTAGGCCTACCCACACAAGTGAGGTATCATTTTTATCGGGAGACTTGAGGGAATGCTGGGTGGAAGGAAATTTGTGGCTCCTCTCAGATTCCAGAACTATCTGTCACCAAAATTTGAGGAAAATGTGTTTTTTTAGCCAAATTTTGAGGTGTGCAAAGGATTCTGGGTAACAGAACCTGGTCAGAGCCCCACAAGTCACCCCATCTTGGATTCCCCTAGGTCTCTAGTTTAAAAAAATGCACAGGTTTGGTAGGTTTCCCTAGGTGCCGGCTGAGCTAGAGGCCAAAATCTACAGGTAGGCACTTTGCAAAAAACACCTCTGTTTTCTTTCAAAAAAATGTGATGTGTCCACGTTGCGTTTTGGGGCATTTCCTGTCGTGGGCGCTAGGCCTACCCACACAAGTGAGGTATCATTTTTATCGGGAGACTTGGGGGAATGCTGGGTGGAAGGAAACGTGTGGCTGCTCTCTGACTCCAGAACTTTCTGTCACCAAAATTTGAGAAAAATTTGTTTTTTTAGCTACATTTTGAGGTTTGCAAAGGATTCTGGGTAACAGCACCTGGTCAGAGCCCCACAAGTCACCCCATCTTGGATTCCCCAAGGTCTCTAGTTTTAAAAAATGCACAGGTTTGGTAGGTTTCCCTAGGTGCCGGTTGAGCTGGAGGCCAAATCTACAGGTAGGCACTTTCCAAAAACACCTCTGTTTTCTTTCAAAAAATTTGATGTGTCAACGTTGCGTTTTGGGGCATTTCCTGTCGCGGGCGCTAAGCCTACCCACACAAGTGAGGTATCATTTTTATCGTGAGACTTGGGGGAACGCTGGGTGAAAGGAAATTTATGGCTCCTCTCTGATTCCAGAACTTTCTGTCACCAAAATTTGAGGAAAATGTGTTTTTTTAGCCAAAGTTTGACGTTTGCAAAGGATTCAGGGTAACAGAACTTGGTCAGAGCCCAACAAGTCATGCCATCTTGGATTTCCCTTGGTCTCTAGTTTTAAAAAATGCACAGGTTTGGTAGGTTTCCCTAGGTGCCGTCTGAGCTAGAGGCCAAAATCTACAGGTAGACACTTTGCAAAAAACACCTCTGTTTTCTTTAAAAAAATGTGAGCTGTCCACGTTGCGTTTTGGGGCATTTCCTGTCGCGGGCGCTAGGCCTACCCACACAAGTGAGGTATCATTTTTATCGGGAGACTTGAGGGAATGCTGGGTGGAAGGAAATTTGTGGCTCCTCTCTGATTCCAGAACTATCTGTCACCAAAATATGAGGAAAACGTGTTTTTTTAGCCAAATTTTGAGGTTTGCAAAGGATTCTGGGTAACAGAACCTGGTCAGAGCCCAACAAGTCACCCCATCTTGGATTCCCCTAGGTCTCTAGTTTTCAAAAATGCACAGGTCTGGTATGTTTCCCTAGGTGCCAGCTGAGCTAGAGGCCAAAATCTACAGCTAGGCACTTTGCAAAAAACACCTCTGTTTTCTTTAAAAAAATGTGAGCTGTCCACGTTGCGTTTTGGGGCATTTCCTGTCGCGGGCGCTACGCCTACCCACACAAGTGAGGTATCATTTTTTTCGGGAGACTTGAGGGAATGCTGGGTGGAAGGAAATTTGTGGCTCCTCTCTGATTCCAGAACTATCTGTCACCAAAATATGAGGAAAACGTGTTTTTTTAGCCAAATCTTGAGGTTTGCAAAGGATTCTGGGTAACAGAACCTGGTCAGAGCCCCACAAGTCACCCCATCTTGGATTCCCCTAGGTCTCTAGTTTTCAAAAATGCACAGGTTTGGTAGGTTTCCCTAGGTGCCGGCTGAGCTAGAGGCCAAAATCTACAGGTAGGCACTTTGCAAAAAACACCTCTTTTTTCTTTAAAAAAATGTGATGTGTCCACGCTGTGTTTTGGGGCATTTCCTGTCGCGGGCGCTAGGCCTACCCACACAAGTGAGGTATCATTTTTATTGGGAGACTTGGGGGAACGCTGGGTGGAAGGAAATTTGTGGCTCCTCTCAGATTCCAGAACTTTCTGTCACCGAAATGTGAGGAAAACGTGTTTTTTTTACCCAAATTTTGAGGTTTGCAAAGGATTCTGGGTAACAGAACCTGGTCAGAGCCCCACAAGTCACCCCATCTTGGATTCCCCTAGGTCTCTAGTTTTCAAAAATGCACAGGTTTGGTAGGTTTCCCTAGGTGCCGGCTGAGCTAGAGGCCAAAATCTACAGGTAGGCACTTTGCAAAAAACACCTCTGTGTTCTTTAAAAAAAATGTGATGTGTCCACGTTGCGTTTTGGGGCATTTCCTGTCGTGGGCGCTAGGCCTACCCACACAAGTGAGGTATCATTTTTATCGGGAGACTTGGGGGAATGCTGGGTGGAAGGAAACATGTGGCTCCTCTCTGACTCCAGAACTTTCTGTCACCAAAATTTGAGAAAAATTTGTTTTTTTAGCTAAATTTTGAGGTTTGCAAAGGATTCTGGGTAACAGCACCTGGTCAGAGCCCCACAAGTCACCCCATCTTGGATTCCCCAAGGTCTCTAGTTTTAAAAAATGCACAGGTTTGGTAGGTTTCCCTAGGTGCCGGCTGAGCTGGAGGCCAAATCTACAGGTAGGCACTTTGCAAAAAACACCTCTGTTTTCTTTCAAAAAATTTGATGTGTCAACGTTGCGTTTTGGGGCATTTCCTGTTGCGGGCGCTAAGCCTACCCACACAAGTGAGGTATCATTTTTATCGTGAGACTTGGGGGAAAGCTGGGTGGAAGGAAATTTATGGCTCCTCTCTGATTCCAGAACTTTCTGTCACCAAAATTTGAGGAAAATGTGTTTTTTTAGCCAAAGTTTGACGTTTGCAAAGGATTCAGGGTAACAGAACTTGGTCAGAGCCCCACAAGTCATGCCATCTTGGATTTCCCTTGGTCTCTAGTTTTAAAAAATGCACAGGTTTGGTAGGTTTCCCTAGGTGCCGTCTGAGCTAGAGGCCAAAATCTACAGGTAGACACTTTGCAAAAAACACCTCTGTTTTCTTTAAAAAAATGTGAGCTGTCCACGTTGCGTTTTGGGGCATTTCCTGTCGCGGGCGCTAGGCCTACCCACACAAGTGAGGTATCATTTTTATCGGGAGACTTGAGGGAATGCTGGGTGGAAGGAAATTTGTGGCTCCTCTCAGATTCCAGAACTATCTGTCACCAAAATTTGAGGAAAATGTGTTTTTTTAGCCAAATTTTGAGGTGTGCAAAGGATTCTGGGTAACAGAACCTGGTCAGAGCCCCACAAGTCACCCCATCTTGGATTCCCCTAGGTCTCTAGTTTAAAAAAATGCACAGGTTTGGAAGGTTTCCCTAGGTGCCGGCTGAGCTAGAGGCCAAAATCTACAGGTAGGCACTTTGCAAAAAACACCTCTGTTTTCTTTCAAAAAAATGTGATGTGTCCACGTTGCGTTTTGGGGCATTTCCTGTCGTGGGCGCTAGGCCTACCCACACAAGTGAGGTATCATTTTTATCGGGAGACTTGGGGGAATGCTGGGTGGAAGGAAACGTGTGGCTCCTCTCTGACTCCAGAACTTTCTGTCACCAAAATTTGAGAAAAATTTGTTTTTTTAGCTACATTTTGAGGTTTGCAAAGGATTCTGGGTAACAGAACCTGGTCAGAGCCCCACAAGTCACCCCATCTTGGATTCCCCAAGGTCTCTAGTTTTAAAAAATGCACAGGTTTGGTAGGTTTCCCTAGGTGCCGGTTGAGCTGGAGGCCAAATCTACAGGTAGGCACTTTCCAAAAACACCTCTGTTTTCTTTCAAAAAATTTGATGTGTCAACGTTGCGTTTTGGGGCATTTCCTGTCGCGGGCGCTAAGCCTACCCACACAAGTGAGGTATCATTTTTATCGTGAGACTTGGGGGAACGCTGGGTGAAAGGAAATTTATGGCTCCTCTCTGATTCCAGAACTTTCTGTCACCAAAATTTGAGGAAAATGTGTTTTTTTAGCCAAAGTTTGACGTTTGCAAAGGATTCAGGGTAACAGAACTTGGTCAGAGCCCCACAAGTCATGCCATCTTGGATTTCCCTTGGTCTCTAGTTTTAAAAAATGCACAGGTTTGGTAGGTTTCCCTAGGTGCCGTCTGAGCTAGAGGCCAAAATCTACAGGTAGACACTTTGCAAAAAACACCTCTGTTTTCTTTAAAAAAATGTAAGCTGTCCACGTTGCGTTTTGGGGCATTTCCTGTCGCGGGCGCTAGGCCTACCCACACAAGTGAGGTATCATTTTTATCGGGAGACTTGAGGGAATGCTTGGTGGAAGGAAATTTGTGGCTCCTCTCTGATTCCAGAACTATCTGTCACCAAAATATGAGGAAAACGTGTTTTTTTAGCCAAATTTTGAGGTTTGCAAAGGATTCTGGGTAACAGAACCTGGTCAGAGCCCAACAAGTCACCCCATCTTGGATTCCCCTAGGTCTCTAATTTTCAAAAATGCACAGGTCTGGTATGTTTCCCTAGGTGCCAGCTGAGCTAGAGGCCAAAATCTACAGCTAGGCACTTTGCAAAAAACACCTCTGTTTTCTTTCAAAAAATTTGATGTGTCAACGTTGCGTTTTGGGGCATTTCCTGTCGCGGGCGCTAAGCCTACCCACACAAGTGAGGTATCATTTTTATCGGGAGACTTGGGGGAACGCTGGGTGGAAGGAAATTTGTGGCTCCTCTCTGATTCCAGAACTATCTGTCACCAAAATATGAGGAAAACGTGTTTTTTTAGCCAAATTTTGAGGTTTGCAAAGGATTCTGGGTAACAGAACCCGGTCAGAGCCTCACAAGTCACCCCATCTTGGATTCCCCAAGGTCTCTAGTTTTCAAAAATGCACAGGTTTGGTAGGTTTCCCTAGGTGCCGGCTGAGCTAGAGGCCAAATCTACAGGTAGGCACTTTGCAAAAAACACCTCTGTTTTCTTTCAAAAAATTTGATGTGTCAACGTTGCGTTTTGGGGCATTTCCTGTCGCGGCGCTAAGCCTACCCACACAAGTGAGGTATCATTTTTATCGGGAGACTTGGGGGAACGCTGGGTGGAAGGAAATTTATGGCTCCTCTCTGATTCCAGAACTTTCTGTCACCAAAATTTGAGGAAAATGTGTTTTTTTAGCCAAAGTTTGACGTTTGCAAAGGATTCTGGGTAACAGAACTTGGTCAGAGCCCCACAAGTCACGCCATCTTGGATTCCCCTTGGTCTCTAGTTTTAAAAAATGCACAGGTTTGGTAGGTTTCCCTAGGTGCCGTCTGAGCTAGAGGCCAAAATCTACAGGTAGACACTTTGCAAAAAACACCTCTGTTTTCTTTAAAAAAATGTGAGCTGTCCACGTTGCGTTTTGGGGCATTTCCTGTCGCGGGGGCGCTAGGCCTACCCACACAAGTGAGGTATAATTTTTATCGGGAGACTTGAGGGAATGCTGGCTGGAAGGAAATTTGTGGCTCCTCTCTGATTCCAGAACTATCTGTCACCAAAATATGAGGAAAACGTGTTTTTTTAGCCAAATTTTGAGGTTTGCAAAGGATTCTGGGTAACAGAACCTGGTCAGAGCCCAACAAGTCACCACATCTTGGATTCCCCTAGGTCTCTAGTTTTCAAAAATGCACAGGTCTGGTATGTTTCCCTAGGTGCCAGCTGAGCTAGAGGCCAAAATCTACAGGTAGGCACTTTGCAAAAAACACCTCTGTTTTCTTTCAAAAAATTTGATGTGTCAACGTTGCGTTTTGGGGCATTTCCTGTCGCGGACGCTAAGCCTACCCACACAAGTGAGGTATCATTTTTATCGGGAGACTTGGGGGAACGCTGGGTGGAAGGAAATTTGTGGCTCCTCTCTGATTCCAGAACTATCTGTCACCAAAATATGAGGAAAACGTGTTTTTTTAGCCAAATTTTGAGGTTTGCAAAGGATTCTGGGTAACAGAACCCGGTCAGAGCCCCACAAGTCACCCCATCTTGGATTCCCCAAGGTCTCTAGTTTTCAAAAATGCACAGGTTTGGTAGGTTTCCCTAGGTGCCGGCTGAGCTAGAGGCCAAATCTACAGGTAGGCACTTTGCAAAAAACACCTCTGTTTTCTTTCAAAAAATTTGATGTGTCAACGTTGCGTTTTGGGGCATTTCCTGTCGCGGCGCTAAGCCTACCCACACAAGTGAGGTATCATTTTTATCGGGAGACTTGGGGGAACGCTGGGTGGAAGGAAATTTATGGCTCCTCTCTGATTCCAGAACTTTCTGTCACCAAAATTTGAGGAAAATGTGTTTTTTTAGCCAAATTTTGACGTTTGCAAAGGATTCTGGGTAACAGAACTTGGTCAGAGCCCCACAAGTCACGCCATCTTGGATTCCCCTTGGTCTCTAGTTTTAAAAAATGCACAGGTTTGGTAGGTTTCCCTAGGTGCCGGGTGAGCTAGAGGCCAAAATCTACAGGTAGACACTTTGCATAAAACACCTCTGTTTTCTTTCAAAAAATTTGATGTGTCCACGTTGTGTTTTGGGGCGTTTCCTGTCACGGGCGCTAGGCCTACCCACACAAGTGAGGTATCATTTTTATCGGGAGACTTGGGGGAACGCTGGGTGGAAGGGAATTTGTGCCTCCTCTCAGATTCCAGAACTTTCTGTCACCAAAATTTGAGGAAAATGTGTTTTTTTAGCCAAATTTTGAGGTTTGCAAAGGATTCTGGGTAACAGAACCTGGTCAGAGCCCCACAAGTCACCCCATCTTGGATTCCCCTAGGTCTCTAGTTTTCAAAAATGCACAGGTTTGGTAGGTTTTCCTAGGTGCCGGCTGAGCTAGAGGCCAAAATCTACAGGTAGGCACTTTGCAAAAAACACCTCTGTTTTCTTTCAAAAAATTTGATGTGTCCACGTTGCGTTTTGGGGCATTTCCTGTCGCGGGCGCTAGACCTACCCACACAAGTGAGGTATCATTTTTATCGGGAGACTTGGGGGAACGCTGGATGGAAGGAAATTCATGGCTCCTCTCAGATTCCAGGACTTTCTGTCACCGAAATGTGAGGAAAACTTGTTTTTTTGGCCAAATTTTGAGGTTTGCAAAGGATTCTGGGTAACAGAACCTGGTCAGACCCCCACAAGTCACCTCATCTTGGATTCCCCTAGGTCTCTGGTTTTCAAAAATGCACAGGTTTGGTAGGTTTCCCTAGGTGCCGGCTGAGCTATAGGCCAAAATCTACAGGTAGGCACTTTGCAAAAAACACCTCTGTTTTCTTTAAAAAAATGTGAGCTGTCCACGTTGCGTTTTGGGGCATTTCCTGTCGCGGGCGCTACGCCTACCCACACAAGTGAGGTATCATTTTTTTCGGGAGACTTGAGGGAATGCTGGGTGGAAGGAAATTTGTGGCTCCTCTCTGATTCCAGAACTATCTGTCACCAAAATATGAGGAAAACGTGTTTTTTTAGCCAAATCTTGAGGTTTGCAAAGGATTCTGGGTAACAGAACCTGGTCAGAGCCCCACAAGTCACCCCATCTTGGATTCCCCTAGGTCTCTAGTTTTCAAAAATGCACAGGTTTGGTAGGTTTCCCTAGGTGCCGGCTGAGCTAGAGGCCAAAATCTACAGGTAGGCACTTTGCAAAAAACACCTCTTTTTTCTTTCAAAAAATGTGATGTGTCCACGCTGTGTTTTGGGGCATTTCCTGTCGCGGGCGCTAGGCCTACCCACACAAGTGAGGTATCATTTTTATTGGGAGACTTGGGGGAACGCTGGGTGGAAGGAAATTTGTGGCTCCTCTCAGATTCCAGAACTTTCTGTCACCGAAATGTGAGGAAAACGTGTTTTTTTACCCACATTTTGAGGTTTGCAAAGGATTCTGGGTAACAGAACCTGGTCAGAGCCCCACAAGTCACCCCATCTTGGATTCCCCTAGGTCTCTAGTTTTCAAAAATGCACAGGTTTGGTAGGTTTCCCTAGGTGCCGGCTGAGCTAGAGGCCAAAATCTACAGGTAGGCACTTTGCAAAAAACACCTCTGTTTTCTTTAAAAAAAATGTGATGTGTCCACGTTGCGTTTTGGGGCATTTCCTGTCGTGGGCGCTAGGCCTACCCACACAAGTGAGGTATCATTTTTATCGGGAGACTTGGGGGAATGCTGGGTGGAAGGAAACGTGTGGCTCCTCTCTGACTCCAGAACTTTCTGTCACCAAAATTTGAGAAAAATTTGTTTTTTTAGCTAAATTTTGAGGTTTGCAAAGGGTTCTGGGTAACAGCACCTGGTCAGAGCCCCACAAGTCACCCCATCTTGGATTCCCCAAGGTCTCTAATTTTAAAAAATGCACAGGTTTGGTAGGTTTCCCTAGGTGCCGGCTGAGCTGGAGGCCAAATCTACAGGTAGGCACTTTGCAAAAAACACCTCTGTTTTCTTTCAAAAAATTTGATGTGTCAACGTTGCGTTTTGGGGCATTTCCTGTTGCGGGCGCTAAGCCTACCCACACAAGTGAGGTATCATTTTTATCGTGAGACTTGGGGGAAAGCTGGGTGGAAGGAAATTTATGGCTCCTCTCTGATTCCAGAACTTTCTGTCACCAAAATTTGAGGAAAATGTGTTTTTTTAGCCAACGTTTGACGTTTGCAAAGGATTCAGGGTAACAGAACTTGGTCAGAGCCCCACAAGTCATGCCATCTTGGATTTCCCTTGGTCTCTAGTTTTAAAAAATGCACAGGTTTGGTAGGTTTCCCTAGGTGCCGTCTGAGCTAGAGGCCAAAATCTACAGGTAGACACTTTGCAAAAAACACCTCTGTTTTCTTTAAAAAAATGTGAGCTGTCCACGTTGCGTTTTGGGGCATTTCATGTCGCGGGCGCTAGGCCTACCCACACAAGTGAGGTATCATTTTTATCGGGAGACTTGAGGGAATGCTGGGTGGAAGGAAATTTGTGGCTCCTCTCAGATTCCAGAACTATCTGTCACCAAAATTTGAGGAAAATGTGTTTTTTTAGCCAAATTTTGAGGTGTGCAAAGGATTCTGGGTAACAGAACCTGGTCAGAGCCTCACAAGTCACCCCATCTTGGATTCCCCTAGGTCTCTAGTTTAAAAAAATGCACAGGTTTGGTAGGTTTCCCTAGGTGCCGTCTGAGCTAGAGGCCAAAATCTACAGGTAGACACTTTGCAAAAAACACCTCTGTTTTCTTTAAAAAAATGTGAGCTGTCCACGTTGCGTTTTGGGGCATTTCATGTCGCGGGCGCTAGGCCTACCCACACAAGTGAGGTATCATTTTTATCGGGAGACTTGAGGGAATGCTGGGTGGAAGGAAACGTGTGGCTCCTCTCTGACTCCAGAACTTTCTGTCACCAAAATTTGAGAAAAATTTGTTTTTTTAGCTACATTTTGAGGTTTGCAAAGGATTCTGGGTAACAGCACCTGGTCAGAGCCCCACAAGTCACCCCATCTTGGATTCCCCAAGGTCTCTAGTTTTAAAAAATGCACAGGTTTGGTAGGTTTCCCTAGGTGCCGGTTGAGCTGGAGGCCAAATCTACAGGTAGGCACTTTCCAAAAACACCTCTGTTTTCTTTCAAAAAATTTGATGTGTCAACGTTGCGTTTTGGGGCATTTCCTGTCGCGGGCGCTAAGCCTACCCACACAAGTGAGGTATCATTTTTATCGTGAGACTTGGGGGAACGCTGGGTGAAAGGAAATTTATGGCTCCTCTCTGATTCCAGAACTTTCTGTCACCAAAATTTGAGGAAAATGTGTTTTTTTAGCCAAAGTTTGACGTTTGCAAAGGATTCAGGGTAACAGAACTTGGTCAGAGCCCCACAAGTCATGCCATCTTGGATTTCCCTTGGTCTCTAGTTTTAAAAAATGCACAGGTTTGGTAGGTTTCCCTAGGTGCCGTCTGAGCTAGAGGCCAAAATCTACAGGTAGACACTTTGCAAAAAACACCTCTGTTTTCTTTAAAAAAATGTGAGCTGTCCACGTTGCGTTTTGGGGCATTTCCTGTTGCGGGCGCTAGGCCTACCCACACAAGTGAGGTATCATTTTTATCGGGAGACTTGAGGGAATGCTGGGTGGAAGGAAACGTGTGGCTCCTCTCTGACTCCAGAACTTTCTGTCACCAAAATTTGAGAAAAATTTGTTTTTTTAGCTACATTTTGAGGTTTGCAAAGGATTCTGGGTAACAGCACCTGGTCAGAGCCCCACAAGTCACCCCATCTTGGATTCCCCAAGGTCTCTAGTTTTAAAAAATGCACAGGTTTGGTAGGTTTCCCTAGGTGCCGGTTGAGCTGGAGGCCAAATCTACAGGTAGGCACTTTGCAAAAAACACCTCTGTTTTCTTTCAAAAAATTTGATGTGTCAACGTTGCGTTTTGGGGCATTTCCTGTCGCGGGCGCTAAGCCTACCCACACAAGTGAGGTATCATTTTTATCGTGAGACTTGGGGGAACGCTGGGTGGAAGGAAATTTATGGCTCCTCTCTGATTCCAGAACTTTCTGTCACCAAAATTTGAGGAAAATGTGTTTTTTTAGCCAAAGTTTGACGTTTGCAAAGGATTCTGGGTAACAGAACCTGGTCAGAGCCCAACAAGTCACCCCATCTTGGATTCCCCTAGGTCTCTAGTTTTCAAAAATGCACAGGTCTGGTATGTTTCCCTAGGTGCCAGCTGAGCTAGAGGCCAAAATCTACAG
Source organism: Pleurodeles waltl (assembly GCF_031143425.1). Classification (NCBI taxonomy): domain Eukaryota; kingdom Metazoa; phylum Chordata; class Amphibia; order Caudata; family Salamandridae; genus Pleurodeles; species Pleurodeles waltl. The sequence goes on from NC_090436.1 coordinate 895,800,153, forward strand.
CTAGGCACTTTGCAAAAAACACCTCTGTTTTCTTTAAAAAAATGTGAGCTGTCCACGTTGCGTTTTGGGGCATTTCCTGTCGCGGGCGCTACGCCTACCCACACAAGTGAGGTATCATTTTTTTCGGGAGACTTGAGGGAATCATGGGTGGAAGGAAATTTGTGGCTCCTCTCTGATTCCAGAACTATCTGTCACCAAAATATGAGGAAAACGTGTTTTTTTAGCCAAATCTTGAGGTTTGCAAAGGATTCTGGGTAATAGAACCTGGTCAGAGCCCCACAAGTCACCCCATCTTGGATTCCCCTAGGTCTCTAGTTTTCAAAAATGCACAGATTTGGTAGGTTTCCCTAGGTGCCGGCTGAGCTAGAGGCCAAAATCTACAGGTAGGCACTTTGCAAAAAACACCTCTTTTTTCTTTCAAAAAATGTGATGTGTCCACGCTGTGTTTTGGGGCATTTCCTGTCGCGGGCGCTAGGCCTACCCACACAAGTGAGGTATCATTTTTATTGGGAGACTTGGGGGAACGCTGGGTGGAAGGAAATTTGTGGCTCCTCTCAGATTCCAGAACTTTCTGTCACCGAAATGTGAGGAAAACGTGTTTTTTTACCCAAATTTTGAGGTTTGCAAAGGATTCTGGGTAACAGAACCTGGTCAGAGCCCCACAAGTCACCCCATCTTGGATTCCCCTAGGTCTCTAGTTTTCAAAAATGCACAGGTTTGATAGGTTTCCCTAGGTGCCGGCTGAGCTAGAGGCCAAAATCTACAGGTAGGCACTTTGCAAAAAACACCTCTGTGTTCTTTAAAAAAAATGTGATGTGTCCACGTTGCGTTTTGGGGCATTTCCTGTCGTGGGCGCTAGGCCTACCCACACAAGTGAGGTATCATTTTTATCGGGAGACTTGGGGGAATGCTGGGTGGAAGGAAACATGTGGCTCCTCTCTGACTCCAGAACTTTCTGTCACCAAAATTTGAGAAAAATTTGTTTTTTTAGCTAAATTTTGAGGTTTGCAAAGGATTCTGGGTAACAGCACCTGGTCAGAGCCCCACAAGTCACCCCATCTTGGATTCCCCAAGGTCTCTAGTTTTAAAAAATGCACAGGTTTGGTAGGTTTCCCTAGGTGCCGGCTGAGCTGGAGGCCAAATCTACAGGTAGGCACTTTGCAAAAAACACCTCTGTTTTCTTTCAAAAAATTTGATGTGTCAACGTTGCGTTTTGGGGCATTTCCTGTTGCGGGCGCTAAGCCTACCCACACAAGTGAGGTACCATTTTTATCGTGAGACTTGGGGGAAAGCTGGGTGGAAGGAAATTTATGGCTCCTCTCTGATTCCAGAACTTTCTGTCACCAAAATTTGAGGAAAATGTGTTTTTTTAGCCAAAGTTTGACGTTTGCAAAGGATTCAGGGTAACAGAACTTGGTCAGAGCCCCACAAGTCATGCCATCTTGGATTTCCCTTGGTCTCTAGTTTTAAAAAATGCACAGGTTTGGTAGGTTTCCCTAGGTGCCGTCTGAGCTAGAGGCCAAAATCTACAGGTAGACACTTTGCAAAAAACACCTCTGTTTTCTTTAAAAAAATGTGAGCTGTCCACGTTGCGTTTTGGGGCATTTCCTGTCGCGGGCGCTAGGCCTACCCACACAAGTGAGGTATCATTTTTATCGGGAGACTTGAGGGAATGCTGGGTGGAAGGAAATTTGTGGCTCCTCTCAGATTCCAGAACTATCTGTCACCAAAATTTGAGGAAAATGTGTTTTTTTAGCCAAATTTTGAGGTGTGCAAAGGATTCTGGGTAACAGAACCTGGTCAGAGCCCCACAAGTCACCCCATCTTGGATTCCCCTAGGTCTCTAGTTTAAAAAAATGCACAGGTTTGGTAGGTTTCCCTAGGTGCCGGCTGAGCTAGAGGCCAAAATCTACAGGTAGGCACTTTGCAAAAAACACCTCTGTTTTCTTTCAAAAAAATGTGATGTGTCCACGTTGCGTTTTGGGGCATTTCCTGTCGTGGGCGCTAGGCCTACCCACACAAGTGAGGTATCATTTTTATCGTGAGACTTGGGGGAACGCTGGGTGAAAGGAAATTTATGGCTCCTCTCTGATTCCAGAACTTTCTGTCACCAAAATTTGAGGAAAATGTGTTTTTTTAGCCAAAGTTTGACGTTTGCAAAGGATTCAGGGTAACAGAACTTGGTCAGAGCCCCACAAGTCATGCCATCTTGGATTTCCCTTGGTCTCTAGTTTTAAAAAATGCACAGGTTTGGTAGGTTTCCCTAGGTGCCGTCTGAGCTAGAGGCCAAAATCTACAGGTAGACACTTTGCAAAAAACACCTCTGTTTTCTTTAAAAAAATGTGAGCTGTCCACGTTGCGTTTTGGGGCATTTCCTGTCGCGGGCGCTAGGCCTACCCACACAAGTGAGGTATCATTTTTATCGGGAGACTTGAGGGAATGCTGGGTGGAAGGAAACGTGTGGCTCCTCTCTGACTCCAGAACTTTCTGTCACCAAAATTTGAGAAAAATTTGTTTTTTTAGCTACATTTTGAGGTTTGCAAAGGATTCTGGGTAACAGCACCTGGTCAGAGCCCCACAAGTCACCCCATCTTGGATTCCCCAAGGTCTCTAGTTTTAAAAAATGCACAGGTTTGGTAGGTTTCCCTAGGTGCCGGTTGAGCTGGAGGCCAAATCTACAGGTAGGCACTTTGCAAAAAACACCTCTGTTTTCTTTCAAAAAATTTGATGTGTCAACGTTGCGTTTTGGGGCATTTCCTGTCGCTGGCGCTAAGCCTACCCACACAAGTGAGGTATCATTTTTATCGTGAGACTTGGGGGAACGCTGGGTGGAAGGAAATTTATGGCTCCTCTCTGATTCCAGAACTTTCTGTCACCAAAATTTGAGGAAAATGTGTTTTTTTAGCCAAAGTTTGACGTTTGCAAAGGATTCTGGGTAACAGAACCTGGTCAGAGCCCAACAAGTCACCCCATCTTGGATTCCCCTAGGTCTCTAGTTTTCAAAAATGCACAGGTCTGGTATGTTTCCCTAGGTGCCAGCTGAGCTAGAGGCCAAAATCTACAGCTAGGCACTTTGCAAAAAACACCTCTGTTTTCTTTAAAAAAATGTGAGCTGTCCACGTTGCGTTTTGGGGCATTTCCTGTCGCGGGCGCTACGCCTACCCACACAAGTGAGGTATCATTTTTTTCGGGAGACTTGAGGGAATCATGGGTGGAAGGAAATTTGTGGCTCCTCTCTGATTCCAGAACTATCTGTCACCAAAATATGAGGAAAACGTGTTTTTTTAGCCAAATCTTGAGGTTTGCAAAGGATTCTGGGTAATAGAACCTGGTCAGAGCCCCACAAGTCACCCCATCTTGGATTCCCCTAGGTCTCTAGTTTTCAAAAATGCACAGATTTGGTAGGTTTCCCTAGGTGCCGGCTGAGCTAGAGGCCAAAATCTACAGGTAGGCACTTTGCAAAAAACACCTCTTTTTTCTTTCAAAAAATGTGATGTGTCCACGCTGTGTTTTGGGGCATTTCCTGTCGCGGGCGCTAGGCCTACCCACACAAGTGAGGTATCATTTTTATTGGGAGACTTGGGGGAACGCTGGGTGGAAGGAAATTTGTGGCTCCTCTCAGATTCCAGAACTTTCTGTCACCGAAATGTGAGGAAAACGTGTTTTTTTACCCAAATTTTGAGGTTTGCAAAGGATTCTGGGTAACAGAACCTGGTCAGAGCCCCACAAGTCACCCCATCTTGGATTCCCCTAGGTCTCTAGTTTTCAAAAATGCACAGGTTTGGTAGGTTTCCCTAGGTGCCGGCTGAGCTAGAGGCCAAAATCTACAGGTAGGCACTTTGCAAAAAACACCTCTGTGTTCTTTAAAAAAAATGTGATGTGTCCACGTTGCGTTTTGGGGCATTTCCTGTCGTGGGCGCTAAGCCTACCCACACAAGTGAGGTATCATTTTTATCGGGAGACTTGGGGGAATGCTGGGTGGAAGGAAACATGTGGCTCCTCTCTGACTCCAGAACTTTCTGTCACCAAAATTTGAGAAAAATTTCTTTTTTTAGCTAAATTTTGAGGTTTGCAAAGGATTCTGGGTAACAGCACCTGGTCAGAGCCCCACAAGTCACCCCATCTTGGATTCCCCAAGGTCTCTAGTTTTAAAAAATGCACAGGTTTGGTAGGTTTCCCTAGGTGCCGGCTGAGCTGGAGGCCAAATCTACAGGTAGGCACTTTGCAAAAAACACCTCTGTTTTCTTTCAAAAAATTTGATGTGTCAACGTTGCGTTTTGGGGCATTTCCTGTTGCGGGCGCTAAGCCTACCCACACAAGTGAGGTATCATTTTTATCGTGAGACTTGGGGGAAAGCTGGGTGGAAGGAAATTTATGGCTCCTCTCTGATTCCAGAACTTTCTGTCACCAAAATTTGAGGAAAATGTGTTTTTTTAGCCAAAGTTTGACGTTTGCAAAGGATTCAGGGTAACAGAACTTGGTCAGAGCCCCACAAGTCATGCCATCTTGGATTTCCCTTGGTCTCTAGTTTTAAAAAATGCACAGGTTTGGTAGGTTTCCCTAGGTGCCGTCTGAGCTAGAGGCCAAAATCTACAGGTAGACACTTTGCAAAAAACACCTCTGTTTTCTTTAAAAAAATGTGAGCTGTCCACGTTGCGTTTTGGGGCATTTCCTGTCGCGGGCGCTAGGCCTACCCACACAAGTGAGGTATCATTTTTATCGGGAGACTTGAGGGAATGCTGGGTGGAAGGAAATTTGTGGCTCCTCTCAGATTCCAGAACTATCTGTCACCAAAATTTGAGGAAAATGTGTTTTTTTATCCAAATTTTGAGGTGTGCAAAGGATTCTGGGTAACAGAACCTGGTCAGAGCCCCACAAGTCACCCCATCTTGGATTCCCCTAGGTCTCTAGTTTAAAAAAATGCACAGGTTTGGTAGGTTTCCCTAGGTGCCGGCTGAGCTAGAGGCCAAAATCTACAGGTAGGCACTTTGCAAAAAACACCTCTGTTTTCTTTCAAAAAAATGTGATGTGTCCACGTTGCGTTTTGGGGCATTTCCTGTCGTGGGCGCTATGCCTACCCACACAAGTGAGGTATCATTTTTATCGTGAGACTTGGGGGAACGCTGGGTGAAAGGAAATTTATGGCTCCTCTCTGATTCCAGAACTTTCTGTCACCAAAATTTGAGGAAAATGTGTTTTTTTAGCCAAAGTTTGACGTTTGCAAAGGATTCAGGGTAACAGAACTTGGTCAGAGCCCCACAAGTCATGCCATCTTGGATTTCCCTTGGTCTCTAGTTTTAAAAAATGCACAGGTTTGGTAGGTTTCCCTAGGTGCCGTCTGAGCTAGAGGCCAAAATCTACAGGTAGACACTTTGCAAAAAACACCTCTGTTTTCTTTAAAAAAATGTGAGCTGTCCACGTTGCGTTTTGGGGCATTTCCTGTCGCGGGCGCTAGGCCTACCCACACAAGTGAGGTATCATTTTTATCGGGAGACTTGAGGGAATGCTGGGTGGAAGGAAACGTGTGGCTCCTCTCTGACTCCAGAACTTTCTGTCACCAAAATTTGAGAAAAATTTGTTTTTTTAGCTACATTTTGAGGTTTGCAAAGGATTCTGGGTAACAGCACCTGGTCAGAGCCCCACAAGTCACCCCATCTTGGATTCCCCAAGGTCTCTAGTTTTAAAAAATGCACAGGTTTGGTAGGTTTCCCTAGGTGCCGGTTGAGCTGGAGGCCAAATCTACAGGTAGGCACTTTGCAAAAAACACCTCTGTTTTCTTTCAAAAAATTTGATGTGTCAACGTTGCGTTTTGGGGCATTTCCTGTCGCGGGCGCTAAGCCTACCCACACAAGTGAGGTATCATTTTTATCGTGAGACTTGGGGGAATGCTGGGTGGAAGGAAATTTATGGCTCCTCTCTGATTCCAGAACTTTCTGTCACCAAAATTTGAGGAAAATGTGTTTTTTTAGCCAAAGTTTGACGTTTGCAAAGGATTCTGGGTAACAGAACCTGGTCAGAGCCCAACAAGTCACCCCATCTTGGATTCCCCTAGGTCTCTAGTTTTCAAAAATGCACAGGTCTGGTATGTTTCCCTAGGTGCCAGCTGAGCTAGAGGCCAAAATCTACAGCTAGGCACTTTGCAAAAAACACCTCTGTTTTCTTTAAAAAAATGTGAGCTGTCCACGTTGCGTTTTGGGGCATTTCCTGTCGCGGGCGCTACGCCTACCCACACAAGTGAGGTATCATTTTTTTCGGGAGACTTGAGGGAATCATGGGTGGAAGGAAATTTGTGGCTCCTCTCTGATTCCAGAACTATCTGTCACCAAAATATGAGGAAAACGTGTTTTTTTAGCCAAATCTTGAGGTTTGCAAAGGATTCTGGGTAATAGAACCTGGTCAGAGCCCCACAAGTCACCCCATCTTGGATTCCCCTAGGTCTCTAGTTTTCAAAAATGCACAGATTTGGTAGGTTTCCCTAGGTGCCGGCTGAGCTAGAGGCCAAAATCTACAGGTAGGCACTTTGCAAAAAACACCTCTTTTTTCTTTCAAAAAATGTGATGTGTCCACGCTGTGTTTTGGGGCATTTCCTGTCGCGGGCGCTAGGCCTACCCACACAAGTGAGGTATCATTTTTATTGGGAGACTTGGGGGAACGCTGGGTGGAAGGAAATTTGTGGCTCCTCTCAGATTCCAGAACTTTCTGTCACCGAAATGTGAGGAAAACGTGTTTTTTTACCCAAATTTTGAGGTTTGCAAAGGATTCTGGGTAACAGAACCTGGTCAGAGCCCCACAAGTCACCCCATCTTGGATTCCCCTAGGTCTCTAGTTTTCAAAAATGCACAGGTTTGGTAGGTTTCCCTAGGTGCCGGCTGAGCTAGAGGCCAAAATCTACAGGTAGGCACTTTGCAAAAAACACCTCTGTGTTCTTTAAAAAAAATGTGATGTGTCCACGTTGCGTTTTGGGGCATTTCCTGTCGTGGGCGCTAGGCCTACCCACACAAGTGAGGTATCATTTTTATCGGGAGACTTGGGGGAATGCTGGGTGGAAGGAAACATGTGGCTCCTCTCTGACTCCAGAACTTTCTGTCACCAAAATTTGAGAAAAATGTGTTTTTTTAGCTAAATTTTGAGGTTTGCAAAGGATTCTGGGTAACAGCACCTGGTCAGAGCCCCACAAGTCACCCCATCTTGGATTCCCCAAGGTCTCTAGTTTTAAAAAATGCACAGGTTTGGTAGGTTTCCCTAGGTGCCGGCTGAGCTGGAGGCCAAATCTACAGGTAGGCACTTTGCAAAAAACACCTCTGTTTTCTTTCAAAAAATTTGATGTGTCAACGTTGCGTTTTGGGGCATTTCCTGTTGCGGGCGCTAAGCCTACCCACACAAGTGAGGTATCATTTTTATCGTGAGACTTGGGGGAAAGCTGGGTGGAAGGAAATTTATGGCTCCTCTCTGATTCCAGAACTTTCTGTCACCAAAATTTGAGGAAAATGTGTTTTTTTAGCCAAAGTTTGACGTTTGCAAAGGATTCAGGGTAACAGAACTTGGTCAGAGCCCCACAAGTCATGCCATCTTGGATTTCCCTTGGTCTCTAGTTTTAAAAAATGCACAGGTTTGGTAGGTTTCCCTAGGTGCCGTCTGAGCTAGAGGCCAAAATCTACAGGTAGACACTTTGCAAAAAACACCTCTGTTTTCTTTAAAAAAATGTGAGCTGTCCACGTTGCGTTTTGGGGCATTTCCTGTCGCGGGCGCTAGGCCTACCCACACAAGTGAGGTATCATTTTTATCGGGAGACTTGAGGGAATGCTGGGTGGAAGGAAATTTGTGGCTCCTCTCAGATTCCAGAACTATCTGTCACCAAAATTTGAGGAAAATGTGTTTTTTTAGCCAAATTTTGAGGTGTGCAAAGGATTCTGGGTAACAGAACCTGGTCAGAGCCCCACAAGTCACCCCATCTTGGATTCCCCTAGGTCTCTAGTTTAAAAAAATGCACAGGTTTGGTAGGTTTCCCTAGGTGCCCGGCTGAACTAGAGGCCAAAATCTACAGGTAGGCACTTTGCAAAAAACACCTCTGTTTTCTTTCAAAAAAATGTGATGTGTCCACGTTGCGTTTTGGGGCATTTCCTGTCGTGGGCGCTAGGCCTACCCACACAAGTGAGGTATCATTTTTATCGGGAGACTTGGGGGAATGCTGGGTGGAAGGAAACGTGTGGCTCCTCTCTGACTCCAGAACTTTCTGTCACCAAAATTTGAGAAAAATTTGTTTTTTTAGCTACATTTTGAGGTTTGCAAAGGATTCTGGGTAACAGCACCTGGTCAGAGCCCCACAAGTCACCCCATCTTGGATTCCCCAAGGTCTCTAGTTTTAAAAAATGCACAGGTTTGGTAGGTTTCCCTAGGTGCCGGTTGAGCTGGAGGCCAAATCTACAGGTAGGCACTTTCCAAAAACACCTCTGTTTTCTTTCAAAAAATTTGATGTGTCAACGTTGCGTTTTGGGGCATTTCCTGTCGCGGGCGCTAAGCCTACCCACACAAGTGAGGTATCATTTTTATCGTGAGACTTGGGGGAACGCTGGGTGAAAGGAAATTTATGGCTCCTCTCTGATTCCAGAACTTTCTGTCACCAAAATTTGAGGAAAATGTGTTTTTTTAGCCAAAGTTTGACGTTTGCAAAGGATTCAGGGTAACAGAACTTGGTCAGAGCCCCACAAGTCATGCCATCTTGGATTTCCCTTGGTCTCTAGTTTTAAAAAATGCACAGGTTTGGTAGGTTTCCCTAGGTGCCGTCTGAGCTAGAGGCCAAAATCTACAGGTAGACACTTTGCAAAAAACACCTCTGTTTTCTTTAAAAAAATGTGAGCTGTCCACATTGCGTTTTGGGGCATTTCCTGTCGCGGGCGCTAGGCCTACCCACACAAGTGAGGTATCATTTTTATCGGGAGACTTGAGGGAATGCTGGGTGGAAGGAAATTTGTGGCTCCTCTCTGATTCCAGAACTATCTGTCACCAAAATATGAGGAAAACGTGTTTTTTTAGCCAAATTTTGAGGTTTGCAAAGGATTCTGGGTAACAGAACCTGGTCAGAGCCCAACAAGTCACCCCATCTTGGATTCCCCTAGGTCTCTAGTTTTCAAAAATGCACAGGTCTGGTATGTTTCCCTAGGTGCCAGCTGAGCTAGAGGCCAAAATCTACAGCTAGGCACTTTGCAAAAAACACCTCTGTTTTCTTTCAAAAAATTTGATGTGTCAACGTTGCGTTTTGGGGCATTTCCTGTCGCGGGCGCTAAGCCTACCCACACAAGTGAGGTATCATTTTTATCGGGAGACTTGGGGGAACGCTGGGTGGAAGGAAATTTGTGGCTCCTCTCTGATTCCAGAACTATCTGTCACCAAAATATGAGGAAAACGTGTTTTTTTAGCCAAATTTTGAGGTTTGCAAAGGATTCTGGGTAACATAACCCGGTCAGAGCCCCACAAGTCACCCCATCTTGGATTCCCCAAGGTCTCTAGTTTTCAAAAATGCACAGGTTTGGTAGGTTTCCCTAGGTGCCGGCTGAGCTAGAGGCCAAATCTACAGGTAGGCACTTTGCAAAAAACACCTCTGTTTTCTTTCAAAAAATTTGATGTGTCAACGTTGCGTTTTGGGGCATTTCCTGTCGCGGCGCTAAGCCTACCCACACAAGTGAGGTATCATTTTTATCGGGAGACTTGGGGGAACGCTGGGTGGAAGGAAATTTATGGCTCCTCTCTGATTCCAGAACTTTCTGTCACCAAAATTTGAGGAAAATGTGTTTTTTTAGCCAAAGTTTGACGTTTGCAAAGGATTCTGGGTAACAGAACTTGGTCAGAGCCCCACAAGTCACGCCATCTTGGATTCCCCTTGGTCTCTAGTTTTAAAAAATGCACAGGTTTGGTAGGTTTCCCTAGGTGCCGTCTGAGCTAGAGGCCAAAATCTACAGGTAGACACTTTGCAAAAAACACCTCTGTTTTCTTTAAAAAAATGTGAGCTGTCCACGTTGCGTTTTGGGGCATTTCCTGTCGCGGGGGCGCTAGGCCTACCCACACAAGTGAGGTATAATTTTTATCGGGAGACTTGAGGGAATGCTGGCTGGAAGGAAATTTGTGGCTCCTCTCTGATTCCAGAACTATCTGTCACCAAAATATGAGGAAAACGTGTTTTTTTAGCCAAATTTTGAGGTTTGCAAAGGATTCTGGGTAACAGAACCTGGTCAGAGCCCAACAAGTCACCACATCTTGGATTCCCCTAGGTCTCTAGTTTTCAAAAATGCACAGGTCTGGTATGTTTCCCTAGGTGCCAGCTGAGCTAGAGGCCAAAATCTACAGGTAGGCACTTTGCAAAAAACACCTCTGTTTTCTTTCAAAAAATTTGATGTGTCAACGTTGCGTTTTGGGGCATTTCCTGTCGCGGACGCTAAGCCTACCCACACAAGTGAGGTATCATTTTTATCGGGAGACTTGGGGGAACGCTGGGTGGAAGGAAATTTGTGGCTCCTCTCTGATTCCAGAACTATCTGTCACCAAAATATGAGGAAAACGTGTTTTTTTAGCCAAATTTTGAGGTTTGCAAAGGATTCTGGGTAACAGAACCCGGTCAGAGCCCCACAAGTCACCCCATCTTGGATTCCCCAAGGTCTCTAGTTTTCAAAAATGCACAGGTTTGGTAGGTTTCCCTAGGTGCCGGCTGAGCTAGAGGCCAAATCTACAGGTAGGCACTTTGCAAAAAACACCTCTGTTTTCTTTCAAAAAATTTGATGTGTCAACGTTGCGTTTTGGGGCATTTCCTGTCGTGGCGCTAAGCCTACCCACACAAGTGAGGTATCATTTTTATCGGGAGACTTGGGGGAACGCTGGGTGGAAGGAAATTTATGGCTCCTCTCTGATTCCAGAACTTTCTGTCACCAAAATTTGAGGAAAATGTGTTTTTTTAGCCAAATTTTGACGTTTGCAAAGGATTCTGGGTAACAGAACTTGGTCAGAGCCCCACAAGTCACGCCATCTTGGATTCCCCTTGGTCTCTAGTTTTAAAAAATGCACAGGTTTGGTAGGTTTCCCTAGGTGCCGGGTGAGCTAGAGGCCAAAATCTACAGGTAGACACTTTGCATAAAACACCTCTGTTTTCTTTCAAAAAATTTGATGTGTCCACGTTGTGTTTTGGGGCGTTTCCTGTCACGGGCGCTAGGCCAACCCACACAAGTGAGGTATCATTTTTATCGGGAGACTTGGGGGAACGCTGGGTGGAAGGGAATTTGTGCCTCCTCTCAGATTCCAGAACTTTCTGTCACCAAAATTTGAGGAAAATGTGTTTTTTTAGCCAAATTTTGAGGTTTGCAAAGGATTCTGGGTAACAGAACCTGGTCAGAGCCCCACAAGTCACCCCATCTTGGATTCCCCTAGGTCTCTAGTTTTCAAAAATGCACAGGTTTGGTAGGTTTTCCTAGGTGCCGGCTGAGCTAGAGGCCAAAATCTACAGGTAGGCACTTTGCAAAAAACACCTCTGTTTTCTTTCAAAAAATTTGATGTGTCCACGTTGCGTTTTGGGGCATTTCCTGTCGCGGGCGCTAGACCTACCCACACAAGTGAGGTATCATTTTTATCGGGAGACTTGGGGGAACGCTGGATGGAAGGAAATTCATGGCTCCTCTCAGATTCCAGAACTTTCTGTCACCGAAATGTGAGGAAAACTTGTTTTTTTGGCCAAATTTTGAGGTTTGCAAAGGATTCTGGGTAACAGAACCTGCTCAGACCCCCACAAGTCACCCCATCTTGGATTCCCCTAGGTCTCTGTTTTTCAAAAATGCACAGGTTTGGTAGGTTTCCCTAGGTGCCGGCTGAGCTATAGGCCAAAATCTACAGGTAGGCACTTTGCAAAAAACACCTCTGTTTTCTTTAAAAAAATGTGAGCTGTCCACGTTGCGTTTTGGGGCATTTCCTGTCGCGGGCGCTACGCCTACCCACACAAGTGAGGTATCATTTTTTTCGGGAGACTTGAGGGAATGCTGGGTGGAAGGAAATTTGTGGCTCCTCTCTGATTCCAGAACTATCTGTCACCAAAATATGAGGAAAACGTGTTTTTTTAGCCAAATCTTGAGGTTTGCAAAGGATTCTGGGTAACAGAACCTGGTCAGAGCCCCACAAGTCACCCCATCTTGGATTCCCCTAGGTCTCTAGTTTTCAAAAATGCACAGGTTTGGTAGGTTTCCCTAGGTGCCGGCTGAGCTAGAGGCCAAAATCTACAGGTAGGCACTTTGCAAAAAACACCTCTTTTTTCTTTCAAAAAATGTGATGTGTCCACGCTGTGTTTTGGGGCATTTCCTGTCGCGGGCGCTAGGCCTACCCACACAAGTGAGGTATCATTTTTATTGGGAGACTTGGGGGAACGCTGGGTGGAAGGAAATTTGTGGCTCCTCTCAGATTCCAGAACTTTCTGTCACTGAAATGTGAGGAAAACGTGTTTTTTTACCCAAATTTTGAGGTTTGCAAAGGATTCTGGGTGACAGAACCTGGTCAGAGCCCCACAAGTCACCCCATCTTGGATTCCCCTAGGTCTCTAGTTTTCAAAAATGCACAGGTTTGGTAGGTTTCCCTAGGTGCCGGCTGAGCTAGAGGCCAAAATCTACAGGTAGGCACTTTGCAAAAAACACCTCTGTTTTCTTTCAAAAAAATGTGATGTGTCCACGTTGCGTTTTGGGGCATTTCCTGTCGTGGGCGCTAGGCCTACCCACACAAGTGAGGTATCATTTTTATCGGGAGACTTGGGGGAATGCTGGGTGGAAGGAAACGTGTGGCTCCTCTCTGACTCCAGAACTTTCTGTCACCAAAATTTGAGAAAAATTTGTTTTTTTAGCTAAATTTTGAGGTTTGCAAAGGATTCTGGGTAACAGCACCTGGTCAGAGCCCCACAAGTCACCCCATCTTGGATTCCCCAAGGTCTCTAGTTTTAAAAAATGCACAGGTTTGGTAGGTTTCCCTAGGTGCCGGCTGAGCTGGAGGCCAAATCTACAGGTAGGCACTTTGCAAAAAACACCTCTGTTTTCTTTCAAAAAATTTGATGTGTCAACGTTGCGTTTTGGGGCATTTCCTGTTGCGGGCGCTAAGCCTACCCACACAAGTGAGGTATCATTTTTATCGTGAGACTTGGGGGAAAGCTGGGTGGAAGGAAATTTATGGCTCCTCTCTGATTCCAGAACTTTCTGTCACCAAAATTTGAGGAAAATGTGTTTTTTTAGCCAAAGTTTGACGTTTGCAAAGGATTCAGGGTAACAGAACTTGGTCAGAGCCCCACAAGTCATGCCATCTTGGATTTCCCTTGGTCTCTAGTTTTAAAAAATGCACAGGTTTGGTAGCTTTCCCTAGGTGCCGTCTGAGCTAGAGGCCAAAATCTACAGGTAGACACTTTGCAAAAAACACCTCTGTTTTCTTTAAAAAAATGTGAGCTGTCCACGTTGCGTTTTGGGGCATTTCCTGTCGCGGGCGCTAGGCCTACCCACACAAGTGAGGTATCATTTTTATCGGGAGACTTGAGGGAATGCTGGCTGGAAGGAAATTTGTGGCTCCTCTCTGATTCCAGAACTATCTGTCACCAAAATTTGAGGAAAATGTGTTTTTTTAGCCAAATTTTGAGGTGTGCAAAGGATTCTGGGTAACAGAACCTGGTCAGAGCCCCACAAGTCACCCCATCTTGGATTCCCCTAGGTCTCTAGTTTTAAAAAAATGCACAGGTTTGGTAGGTTTCCCTAGGTGCCGGTTGAGCTGGAGGCCAAATCTACAGGTAGGCACTTTGCAAAAAACACCTCTGTTTTCTTTCAAAAAATGTGATGTGTCAACGTTGCGTTTTGGGGCATTTCCTGTCGTGGGCGCTAGGCCTACCCACACAAGTGAGGTATCATTTTTATCGGGAGACTTGGGGGAATGCTGGGTGGAAGGAAACGTGTGGCTCCTCTCTGACTCCAGAACTTTCTGTCACCAAAATTTGAGAAAAATTTGTTTTTTTAGCTACATTTTGAGGTTTGCAAAGGATTCTGGGTAACAGCACCTGGTCAGAGCCCCACAAGTCACCCCATCTTGGATTCCCCAAGGTCTCTAGTTTTAAAAAAATGCACAGGTTTGGTAGGTTTCCCTAGGTGCCGGTTGAGCTGGAGGCCAAATCTACAGGTAGGCACTTTGCAAAAAACACCTCTGTTTTCTTTCAAAAAATGTGATGTGTCAACGTTGCGTTTTGGGGCATTTCCTGTCGCGGGCGCTAAGCCTACCCACACAAGTGAGGTATCATTTTTATCGGGAGACTTGGGGGAACGCTGGGTGGAAGGAAATTTATGGCTCCTCTCTGATTCCAGAACTTTCTGTCACCAAAATTTGAGGAAAATGTATTTTTTTAGCCAAAGTTTGACGTTTGCAAAGGATTCTGGGTAACAGAACTTGGTCAGAGCCCCACAAGTCACGCCATCTTGGATTCCCCTTGGTCTCTAGTTTTAAAAAATGCACAGGTTTGGTAGGTTTCCCTAGGTGCCGTCTGAGCTAGAGGCCAAAATCTACAGGTAGACACTTTGCAAAAAACACCTCTGTTTTCTTTAAAAAAATGTGAGCTGTCCACGTTGCGTTTTGGGGCATTTCCTGTCGCGGGCGCTAGGCCTACCCACACAAGTGAGGTATCATTTTTATCGGGAGACTTGAGGGAATGCTGGGTGGAAGGAAATTTGTGGCTCCTCTCTGATTCCAGAACTATCTGTCACCAAAATATGAGGAAAACGTGTTTTTTTAGCCAAATTTTGAGGTTTGCAAAGGATTCTGGGTAACAGAACCTGGTCAGAGCCCAACAAGTCACCCCATCTTGGATTCCCCTAGGTCTCTAGTTTTCAAAAATGCACAGGTCTGGTATGTTTCCCTAGGTGCCAGCTGAGCTAGAGGCCAAAATCTACAGGTAGGCACTTTGCAAAAAAAAACCTCGATTTCTTTAAAAAAATGTGATGTGTCCACGTTGTGCTTTGGGGCATTTCCTGTCACGGGTGCTAGGCCTACCAACACAAGTGAGGTATCATTTTTATCGGGAGACTTGGGGGAACGCTGTGTGGAAGGGAATTTGTGGCTCCTCTCTGATTCCAGAACTATCTGTCACCAAAATGTGATGAAAACATGTTTTTTTTGGCCAAATGTTGAGGTTTGCAAAGGATTCTGGGTAACAGAACCTGGTCAGAGCCCCACAAGTCACCCCATCTTGGATTCCCCTAGCTCTCTAGTTTTCAAAAATGCACAGGTTTGGTAGGTTTCCCTAGGTGCCGGCTGAGCTAGAGGCCAAAATCTACAGGTAGGCACTTTGCAAAAAACACCTCTGTTTTCTTTCAAAAAATGTGATGTGTCCACGTTGCGTTTTGGGGCATTTCCTGTCGCGGGTGCTAGGCCTACACACACAAGTGAGGTATCATTTTTATCTGGAGACTTGGGGGAACGCTGGGTGGAAGGAAATTTGTGGCTCCTCTCAGATTCCAGAACTTTCTGTCACCAAAATGTGAGGAAAATGTGTTTTTTTAGCCAAATTTTTAGGTTTGCAAAGGATTCTGGGTAACAGAACCTGGTCAGAGCCCCACAAGTCACCCCATCTTGGATTCCCCTAGGTCTCTAGTTTTCAAAAATGCACAGGTCTCGTATGTTTCCCTAGGTGCCAGCTGAGCTAGAGGCCAAAATCTACAGGTAGGCACTTTGCAAAAAACACCTCTGTTTTCTTTCAAAAAATTTGATGTGTCAACGTTGCGTTTTGGGGCATTTCCTGTCGCGGCGCTAAGCCTACCCACACAAGTGAGGTATCATTTTTATCGGGAGACTTGGGGGAACGCTGGGTGGAAGGAAATTTATGGCTCCTCTCTGATTCCAGAACTTTCTGTCACCAAAATTTGAGGAAAATGTATTTTTTTAGCCAAAGTTTGACGTTTGCAAAGGATTCTGGGTAACAGAACTTGGTCAGAGCCCCACAAGTCACGCCATCTTGGATTCCCCTTGGTCTCTAGTTTTAAAAAATGCACAGGTTTGGTAGGTTTCCCTAGGTGCCGTCTGAGCTAGAGGCCAAAATCTACAGGTAGACACTTTGCAAAAAACACCTCTGTTTTCTTTAAAAAAATGTGAGCTGTCCACGTTGCGTTTTGGGGCATTTCCTGTCGCGGGCGCTAGGCCTACCCACACAAGTGAGGTATCATTTTTATCGGGAGACTTGAGGGAATGCTGGGTGGAAGGAAATTTGTGGCTCCTCTCTGATTCCAGAACTATCTGTCACCAAAATATGAGGAAAACGTGTTTTTTTAGCCAAATTTTGAGGTTTGCAAAGGATTCTGGGTAACAGAACCTGGTCAGAGCCCAACAAGTCACCCCATCTTGGATTCCCCTAGGTCTCTAGTTTTCAAAAATGCACAGGTCTGGTATGTTTCCCTAGGTGCCAGCTGAGCTAGAGGCCAAAATCTACAGGTAGGCACTTTGCAAAAAAAAACCTCGATTTCTTTAAAAAAATATGATGTGTCCACGTTGTGCTTTGGGGCATTTCCTGTCACGGGTGCTAGGCCTACCAACACAAGTGAGGTATCATTTTTATCGGGAGACTTGGGGGAACGCTGTGTGGAAGGGAATTTGTGGCTCCTCTCTGATTCCAGAACTATCTGTCACCAAAATGTGATGAAAACATGTTTTTTTTGGCCAAATGTTGAGGTTTGCAAAGGATTCTGGGTAACAGAACCTGGTCAGAGCCCCACAAGTCACCCCATCTTGGATTCCCCTAGCTCTCTAGTTTTCAAAAATGCACAGGTTTGGTAGGTTTCCCTAGGTGCCGGCTGAGCTAGAGGCCAAAATCTACAGGTAGGCACTTTGCAAAAAACACCTCTGTTTTCTTTCAAAAAATGTGATGTGTCCACGTTGCGTTTTGGGGCATTTCCTGTCGCGGGTGCTAGGCCTACACACACAAGTGAGGTATCATTTTTATCTGGAGACTTGGGGGAACGCTGGGTGGAAGGAAATTTGTGGCTCCTCTCAGATTCCAGAACTTTCTGTCACCAAAATGTGAGGAAAATGTGTTTTTTTAGCCAAATTTTTAGGTTTGCAAAGGATTCTGGGTAACAGAACCTGGTCAGAGCCCCACAAGTCACCCCATCTTGGATTCCCCTAGGTCTCTAGTTTTAAAAAATGCACAGGTTTGGTAGGTTTCCCTAGGTGCCGGCTGAGCTAGAGGCCAAAATCTACAGGTAGGCACTTTGCATAAAACACGTCTGTTTTCTTTAAAAAAATGTGATATGTCCACATTGTGTTTTGGGGCGTTTCCTGTCACGGGCGCTAGGCCTACCCACACAAGTGAGGTATCATTTTTATCGGGAGACTTGGGGGAACGCTGGGTGGAAGGAAATTTGTGGCTCCTCTCAGATTCCAGAACTTTCTGTCACCAAAATTTGAGGAAAATGTGTTTTTTTAGCCAAATTTTGAGGTTTGCAAAGGATTCTGGGTAACAGAACCTGGTCAGACCCCCACAAGTCACCCCATCTTGGATTCCCCTAGGTCTCTAGTTTTCAGAAATGCACAGGTTTGGTAGGTTTCCCTAGGTGCCGGCTGAGCTAGAGGCCAAAATCTACAGGTAGGCACTTTGCAAAAAACACCTCTCTTTTCTTTAAAAAAATTTGATGTGTCCACGTTGCGTTTTGGGGCATTTCCTGTCGCGGGCACTACGCCTACCCACACAAGTGAGGTATCATTTTTATCGGGAGACTTGGGGGAACGCTGGGTGGTAGGAAATTTGTGGCTCCTCTCAGATTCCAGAACTTTCTGTCACCAAAATTTGAGGAAAATGTGTTTTTTTAGCCAAAGTTTGACGTTTGCAAATTATTCTGGGTAACAGAACTTGGTCAGAGCCCCACAAGTCACCCCATCTTGGATTCCCCTAGGTCTCTAGTTTAAAAAAATGCACAGGTTTGGTAGGTTTCCCTGGGTGCCGTCTGAGATAGGGGCCAAAATCTACAGGTAGGCACTTTGCAAAAAACACCTCTGTTTTCTTTAAAAAAATGTCAGCTGTCCACGTTGCGTTTTGGGGCATTTTCTGTCGCGGGCGCTAGGCCTACCCACACAAGTGAGGTATCATTTTTATAGGGAGACTTGGGGGAATGCTGGGTGGAAGGAAACGTGTGGCTCCACTCTGACTCCAGAACTTTCTGTCACCAAAATGTGAGGAAAATGTGTTTTTTTAAGCTAAATTTTGAGGTTTGCAAAGGATTCTGGGTAACAGAACCTGGTCAGAGCCCCACAAGTCACCCCATCTTAGATTCCCCTAGGTCTCTAGTTTTAAAAAATGCACAGGTTTGGTAGGTTTCCCTAGGTGCCGGGTGAGCTAGAGGCCAAAATCTACAGGTAGGCACTTTGCATAAAACACCTCTGTTTTCTTTCAAAAAATTTGATGTGTCCACGTTGTGTTTTGGGGCGTTTCCTGTCACGGGCGCTAGGCCTACCCACACAAGTGAGGTATCATTTTTATCGGGAGACTTGGGGGAACGCTGGGTGGAAGGGAATTTGTGCCTCCTCTCAGATTCCAGAACTTTCTGTCACCAAAATTTGAGGAAAATGTGTTTTTTTAGCCAAATTTTGAGGTTTGCAAAGGATTCTGGGTAACAGAACCTGGTCAGAGCCCCACAAGTCACCCCATCTTGATTTCCCCTAGGTCTCTAGTTTTCAAAAATGCACAGGTTTGGTAGGTTTTCTTAGGTGCCGGCTGAGCTAGAGGCCAAAATCTACAGGTAGGCACTTTGCAAAAAACACCTCTGTTTTCTTTCAAAAAATTTGATGTGTCCACGTTGCGTTTTGGGGCATTTCCTGTCGCGGGCGCTAGGCCTACCCACACAAGTGAGGTATCATTTTTATCGGGAGACTTGGGGGAACGCTGGATGGAAGGAAATTCGTGGCTCCTCTCAGATTCCAGAACTTTCTGTCACCGAAATGTGAGGAAAATGTGTTTTTTTGGCCAAATTTTGAGGTTTGCAAAGGATTCTGGGTAACAGAACCTGCTCAGACCCCCACAAGTCACCCCATCTTGGATTCCCCTAGGTCTCTGGTTTTCAAAAATGCACAGGTTTGGTAGGTTTCCCTAGGTGCCGGCTGAGCTATAGGCCAAAATCTACAGGTAGGCACTTTGCAAAAAACACCTCTGTTTTCTTTAAAAAAATGTGAGCTGTCCACGTTGCGTTTTGGGGCATTTCCTGTCGCGGGCGCTACGCCTACCCACACAAGTGAGGTATCATTTTTTTCGGGAGACTTGAGGGAATGCTGGGTGGAAGGAAATTTGTGGCTCCTCTCTGATTCCAGAACTATCTGTCACCAAAATATGAGGAAAACGTGTTTTTTTAGCCAAATCTTGAGGTTTGCAAAGGATTCTGGGTAACAGAACCTGGTCAGAGCCCCACAACTCACCCCATCTTGGATTCCCCTAGGTCTCTAGTTTTCAAAAATGCACATGTCTGGTATGTTTCCCTAGGTGCCAGCTGAGCTAGAGGCCAAAATCTACAGGTAGGCACTTTGCAAAAAACACCTCGATTTCTTTAAAAAAATGTGATGTGTCCACGTTGTGTTTTGGGGCATTTCCTGTCACGGGTGCTAGGCCTACCAACACAAGTGAGGTATCATTTTTATCGGGAGACTTGGGGGAACGCTCTGTGGAAGGGAATTTGTGGCTCCTCTCTGATTCCAGAACTATCTGTCACCAAAATGTGAGGAAAACATGTTTTTTTAGCCAAATGTTGAGGTTTGCAAAGGATTCTGGGTACCAGAACCTGGTCAGAGCCCCACAAGTCACCCCATCTTGGATTCCCCTAGGTCTCTAGTTTTCAAAAATGCACAGGTTTGATAGGTTTCCCTAGGTGCCGGCTGAGCTAGAGGCCAAAATCTACAGGTAGGCACTTTGCAAAAAACACCTCTGTTTTCTTTTAAAAAATGTGATGTGTCCACGTTGTGTTTTGGGGCGTTTCCTGTCGCGGGCGCTACGCCTACCCACACAAGTGAGGTATCATTTTTTTCGGGAGACTTGAGGGAATGCTGGGTGGAAGGAAATTTGTGGCTCCTCTCTGATTCCAGAACTATCTGTCACCAAAATGTGAGGAAAATGTGTTTTTTTAGCCAAATTATGAGGTTTGCAAAGGATTCTGGGTAACAGAACCTGGTCAGAGCCCCACAAGTCACCCCATCTTGGATTCCCCAAGGTCTCTAGTTTTAAAAAATGCACAGGTTTGGTAGGTTTCCCTAGGTGCCGGTTGAGCTGGAGGCCAAATCTACAGGTAGGCACTTTGCAAAAAACACCTCTGTTTTCTTTCAAAAAATTTGATGTGTCAACGTTGCGTTTTGGGGCATTTCCTGTCGCGGGCGCTAAGCCTACCCACACAAGTGAGGTATCATTTTTATCGTGAGACTTGGGGGAACGCTGGGTGGAAGGAAATTTATGGCTCCTCTCTGATTCCAGAACTTTCTGTCACCAAAATTTGAGGAAAATGTGTTTTTTTAGCCAAAGTTTGACGTTTGCAAAGGATTCAGGGTAACAGAACTTGGTCAGATCCCCACAAGTCATGCCATCTTGGATTTCCCTTGGTCTCTAGTTTTAAAAAATGCACAGGTTTGGTAGGTTTCCCTAGGTGCTGTCTGAGCTAGAGGCCAAAATCTACAGGTAGACACTTTGCAAAAAACACCTCTGTTTTCTTTAAAAAAATGTGAGCTGTCCACGTTGCGTTTTGGGGCATTTCCTGTCGCGGGCGCTAGGCCTACCCACACAAGTGAGGTATCATTTTTATCGGGAGACTTGAGGGAATGCTGGGTGGAAGGAAATTTGGGGCTCCTCTCTGATTCCAGAACTATCTGTCACCAAAATAGGAGGAAAACGTGTTTTTTTTCTCCAAATTTTGAGGTTTGCAAAGGATTCTGGGTAACAGAACCTGGTCAGAGCCCAACAAGTCACCCCATCTTGGATTCCCCAAGGTCTCTAGTTTTAAAAAATGCACAGGTTTGGTAGGTTTCCCTAGGTGCCGGTTGAGCTGGAGGCCAAATCTACAGGTAGGCACTTTGCAAAAAACACCTCTGTTTTCTTTCAAAAAATTTGATGTGTCAACGTTGCGTTTTGGGGCATTTCCTGTCGCGGGCGCTAAGCCTACCCACACAAGTGAGGTATCATTTTTATCGTGAGACTTGGGGGAACGCTGGGTGGAAGGAAATTCATGGCTCCTCTCTGATTCCAGAACTTTCTGTCACCAAAATTTGAGGAAAATGTGTTTTTTTAGCCAAAGTTTGACGTTTGCAAAGGATTCAGGGTAACAGAACTTGGTCAGATCCCCACAAGTCATGCCATCTTGGATTTCCCTTGGTCTCTAGTTTTAAAAAATGCACAGGTTTGGTAGGTTTCCCTAGGTGCCGTCTGAGCTAGAGGCCAAAATCTACAGGTAGACACTTTGCAAAAAACACCTCTATTTTCTTTAAAAAAATGTGAGCTGTCCACGTTGCGTTTTGGGGCATTTCCTGTCGCGGGTGCTAGGCCTACCCACACAAGTGAGGTATCATTTTTATCGGGAGACTTGAGGGAATGCTGGGTGGAAGGAAATTTGTGGCTCCTCTCTGATTCCAGAACTATCTGTCACCAAAATATGAGGAAAACGTGTTTTTTTTCACCAAATTTTGAGGTTTGCAAAGGATTCTGGGTAACAGAACCTGGTCAGACCCCCACAAGTCACCCCATCTTGGATTCCCCTAGGTCTCTAGTTTTCAAAAATGCACAGGTTTGGTAGGTTTCCCTAGGTGCCGGCTGAGCTAGAGGCCAAAATCTACAGGTAGGCACTTTGCAAAAAACACCTCTCTTTTCTTTAAAAAAATTTGATGTGTCCACGTTGCGTTTTGGGGCATTTCCTGTCGCGGGCACTACGCCTACCCACACAAGTGAGGTATCATTTTTATCGGGAGACTTGGGGGAACGCTGGGTGGTAGGAAATTTGTGGCTCCTCTCAGATTCCAGAACTTTCTGTCACCAAAATTTGAGGAAAATGTGTTTTTTTAGCCAAAGTTTGACGTTTGCAAATTATTCTGGGTAACAGAACTTGGTCAGAGCCCCACAAGTCACCCCATCTTGGATTCCCCTAGGTCTCTAGTTTAAAAAAATGCACAGGTTTGGTAGGTTTCCCTGGGTGCCGTCTGAGATAGGGGCCAAAATCTACAGGTAGGCACTTTGCAAAAAACACCTCTGTTTTCTTTAAAAAAATGTCAGCTGTCCACGTTGCGTTTTGGGGCATTTTCTGTCGCGGGCGCTAGGCCTACCCACACAAGTGAGGTATCATTTTTATAGGGAGACTTGGGGGAATGCTGGGTGGAAGGAAACGTGTGGCTCCACTCTGACTCCAGAACTTTCAGTCACCAAAATGTGAGGAAAATGTGTTTTTTTAAGCTAAATTTTGAGGTTTGCAAAGGATTCTGGGTAACAGAACCTGGTCAGAGCCCCACAAGTCACCCCATCTTAGATTCCCCTAGGTCTCTAGTTTTAAAAAATGCACAGGTTTGGTAGGTTTCCCTAGGTGCCGGGTGAGCTAGAGGCCAAAATCTACAGGTAGGCACTTTGCATAAAACACCTCTGTTTTCTTTCAAAAAATTTGATGTGTCCACGTTGTGTTTTGGGGCGTTTCCTGTCACGGGCGCTAGGCCTACCCACACAAGTGAGGTATCATTTTTATCTGGAGACTTGGGGGAACGCTGGGTGGAAGGGAATTTGTGCCTCCTCTCAGATTCCAGAACTTTCTGTCACCAAAATTTGAGGAAAATGTGTTTTTTTAGCCAAATTTTGAGGTTTGCAAAGGATTCTGGGTAACAGAACCTGGTCAGAGCCCCACAAGTCACCCCATCTTGATTTCCCCTAGGTCTCTAGTTTTCAAAAATGCACAGGTTTGGTAGGTTTTCTTAGGTGCCGGCTGAGCTAGAGGCCAAAATCTACAGGTAGGCACTTTGCAAAAAACACCTCTGTTTTCTTTCAAATAATTTGATGTGTCAACGTTGCGTTTTGGGGCATTTCCTGTCGCGGGCGCTAAGCCTACCCACACAAGTGAGGTATCATTTTTATCGGGAGACTTGGGGGAACGCTGGGTGGAAGGAAATTTGTGGCTCCTCTCTGATTCCAGAACTATCTGTCACCAAAATATGAGGAAAACGTGTTTTTTTAGCCAAATTTTGAGGTTTGCAAAGGATTCTGGGTAACAGAACCCGGTCAGAGCCCCACAAGTCACCCCATCTTGGATTCCCCAAGGTCTCTAGTTTTCAAAAATGCACAGGTTTGGTAGGTTTCCCTAGGTGCCGGCTGAGCTAGAGGCCAAATCTACAGGTAGGCACTTTGCAAAAAACACCTCTGTTTTCTTTCAAAAAATTTGATGTGTCAACGTTGCGTTTTGGGGCATTTCTTGTCGCGGCGCTAAGCCTACCCACACAAGTGAGGTATCATTTTTATCGGGAGACTTGGGGGAACGCTGGGTGGAAGGAAATTTATGGCTCCTCTCTGATTCCAGAACATTCTGTCACCAAAATTTGAGGAAAATGTGTTTTTTTAGCCAAAGTTTGACGTTTGCAAAGGATTCTGGGTAACAGAACTTGGTCAGAGCCCCACAAGTCACGCCATCTTGGATTCCCCTTGGTCTCTAGTTTTAAAAAATGCACAGGTTTGGTAGGTTTCCCTAGGTGCCGTCTGAGCTAGAGGCCAAAATCTACAGGTAGACACTTTGCAAAAAACACCTCTGTTTTCTTTAAAAAAATGTGAGCTGTCCACGTTGCGTTTTGGGGCATTTCCTGTCGCGGGGGCGCTAGGCCTACCCACACAAGTGAGGTATCATTTTTATCGGGAGACTTGAGGGAATGCTGGCTGGAAGGAAATTTGTGGCTCCTCTCTGATTCCAGAACTATCTGTCACCAAAATATGAGGAAAACGTGTTTTTTTAGCCAAATTTTGAGGTTTGCAAAGGATTCTGGGTAACAGAACCTGGTCAGAGCCCAACAAGTCACCACATCTTGGATTCCCCTAGGTCTCTAGTTTTCAAAAATGCACAGGTCTGGTATGTTTCCCTAGGTGCCAGCTGAGCTAGAGGCCAAAATCTACAGGTAGGCACTTTGCAAAAAACACCTCTGTTTTCTTTCAAAAAATTTGATGTGTCAACGTTGCGTTTTGGGGCATTTCCTGTCGCGGGCGCTAAGCCTACCCACACAAGTGAGGTATCATTTTTATCGGGAGACTTGGGGGAACGCTGGGTGGAAGGAAATTTGTGGCTCCTCTCTGATTCCAGAACTATCTGTCACCAAAAAATGAGGAAAACGTGTTTTTTTAGCCAAATTTTGAGGTTTGCAAAGGATTCTGGGTAACAGAACCCGGTCAGAGCCCCACAAGTCACCCCATCTTGGATTCCCCAAGGTCTCTAGTTTTCAAAAATGCACAGGTTTGGTAGGTTTCCCTAGGTGCCGGCAGAGCTAGAGGCCAAATCTACAGGTAGGCACTTTGCAAAAAACACCTCTGTTTTCTTTCAAAAAATTTGATGTGTCAACGTTGCGTTTTGGGGCATTTCCTGTCGCGGCGCTAAGCCTACCCACACAAGTGAGGTATAATTTTTATCGGGAGACTTGGGGGAACGCTGGGTGGAAGGAAATTTATGGCTCCTCTCTGATTCCAGAACTTTCTGTCACCAAAATTTGAGGAAAATGTGTTTTTTTAGCCAAAGTTTGACGTTTGCAAAGGATTCTGGGTAACAGAACCTGGTCAGAGCCCCACAAGTCACCCCATCTTGGATTCCCCTAGGTCTCTAGTTTTCAAAAATGCACAGGTTTGGTAGGTTTCCCTAGGTGCCGGCTGAGCTAGAGGCCAAAATCTACAGGTAGGCACTTTGCATAAAACACCTCTGTTTTCTTTAAAAAAATGTGATGTGTCCACGTTATGTTTTGGGGTGTTTCCTGTCATGGGCGCTAGGCCTACCCACACAAGTGAGGTATCATTTTTATCGGGAGACTTGAGGGAATGCTGGCTGGAAGGAAATTTGTGGCTCCTCTCTGATTCCAGAACTATCTGTCACCAAAATATGAGGAAAACGTGTTTTTTTAGCCAAATTTTGAGGTTTGCAAAGGATTCTGGGTAACAGAACCTGGTCAGACCCCCACAAGTCACCCCATCTTGGATTCCCCTAGGTCTCTAGTTTTCAAAAATGCACAGGTTTGGTAGGTTTCCCTAGGTGCCGGCTGAGCTAGAGGCCAAAATCTATAGGTAGGCACTTTGCAAAAAACACCTCTGTTTTCTTTAAAAAAATGTGATGTGTCCACGTTGTGTTTTGGGTCATTTCCTGTCACAGGCGCTAGGCCTACCCACACAAGTGAGGTGTCATTTTTATCAGGAGACTTGGGGGAACGCTGGATGGAAGGAAATTCGTGCCTCCTCTAAGATTCCAGAACTTTCTGTGACCGAAATGTGAGGAAAACGTGTTTTTTTAGCCAAATTTTGAGGTTTGCAAAGGATTCTGGGTAACAGAACCTGGTCAGAGCCCCACAAGTCACCCCATCTTGGATTCCCCTAGGTCTCTCGTTTTGAAAAATGCACAGGTTTGGTAGGTTTCCCTAGGTGCCGGCTGAGCTAGAGGCCAAAATCTACAGGTAGGCACTTTGCAAAAAACACCTCTGTTTTCTTTTAAAAAATGTGATGTGTCCACATTGTGTTTTGGGGCGTTTCCTGTCACGGGCGCTAGGCCTACCCACACAAGTGAGGTATCATTTTTATTGGGAGACTTGGGGGAACGCTGGGTGGAAGGAAATTTGTGGCTCCTCTCAGATTCCAGTACTTTCTGTCACCGAAATGTGAGGAAAATGTGTTTTTTTAGCCAAATTATGAGGTTTGCAAAGGACTCTGGGTAACAGAACCTGGTCAGAGCCCCACAAGTCACCCCATCTTGGATTCCCCAAGGTCTCTAGTTTTAAAAAATGCACAGGTTTGGTAGGTTTCCCTAGGTGCCGGTTGAGCTGGAGGCCAAATCTACAGGTAGGCACTTTGCAAAAAACACCTCTGTTTTCTTTCAAAAAATTTGATGTGTCAACGTTGCGTTTTGGGGCATTTCCTGTCGCGGGCGCTAAGCCTACCCACACAAGTGAGGTATCATTTTTATCGTGAGACTTGGGGGAACGCTGGGTGGAAGGAAATTTATGGCTCCTCTCTGATTCCAGAACTTTCTGTCACCAAAATTTGAGGAAAATGTGTTTTTTTAGCCAAAGTTTGACGTTTGCAAAGGATTCAGGGTAACAGAACTTGGTCAGATCCCCACAAGTCACCCCATCTTGGATTCCCCTAGGTCTCTAGTTTTCAAAAATGTACAGGTCTGGTATGTTTCCCTAGGTGCCAGCTGAGCTAGAGGCCAAAATCTACAGGTAGGCACTTTGCAAAAAACACCTCTGTTTTCTTTCAAATAATTTGATGTGTCAACGTTGCGTTTTGGGGCATTTCCTGTCGCGGGCGCTAAGCCTACCCACACAAGTGAGGTATCATTTTTATCGGGAGACTTGGGGGAACGCTGGGTGGAAGGAAATTTGTGGCTCCTCTCTGATTCCAGAACTATCTGTCACCAAAATATGAGGAAAACGTGTTTTTTTAGCCAAATTTTGAGGTTTGCAAAGGATTCTGGGTAACAGAACCCGGTCAGAGCCCCACAAGTCACCCCATCTTGGATTCCCCAAGGTCTCTAGTTTTCAAAAATGCACAGGTTTGGTAGGTTTCCCTAGGTGCCGGCTGAGCTAGAGGCCAAATCTACAGGTAGGCACTTTGCAAAAAACACCTCTGTTTTCTTTCAAAAAATTTGATGTGTCAACGTTGCGTTTTGGGGCATTTCCTGTCGCGGCGCTAAGCCTACCCACACAAGTGAGGTATCATTTTTATCGGGAGACTTGGGGGAACGCTGGGTGGAAGGAAATTTATGGCTCCTCTCTGATTCCAGAACATTCTGTCACCAAAATTTGAGGAAAATGTGTTTTTTTAGCCAAAGTTTGACGTTTGCAAAGGATTCTGGGTAACAGAACTTGGTCAGAGCCCCACAAGTCACGCCATCTTGGATTCCCCTTGGTCTCTAGTTTTAAAAAATGCACAGGTTTGGTAGGTTTCCCTAGGTGCCGTCTGAGCTAGAGGCCAAAATCTACAGGTAGACACTTTGCAAAAAACACCTCTGTTTTCTTTAAAAAAATGTGAGCTGTCCACGTTGCGTTTTGGGGCATTTCCTGTCGCGGGGGCGCTAGGCCTACCCATACAAGTGAGGTATCATTTTTATCGGGAGACTTGAGGGAATGCTGGCTGGAAGGAAATTTGTGGCTCCTCTCTGATTCCAGAACTATCTGTCACCAAAATATGAGGAAAACGTGTTTTTTTAGCCAAATTTTGAGGTTTGCAAAGAATTCTGGGTAACAGAACCTGGTCAGAGCCCAACAAGTCACCACATCTTGGATTCACCTAGGTCTCTAGTTTTCAAAAATGCACAGGTCTGGTATGTTTCCCTAGGTGCCAGCTGAGCTAGAGGCCAAAATCTACAGGTAGGCACTTTGCAAAAAACACCTCTGTTTTCTTTCAAAAAATTTGATGTGTCAACGTTGCGTTTTGGGGCATTTCCTGTCGCGGGCGCTAAGCCTACCCACACAAGTGAGGTATCATTTTTATCGGGAGACTTGGGGGAACGCTGGGCGGAAGGAAATTTGTGGCTCCTCTCTGATTCCAGAACTATCTGTCACCAAAATATGAGGAAAACGTGTTTTTTTAGCCAAATTTTGAGGTTTGCAAAGGATTCTGGGTAACAGAACCCGGTCAGAGCCCCACAAGTCACCCCATCTTGGATTCCCCAAGGTCTCTAGTTTTCAAAAATGCACAGGTTTGGTAGGTTTCCCTAGGTGCCGGCAGAGCTAGAGGCCAAATCTACAGGTAGGCACTTTGCAAAAAACACCTCTGTTTTCTTTCAAAAAATTTGATGTGTCAACGTTGCGTTTTGGGGCATTTCCTGTCGCGGCGCTAAGCCTACCCACACAAGTGAGGTATAATTTTTATCGGGAGACTTGGAGGAACGCTGGGTGGAAGGAAATTTATGGCTCCTCTCTGATTCCAGAACTTTCTGTCACCAAAATTTGAGGAAAATGTGTTTTTTTAGCCAAAGTTTGACGTTTGCAAAGGATTCTGGGTAACAGAACTTGGTCAGAGCCCCACAAGTCACCCCATCTTGGATTCCCCAAGGTCTCTAGTTTTAAAAAATGCACAGGTTTGGTAGGTTTCCCTAGGTGCCGGTTGAGCTGGAGGCCAAATCTACAGGTAGGCACTTTGCAAAAAACACCTCTGTTTTCTTTCAAAAAATTTGATGTGTCAACGTTGCGTTTTGGGGCATTTCCTGTCGCGGGCGCTAAGCCTACCCACACAAGTGAGGTATCATTTTTATCGTGAGACTTGGGGGAACGCTGGGTGGAAGGAAATTTATGGCTCCTCTCTGATTCCAGAACTTTCTGTCACCAAAATTTGAGGAAAATGTGTTTTTTTAGCCAAAGTTTGACATTTGCAAAGGATTCAGGGTAACAGAACTTGGTCAGAGCCCCACAAGTCATGCCATCTTGGATTTCCCTTGGTCTCTAGTTTTAAAAAATGCACAGGTTTGGTAGGTTTCCCTAGGTGCCGTCTGAGCTAGAGGCCAAAATCTACAGGTAGACACTTTGCAAAAAACACCTCTGTTTTCTTTAAAAAAATGTGAGCTGTCCACGTTGCGTTTTGGGGCATTTCCTGTCGCGGGCGCTAGGCCTACCCACACAAGTGAGGTATCATTTTTATCGGGAGTCTTGAGGGAATGCTGGGTGGAAGGAAATTTGTGGCTCCTCTCTGATTCCAGAACTATCTGTCACCAAAATATGAGGAAAACGTGTTTTTTTTCTCCAAATTTTGAGGTTTGCAAAGGATTCTGGGTAACAGAACCTGGTCAGAGCCCAACAAGTCACCCCATCTTGGATTCCCCAAGGTCTCTAGTTTTAAAAAATGCACAGGTTTGGTAGGTTTCCCTAGGTGCCGGTTGAGCTGGAGGCCAAATCTACAGGTAGGCACTTTGCAAAAAACACCTCTGTTTTCTTTCAAAAAATTTGATGTGTCAACGTTGCGTTTTGGGGCATTTCCTGTCGCGGGCGCTAAGCCTACCCACACAAGTGAGGTATCATTTTTATCGTGAGACTTGGGGGAACGCTGGGTGGAAGGAAATTTATGGCTCCTCTCTGATTCCAGAACTTTCTGTCACCAAAATTTGAGGAAAATGTGTTTTTTTAGCCAAAGTTTGACGTTTGCAAAGGATTCAGGGTAACAGAACTTGGTCAGATCCCCACAAGTCATGCCATCTTGGATTTCCCTTGGTCTCTAGTTTTAAAAAATGCACAGGTTTGGTAGGTTTCCCTAGGTGCCGTCTGAGCTAGAGGCCAAAATCTACAGGTAGACACTTTGCAAAAAACACCTCTGTTTTCTTTAAAAAAATGTGAGCTGTCCACGTTGCGTTTTGGGGCATTTCCTGTCGCGGGCGCTAGGCCTACCCACACAAGTGAGGTATCATTTTTATCGGGAGACTTGAGGGAATGCTGGGTGGAAGGAAATTTGTGGCTCCTCTCTGATTCCAGAACTATCTGTCACCAAAATATGAGGAAAACGTGTTTTTTTTCTCCAAATTTTGAGGTTTGCAAAGGATTCTGGGTAACAGAACCTGGTCAGAGCCCAACAAGTCACCCCATCTTGGATTCCCCTAGGTCTCTAGTTTTCAAAAATGCACAGGTCTGGTGTGTTTCCCTAGGTGCCAGCTGAGCTAGAGGCCAAAATCTACAGGTAGGCACTTTGCAAAAAACACCTCTGTTTTCTTTCAAATAATTTGATGTGTCAACGTTGCGTTATGGGGCATTTCCTGTCGCGGGCGCTAAGCCTACCCACACAAGTGAGGTATCATTTTTATCGGGAGACTTGGGGGAACGCTGGGTGGAAGGACATTTGTGGCTCCTCTCTGATTCCAGAACTATCTGTCACCAAAATATGAGGAAAACGTGTTTTTTTAGCCAAATTTTGAGGTTTGCAAAGGATTCTGGGTAACAGAACCCGGTCAGAGCCCCACAAGTCACCCCATCTTGGATTCCCCAAGGTCTCTAGTTTTCAAAAATGCACAGGTTTGGTAGGTTTCCCTAGGTGCCGGCTGAGCTAGAGGCCAAATCTACAGGTAGGCACTTTGCAAAAAACACCTCTGTTTTCTTTCAAAAAATTTGATGTGTCAACGTTGCGTTTTGGGGCATTTCCTGTCGCGGCGCTAAGCCTACCCACACAAGTGAGGTATCATTTTTATCGGGAGACTTGGGGGAACGCTGGGTGGAAGGAAATTTATGGCTCCTCTCTGATTCCAGAACATTCTGTCACCAAAATTTGAGGAAAATGTGTTTTTTTAGCCAAAGTTTGACGTTTGCAAAGGATTCTGGGTAACAGAACTTGGTCAGAGCCCCACAAGTCACGCCATCTTGGATTCCCCTTGGTCTCTAGTTTTAAAAAATGCACAGGTTTGGTAGGTTTCCCTAGGTGCCGTCTGAGCTAGAGGCCAAAATCTACAGGTAGACACTTTGCAAAAAACACCTCTGTTTTCTTTAAAAAAATGTGAGCTGTCCACGTTGCGTTTTGGGGCATTTCCTGTCGCGGGGGCGCTAGGCCTACCCACACAAGTGAGGTATCATTTTTATCGGGAGACTTGAGGGAATGCTGGCTGGAAGGAAATTTGTGGCTCCTCTCTGATTCCAGAACTATCTGTCACCAAAATATGAGGAAAACGTGTTTTTTTAGCCAAATTTTGAGGTTTGCAAAGGATTCTGGGTAACAGAACCTGGTCAGAGCCCAACAAGTCACCACATCTTGGATTCCCCTAGGTCTCTAGTTTTCAAAAATGCACAGGTCTGGTATGTTTCCCTAGGTGCCAGCTGAGCTAGAGGCCAAAATCTACAGGTAGGCACTTTGCAAAAAACACCTCTGTTTTCTTTCAAAAAATTTGATGTGTCAACGTTGCGTTTTGGGGCATTTCCTGTCGCGGGCGCTAAGCCTACCCACACAAGTGAGGTATCATTTTTATCGGGAGACTTGGGGGAACGCTGGGTGGAAGGAAATTTGTGGCTCCTCTCTGATTCCAGAACTATCTGTCACCAAAAAATGAGGAAAACGTGTTTTTTTAGCCAAATTTTGAGGTTTGCAAAGGATTCTGGGTAACAGAACCCGGTCAGAGCCCCACAAGTCACCCCATCTTGGATTCCCCAAGGTCTCTAGTTTTCAAAAATGCACAGGTTTGGTAGGTTTCCCTAGGTGCCGGCAGAGCTAGAGGCCAAATCTACAGGTAGGCACTTTGCAAAAAACACCTCTGTTTTCTTTAAAAAAATTTGATGTGTCAACGTTGCGTTTTGGGGCATTTCCTGTCGCGGCGCTAAGCCTACCCACACAAGTGAGGTATAATTTTTATCGGTAGACTTGGGGGAACGCTGGGTGGAAGGAAATTTATGACTCCTCTCTGATTCCAGAACTTTCTGTCACCAAAATTTGAGGAAAATGTGTTTTTTTAGCCAAAGTTTGACGTTTGCAAAGGATTCTGGGTAACAGAACCTGGTCAGAGCCCCACAAGTCACCCCATCTTGGATTCCCCTAGGTCTCTAGTTTTAAAAAATGCACAGGTTTGGTAGGTTTCCCTAGGTGCCGGCTGAGCTAGAGGCCAAAATCTACAGGTAGGCACTTTGCATAAAACACCTCTGTTTTCTTTAAAAAAATGTGATGTGTCCACGTTATGTTTTGGGGTGTTTCCTGTCATGGGCGCTAGGCCTACCCACACAAGTGAGGTATCATTTTTATCGGGAGACTTGAGGGAATGCTGGCTGGAAGGAAATTTGTGGCTCCTCTCTGATTCCAGAACTATCTGTCACCAAAATATGAGGAAAACGTGTTTTTTTAGCCAAATTTTGAGGTTTGCAAAGGATTCTGGGTAACAGAACCTGGTCAGACCCCCACAAGTCACCCCATCTTGGATTCCCCTAGGTCTCTAGTTTTCAAAAATGCACAGGTTTGGTAGGTTTCCCTAGGTGCCGGCTGAGCTAGAGGCCAAAATCTATAGGTAGGCACTTTGCAAAAAACACCTCTGTTTTCTTTAAAAAAATGTGATGTGTCCACGTTGTGTTTTGGGTCATTTCCTGTCACAGGCGCTAGGCCTACCCACACAAGTGAGGTGTCATTTTTATCAGGAGACTTGGGGGAACGCTGGATGGAAGGAAATTCGTGCCTCCTCTAAGATTCCAGAACTTTCTGTGACCGAAATGTGAGGAAAACGTGTTTTTTTAGCCAAATTTTGAGGTTTGCAAAGGATTCTGGGTAACAGAACCTGGTCAGAGCCCCACAAGTCACCCCATCTTGGATTCCCCTAGGTCTCTCGTTTTGAAAAATGCACAGGTTTGGTAGGTTTCCCTAGGTGCCGGCTGAGCTGGAGGCCAAATCTACAGGTAGGCACTTTGCAAAAAACACCTCTGTTTTCTTTCAAAAAATTTGATGTGTCAACGTTGCGTTTTGGGGCATTTCCTGTCGCGGGCGCTAAGCCTACCCACACAAGTGAGGTATCATTTTTATTGGGAGACTTGGGGGAACGCTGGGTGGAAGGAAATTTGTGGCTCCTCTCAGATTCCAGAACTTTCTGTCACCGAAATGTGAGGAAAATGTGTTTTTTTAGCCAAATTATGAGGTTTGCAAAGGATTCTGGGTAACAGAACCTGGTCAGAGCCCCACAAGTCACCCCATCTTGGATTCCCCAAGGTCTCTAGTTTTAAAAAATGCACAGGTTTGGTAGGTTTCCCTAGGTGTCGGTTGAGCTGGAGGCCAAATCTACAGGTAGGCACTTTGCAAAAAACACCTCTGTTTTCTTTCAAAAAATTTGATGTGTCAACGTTGCGTTTTGGGGCATTTCCTGTCGCGGGCGCTAAGCCTACCCACACAAGTGAGGTATCATTTTTATCGTGAGACTTGGGGGAACGCTGGGTGGAAGGAAATTTATGGCTCCTCTCTGATTCCAGAACTTTCTGTCACCAAAATTTGAGGAAAATGTGTTTTTTTAGCCAAAGTTTGACGTTTGCAAAGGATTCAGGGTAACAGAACTTGGTCACATCCCCACAAGTCATGCCATCTTGGATTTCCCTTGGTCTCTAGTTTTAAAAAATGCACAGGTTTGGTAGGTTTCCCTAGGTGCCGTCTGAGCTAGAGGCCAAAATCTACAGGTAGACACTTTGCAAAAAACACCTCTGTTTTCTTTAAAAAAATGTGAGCTGTCCACGTTGCGTTTTGGGGCATTTCCTGTCGCGGGCGCTAGGCCTACCCACACAAGTGAGGTATCATTTTTATCGGGAGACTTGAGGGAATGCTGGGTGGAAGGAAATTTGTGGCTCCTCTCTGATTCCAGAACTATCTGTCACCAAAATATGAGGAAAACGTGTTTTTTTTCCCAAATTTTGAGGTTTGCAAAGGATTCTGGGTAACAGAACCTGGTCAGAGCCCAACAAGTCACCCCATCTTGGATTCCCCTAGGTCTCTAGTTTTCAAAAATGTACAGGTCTGGTATGTTTCCCTAGGTGCCAGCTGAGCTAGAGGCCAAAATCTACAGGTAGGCACTTTGCAAAAAACACCTCTGTTTTCTTTCAAATAATTTGATGTGTCAACGTTGCGTTTTGGGGCATTTCCTGTCGCGGGCGCTAAGCCTACCCACACAAGTGAGGTATCATTTTTATCGGGAGACTTGGGGGAACGCTGGGTGGAAGGAAATTTATGGCTCCTCTCTGATTCCAGAACATTCTGTCACCAAAATATGAGGAAAACGTGTTTTTTTAGCCAAATTTTGAGGTTTGCAAAGGATTCTGGGTAACAGAACTTGGTCAGAGCCCCACAAGTCACGCCATCTTGGATTCCCCTTGGTCTCTAGTTTTAAAAAATGCACAGGTTTGGTAGGTTTCCCTAGGTGCCGTCTGAGCTAGAGGCCAAAATCTACAGGTAGACACTTTGCAAAAAACACCTCTGTTTTCTTTAAAAAAATGTGAGCTGTCCACGTTGCGTTTTGGGGCATTTCCTGTCGCGGGGGCGCTAGGCCTACCCACACAAGTGAGGTATCATTTTTATCGGGAGACTTGAGGGAATGCTGGCTGGAAGGAAATTTGTGGCTCCTCTCTGATTCCAGAACTATCTGTCACCAAAATATGAGGAAAACTTGTTTTTTTAGCCAAATTTTGAGGTTTGCAAAGAATTCTGGGTAACAGAACCTGGTCAGAGCCCAACAAGTCACCACATCTTGGATTCCCCTAGGTCTCTAGTTTTAAAAAATGCACAGGTCTGGTATGTTTCCCTAGGTGCCAGCTGAGCTAGAGGCCAAAATCTACAGGTAGGCACTTTGCAAAAAACACCTCTGTTTTCTTTCAAAAAATTTGATGTGTCAACGTTGCGTTTTGGGGCATTTCCTGTCGCGGGCGCTAAGCCTACCCACACAAGTGAGGTATCATTTTTATCGGGAGACTTGGGGGAACGCTGGGCGGAAGGAAATTTGTGGATCCTCTCTGATTCCAGAACTATCTGTCACCAAAATATGAGGAAAACGTGTTTTTTTAGCCAAATTTTGAGGTTTGCAAAGGATTCTGGGTAACAGAACCCGGTCAGAGCACCACAAGTCACCCCATCTTGGATTCCCCAAGGTCTCTAGTTTTAAAAAATGCACAGGTTTGGTAGGTTTCCCTAGGTGCCGGCAGAGCTAGAGGCCAAATCTACAGGTAGGCACTTTGCAAAAAACACCTCTGTTTTCTTTCAAAAAATTTGATGTGTCAACGTTGCGTTTTGGGGCATTTCCTGTCGCGGCGCTAAGCCTACCCACACAAGTGAGGTATAATTTTTATCGGGAGACTTGGAGGAACGCTGGGTGGAAGGAAATTTATGGCTCCTCTCTGATTCCAGAACTTTCTGTCACCAAAATTTGAGGAAAATGTGTTTTTTTAGCCAAAGTTTGACGTTTGCAAAGGATTCTGGGTAACAGAACTTGGTCAGAGCCCCACAAGTCACCCCATCTTGGATTCCCCAAGGTCTCTAGTTTTAAAAAATGCACAGGTTTGGTAGGTTTCCCTAGGTGCCGGTTGAGCTGGAGGCCAAATCTACAGGTAGGCACTTTGCAAAAAACACCTCTGTTTTCTTTCAAAAAATTTGATGTGTCAACGTTGCGTTTTGGGGCATTTCCTGTCGCGGGCGCTAAGCCTACCCACACAAGTGAGGTATCATTTTTATCGTGAGACTTGGGGGAACGCTGGGTGGAAGGAAATTTATGGCTCCTCTCTGATTCCAGAACTTTCTGTCACCAAAATTTGAGGAAAATGTGTTTTTTTAGCCAAAGTTTGACGTTTGCAAAGGATTCAGGGTAACAGAACTTGGTCAGATCCCCACAAGTCATGCCATCTTGGATTTCCCTTGGTCTCTAGTTTTAAAAAATGCACAGGTTTGGTAGGTTTCCCTAGGTGCCGTCTGAGCTAGAGGCCAAAATCTACAGGTAGACACTTTGCAAAAAACACCTCTGTTTTCTTTAAAAAAATGTGAGCTGTCCACGTTGCGTTTTGGGGCATTTCCTGTCGCGGGCGCTAGGCCTACCCACACAAGTGAGGTATCATTTTTATCGGGAGACTTGAGGGAATGCTGGGTGGAAGGAAATTTGTGGCTCCTCTCTGATTCCAGAACTATCTGTCACCAAAATATGAAGGAAAACGTGTTTTTTTTCTCCAAATTTTGAGGTTTGCAAAGGATTCTGGGTAACAGAACCTGGTCAGAGCCCAACAAGTCACCACATCTTGGATTCCCCTAGGTCTCTAGTTTTCAAAAATGCACAGGTCTGGTATGTTTCCCTAGGTGCCAGCTGTGCTAGAGGCCAAAATCTACAGGTAGGCACTTTGCAAAAAACACCTCTGTTTTCTTTCAAAAAATTTGATGTGTCAACGTTGCGTTTTGGGGCATTTCCTGTCGCGGGCGCTAAGCCTACCCACACAAGTGAGGTATCATTTTTATCGGGAGACTTGGGGGAACGCTGGGTGGAAGGAAATTTGTGGCTCCTCTCTGATTCCAGAACTATCTGTCACCAAAATATGAGGAAAACGTGTTTTTTTAGCCAAATTTTGAGGTTTGCAAAGGATTCTGGGTAACAGAACCCGGTCAGAGCCCCACAAGTCACCCCATCTTGGATTCCCCAAGGTCTCTAGTTTTCAAAAATGCACAGGTTTGGTAGGTTTCCCTAGGTGCCGGCAGAGCTAGAGGCCAAATCTACAGGTAGGCACTTTGCAAAAAACACCTCTGTTTTCTTTCAAAAAATTTGATGTGTCAACGTTGCGTTTTGGGGCATTTCCTGTCGCGGCGCTAAGCCTACCCACACAAGTGAGGTATAATTTTTATCGGGAGACTTGGGGGAACGCTGGGTGGAAGGAAATTTATGGCTCCTCTCTGATTCCAGAACTTTCTGTCACCAAAATTTGAGGAAAATGTGTTTTTTTAGCCAAAGTTTGACGTTTGCAAAGGATTCTGGGTAACAGAACCTGGTCAGAGCCCCACAAGTCACCCCATCTTGGATTCCCCTAGGTCTCTAGTTTTCAAAAATGCACAGGTTTGGTAGGTTTCCCTAGGTGCCGGCTGAGCTAGAGGCCAAAATCTACAGGTAGGCACTTTGCATAAAACACCTCTGTTTTCTTTAAAAAAATGTGATGTGTCCACGTTGTGTTTTGGGGTGTTTCCTGTCATGGGCGCTAGGCCTACCCACACAAGTGAGGTATCATTTTTATCGGGAGACTTGGGGGAACGCTGGGTGGAAGGAAATTTGTGGCTCCTCTCAGATTCCAGAACTTTCTGTCACCAAAATTTGAGGAAAATGTGTTTTTTTAGCCAAATTTTGAGGTTTGCAAAGGATTCTGGGTAACAGAACCTGGTCAGACCCCCACAAGTCACCCCATCTTGGATTCCCCTAGGTCTCTAGTTTTCAAAAATGCACAGGTTTGGTAGGTTTCCCTAGGTGCCGGCTGAGCTAGAGGCCAAAATCTATAGGTAGGCACTTTGCAAAAAACACCTCTGTTTTCTTTAAAAAAATGTGATGTGTCCACGTTGTGTTTTGGGTCATTTCCTGTCACAGGCGCTAGGCCTACCCACACAAGTGAGGTGTCATTTTTATCAGGAGACTTGGGGGAACGCTGGATGGAAGGAAATTCGTGCCTCCTCTAAGATTCCAGAACTTTCTGTGACCGAAATGTGAGGAAAACGTGTTTTTTTAGCCAAATTTTGAGGTTTGCAAAGGATTCTGGGTAACAGAACCTGGTCAGAGCCCCACAAGTCACCCCATCTTGGATTCCCCTAGGTCTCTCGTTTTGAAAAATGCACAGGTTTGGTAGGTTTCCCTAGGTGCCGGCTGAGCTAGAGGCCAAAATCTACAGGTAGGCACTTTGCAAAAAACACCTCTGTTTTCTTTTAAAAAATGTGATGTGTCCACGTTGTGTTTTGGGGCGTTTCCTGTCACGGGCGCTAGGCCTACCCACACAAGTGAGGTATCATTTTTATTGGGAGACTTGGGGGAACGCTGGGTGGAAGGAAATTTGTGGCTCCTCTCAGATTCCAGAACTTTCTGTCACCGAAATGTGAGGAAAATGTGTTTTTTTAGCCAAATTATGAGGTTTGCAAAGGATTCTGGGTAACAGAACCTGGTCAGAGCCCCACAAGTCACCCCATCTTGGATTCCCCAAGGTCTCTAGTTTTAAAAAATGCACAGGTTTGGTAGGTTTCCCTAGGTGCCGGTTGAGCTGGAGGCCAAATCTACAGGTAGGCACTTTGCAAAAAACACCTCTGTTTTCTTTAAAAAAATTTGATGTGTCAACGTTGCGTTTTGGGGCATTTCCTGTCGCGGGCGCTAAGCCTACCCACACAAGTGAGGTATCATTTTTATCG
This sequence comes from Pleurodeles waltl, assembly GCF_031143425.1. Classification (NCBI taxonomy): domain Eukaryota; kingdom Metazoa; phylum Chordata; class Amphibia; order Caudata; family Salamandridae; genus Pleurodeles; species Pleurodeles waltl. Next base: position 895,838,185 of record NC_090436.1, read on the forward strand.
TGAGACTTGGGGGAACGCTGGGTGGAAGGAAATTTATGGCTCCTCTCTGATTCCAGAACTTTCTGTCACCAAAATTTGAGGAAAATGTGTTTTTTTAGCCAAAGTTTGACGTTTGCAAAGGATTCAGGGTAACAGAACTTGGTCAGATCCCCACAAGTCATGCCATCTTGGATTTCCCTTGGTCTCTAGTTTTAAAAAATGCACAGGTTTGGTAGGTTTCCCTAGGTGCCGTCTGAGCTAGAGGCCAAAATCTACAGGTAGACACTTTGCAAAAAACACCTCTGTTTTCTTTAAAAAAATGTGAGCTGTCCACGTTGCGTTTTGGGGCATTTCCTGTCGCGGGCGCTAGGCCTACCCACACAAGTGAGGTATCATTTTTATCGGGAGACTTGAGGGAATGCTGGGTGGAAGGAAATTTGTGGCTCCTCTCTGATTCCAGAACTATCTGTCACCAAAATATGAGGAAAACGTGTTTTTTTTTCCAAATTTTGAGGTTTGCAAAGGATTCTGGGTAACAGAACCTGGTCAGAGCCCAACAAGTCACCCCATCTTGGATTCCCCTAGGTCTCTAGTTTTCAAAAATGCACAGGTCTGGTATGTTTCCCTAGGTGCCAGCTGAGCTAGAGGCCAAAATCTACAGGTAGGCACTTTGCAAAAAACACCTCTGTTTTCTTTCAAATAATTTGATGTGTCAACGTTGCGTTTTGGGGCATTTCCTGTCGCGGGCGCTAAGCCTACCCACACAAGTGAGGTATCATTTTTATCGGGAGACTTGTGGGAACGCTGGGTGGAAGGAAATTTGTGGCTCCTCTCTGATTCCAGAACTATCTGTCACCAAAATATGAGGAAAACGTGTTTTTTTAGCCAAATTTTGAGGTTTGCAAAGGATTCTGGGTAACAGAACCCGGTCAGAGCCCCACAAGTCACCCCATCTTGGATTCCCCAAGGTCTCTAGTTTTCAAAAATGCACAGGTTTGGTAGGTTTCCCTAGGTGCCGGCTGAGCTAGAGGCCAAATCTACAGGTAGGCACTTTGCAAAAAACACCTCTGTTTTCTTTCAAAAAATTTGATGTGTCAACGTTGCGTTTTGGGGCATTTCCTGTCGCGGCGCTAAGCCTACCCACACAAGTGAGGTATCATTTTTATCGGGAGACTTGGGGGAACGCTGGGTGGAAGGAAATTTATGGCTCCTCTCTGATTCCAGAACATTCTGTCACCAAAATTTGAGGAAAATGTGTTTTTTTAGCCAAAGTTTGACGTTTGCAAAGGATTCTGGGTAACAGAACTTGGTCAGAGCCCCACAAGTCACGCCATCTTGGATTCCCCTTGGTCTCTAGTTTTAAAAAATGCACAGGTTTGGTAGGTTTCCCTAGGTGCCGTCTGAGCTAGAGGCCAAAATCTACAGGTAGACACTTTGCAAAAAACACCTCTGTTTTCTTTAAAAAAATGTTAGCTGTCCACGTTGCGTTTTGGGGCATTTCCTGTCGCGGGGGCGCTAGGCCTACAAACACAAGTGAGGTATCATTTTTATCGGGAGACTTGAGGGAATGCTGGCTGGAAGGAAATTTGTGGCTCCTCTCTGATTCCAGAACTATCTGTCACCAAAATATGAGGAAAACGTGTTTTTTTAGCCAAATTTTGAGGTTTGCAAAGAATTCTGGGTAACAGAACCTGGTCAGAGCCCAACAAGTCACCACATCTTGGATTCCCCTAGGTCTCTAGTTTTCAAAAATGCACAGGTCTGGTATGTTTCCCTAGGTGCCAGCTGAGCTAGAGGCCAAAATCTACAGGTAGGCACTTTGCAAAAAACACCTCTGTTTTCTTTCAAAAAATTTGATGTGTCAACGTTGCGTTTTGGGGCATTTCCTGTCGCGGGCGCTAAGCCTACCCACACAAGTGAGGTATCATTTTTATCGGGAGACTTGGGGGAACGCTGGGTGGAAGGAAATTTGTGGCTCCTCTCTGATTCCAGAACTATCTGTCACCAAAATATGAGGAAAACGTGTTTCTTTAGCCAAATTTTGAGGTTTGCAAAGGATTCTGGGTAACAGAACCCGGTCAGAGCCCCACAAGTCACCCCATCTTGGATTCCCCAAGGTCTCTAGTTTTCAAAAATGCACAGGTTTGGTAGGTTTCCCTAGGTGCCGGCAGAGCTAGAGGCCAAATCTACAGGTAGGCACTTTGCAAAAAACACCTCTGTTTTCTTTCAAAAAATTTGATGTGTCAACGTTGCGTTTTGGGGCATTTCCTGTCGCGGCGCTAAGCCTACCCACACAAGTGAGGTATAATTTTTATCGGGAGACTTGGAGGAACGCTGGGTGGAAGGAAATTTATGGCTCCTCTCTGATTCCAGAACTTTCTGTCACCAAAATTTGAGGAAAATGTGTTTTTTTAGCCAAAGTTTGACGTTTGCAAAGGATTCTGGGTAACAGAACTTGGTCAGAGCCCCACAAGTCACGCCATCTTGGATTCCCCTTGGTCTCTAGTTTTAAAAAATGCACAGGTTTGGTAGGTTTCCCTAGGTGCCGTCTGAGCTAGAGGCCAAAATCTACAGGTAGGCACTTTGCAAAAAACACCTCTGTTTTCTTTCAAAAAATTTGATGTGTCAACGTTGCGTTTTGGGGCATTTCCTGTCGCGGGCGCTAAGCCTACCCACACAAGTGAGGTATCATTTTTATCGGGAGACTTGGGGGAACGCTGGGTGGAAGGAAATTTGTGGCTCCTCTCTGATTCCAGAACTATCTGTCACCAAAATATGAGGAAAACGTGTTTTTTTAGCCAAATTTTGAGGTTTGCAAAGGATTCTGGGTAACAGAACCCGGTCAGAGCCCCACAAGTCACCCCATCTTGGATTCCCCAAGGTCTCTAGTTTTCAAAAATGCACAGGTTTGGTAGGTTTCCCTAGGTGCCGGCAGAGCTAGAGGCCAAATCTACAGGTAGGCACTTTGCAAAAAACACCTCTGTTTTCTTTCAAAAAATTTGATGTGTCAACGTTGCGTTTTGGGGCATTTCCTGTCGCGGCGCTAAGCCTACCCACACAAGTGAGGTATAATTTTTATCGGGAGACTTGGGGGAACGCTGGGTGGAAGGAAATTTATGGCTCCTCTCTGATTCCAGAACTTTCTGTCACCAAAATTTGAGGAAAATGAGTTTTTTTAGCCAAAGTTTGACGTTTGCAAAGGATTCTGGGTAACAGAACTTGGTCAGAGCCCCACAAGTCACGCCATCTTGGATTCCCCTTGGTCTCTAGTTTTAAAAAATGCACAGGTTTGGTAGGTTTCCCTAGGTGCCGTCTGAGCTAGAGGCCAAAATCTACAGGTAGACACTTTGCAAAAAACACCTCTGTTTTCTTTAAAAAAATGTGAGCTGTCCACGTTGCGTTTTGGGGCATTTCCTGTCGCGGGGGCGCTAGGCCTACCCACACAAGTGAGGTATCATTTTTATCGGGAGGCTTGAGGGAATGCTGGCTGGAAGGAAATTTGTGGCTCCTCTCTGATTCCAGAACTATCTGTCACCAAAATATGAGGAAAACGTATTTTTTTAGCCAAATTTTGAGGTTTGCAAAGGATTCTGGGTAACAGAACCTGGTCAGAGCCCAACAAGTCACCACATATTGGATTCCCCTAGGTCTCTAGTTTTCAAAAATGCACAGGTCTGGTATGTTTCCCTAGGTGCCAGCTGAGCTAGAGGCCAAAATCTACAGGTAGGCACTTTGCAAAAAACACCTCTGTTTTCTTTCAAAAAATTTGATGTGTCAACGTTGCGTTTTGGGGCATTTCCTGTCGCGGGCGCTAAGCCTACCCACACAAGTGAGGTATCATTTTTATCGGTAGACTTGGGGGAACGCTGGATGGAAGGAAATTTGTGGCTCCTCTCTGATTCCAGAACTATCTGTCACCAAAATATGAGGAAAACGTGTTTTTTTAGCCAAATTTTGAGGTTTGCAAAGGATTCTGGGTAACAGAACCCGGTCAGAGCCCCACAAATCACCCCATCTTGGATTCCCCAAGGTCTCTAGTTTTAAAAAATGCACAGGTTTGGTAGGTTTCCCTAGGTGCCGTCTGAGCTAGAGGCCAAAATCTACAGGTAGACACTTTGCAAAAAACACCTCTGTTTTCTTTAAACAAATGTGAGCTGTCCACGTTGCGTTTTGGGGCATTTCCTGTCGCGGGCGCTAGGCCTACCCACACAAGTGAGGTATCATTTTTATCGGGAGACTTGGGGGAACGCTGGGTGGAAGGAAATTTGTGGCTCCTCTCAGATTCCAGAACTTTCTGTCACCAAAATTTGAGGAAAATGTGTTTTTTTAGCCAAATTTTGAGGTTTGCAAAGGATTCTGGGTAACAGAACCTGGTCAGAGCCCCACAAGTCACCCCATCTTGGATTCCCCTAGGTCTCTCGTTTTGAAAAATGCACAGGTTTGGTAGGTTTCCCTAGGTGCCGGATGAGCTAGAGGCCAAAATCTACAGGTAGGCACTTTGCAAAAAACACCTCTGTTTTCTTTTAAAAAATGTGATGTGTCCACGTTGTGTTTTGGGGCGTTTCCTGTCACGGGCGCTAGGCCTACCCACACAAGTGAGGTATCATTTTTATTGGGAGACTTGGGGGAACGCTGGGTGGAAGGAAATTTGTGGCTCCTCTCAGATTCCAGAACTTTCTGTCACCGAAATGTGAGGAAAATGTGTTTTTTTAGCCAAATTATGAGGTTTGCAAAGGATTCTGGGTAACAGAACCTGGTCAGAGCCCCACAAGTCACCCCATCTTGGATTCCCCAAGGTCTCTAGTTTTAAAAAATGCACAGGTTTGGTAGGTTTCCCTAGGTGCCGGTTGAGCTGGAGGCCAAATCTACAGGTAGGCACTTTGCAAAAAACACCTCTGTTTTCTTTCAAAAAATTTGATGTGTCAATGTTGCGTTTTGGGGCATTTCCTGTCGCGGACGCTAAGCCTACCCACACAAGTGAGGTATCATTTTTATCGTGAGACTTGGGGGAACGCTGGGTGGAAGGAAATTCATGGCTCCTCTCTGATTCCAGAACTTTCTGTCACCAAAATTTGAGGAAAATGTGTTTTTTTAGCCAAAGTTTGACGTTTGCAAAGGATTCAGGGTAACAGAACTTGGTCAGATCCCCACAAGTCATGCCATCTTGGATTTCCCTTGGTCTCTAGTTTTAAAAAATGCACAGGTTTGGTAGGTTTCCCTAGGTGCCGTCTGAGCTAGAGGCCAAAATCTACAGGTAGACACTTTGCAAAAAACACCTCTGTTTTCTTTAAAAAAATGTGAGCTGTCCACGTTGCGTTTTGGGGCATTTCCTGTCGCGGGCGCTAGGCCTACCCACACAAGTGAGGTATCATTTTTATCGGGAGACTTGAGGGAATGCTGGGTGGAAGGAAATTTGTGGCTCCTCTCTGATTCCAGAACTATCTGTCACCAAAATATGAGGAAAACGTGTTTTTTTTTCCAAATTTTGAGGTTTGCAAAGGATTCTGGGTAACAGAACCTGGTCAGAGCCCAACAAGTCACCCCATCTTGGATTCCCCTAGGTCTCTAGTTTTCAAAAATGCACAGGTCTGGTATGTTTCCCTAGGTGCCAGCTGAGCTAGAGGCCAAAATCTACAGGTAGGCACTTTGCAAAAAACACCTCTGTTTTCTTTCAAATAATTTGATGTGTCAACGTTGCGTTTTGGGGCATTTCCTGTCGCGGGCGCTAAGCCTACCCACACAAGTGAGGTATCATTTTTATCGGGAGACTTGGGGGAACGCTGGGTGGAAGGAAATTTGTGGCTCCTCTCTGATTCCAGAACTATCTGTCACCAAAATATGAGGAAAACGTGTTTTTTTAGCCAAATTTTGAGGTTTGCAAAGGATTCTGGGTAACAGAACCCGGTCAGAGCCCCACAAGTCACCCCATCTTGGATTCCCCAAGGTCTCTAGTTTTCAAAAATGCACAGGTTTGGTAGGTTTCCCTAGGTGCCGGCTGAGCTAGAGGCCAAATCTACAGGTAGGCACTTTGCAAAAAACACCTCTGTTTTCTTTCAAAAAATTTGATGTGTCAACGTTGCGTTTTGGGGCATTTCCTGTCGCGGCGCTAAGCCTACTCACACAAGTGAGGTATCATTTTTATCGGGAGACTTGGGGGAACGCTGGGTGGAAGGAAATTTATGGCTCCTCTCTGATTCCAGAACATTCTGTCACCAAAATTTGAGGAAAATGTGTTTTTTTAGCCAAAGTTTGACGTTTGCAAAGGATTCTGGGTAACAGAACTTGGTCAGAGCCCCACAAGTCACGCCATCTTGGATTCCCCTTGGTCTCTAGTTTTAAAAAATGCACAGGTTTGGTAGGTTTCCCTAGGTGCCGTCTGAGCTAGAGGCCAAAATCTACAGGTAGACACTTTGCAAAAAACACCTCTGTTTTCTTTAAAAAAATGTGAGCTGTCCGTGTTGCGTTTTGGGGCATTTCCTGTCGCGGGGGCGCTAGGCCTACCCACACAAGTGAGGTATCATTTTTATCGGGAGACTTGAGGGAATGCTGGCTGGAAGGAAATTTGTGGCTCCTCTCTGATTCCAGAACTATCTGTCACCAAAATATGAGGAAAACGTGTTTTTTTAGCCAAATTTTGAGGTTTGCAAAGAATTCTGGGTAACAGAACCTGGTCAGAGCCCAACAAGTCACCACATCTTGGATTCCCCTAGGTCTCTAGTTTTCAAAAATGCACAGGTCTGGTATGTTTCCCTAGGTGCCAGCTGAGCTAGAGGCCAAAATCTACAGGTAGGCACTTTGCAAAAAACACCTCTGTTTTCTTTCAAAAAATTTGATGTGTCAACGTTGCGTTTTGGGGCATTTCCTGTCGCGGGCGCTAAGCCTACCCACACAAGTGAGGTATCATTTTTATCGGGAGACTTGGGGGAACGCTGGGCGGAAGGAAATTTGTGGATCCTCTCTGATTCCAGAACTATCTGTCACCAAAATATGAGGAAAACGTGTTTTTTTAGCCAAATTTTGAGGTTTGCAAAGGATTCTGGGTAACAGAACCCGGTCAGAGCACCACAAGTCACCCCATCTTGGATTCCCCAAGGTCTCTAGTTTTAAAAAATGCACAGGTTTGGTAGGTTTCCCTAGGTGCCGGCAGAGCTAGAGGCCAAATCTACAGGTAGGCACTTTGCAAAAAACACCTCTGTTTTCTTTCAAAAAATTTGATGTGTCAACGTTGCGTTTTGGGGCATTTCCTGTCGCGGCGCTAAGCCTACCCACACAAGTGAGGTATAATTTTTATCGGGAGACTTGGAGGAACGCTGGGTGGAAGGAAATTTATGGCTCCTCTCTGATTCCAGAACTTTCTGTCACCAAAATTTGAGGAAAATGTGTTTTTTTAGCCAAAGTTTGACGTTTGCAAAGGATTCTGGGTAACAGAACTTGGTCAGAGCCCCACAAGTCACCCCATCTTGGATTCCCCAAGGTCTCTAGTTTTAAAAAATGCACAGGTTTGGTAGGTTTCCCTAGGTGCCGGTTGAGCTGGAGGCCAAATCTACAGGTAGGCACTTTGCAAAAAACACCTCTGTTTTCTTTCAAAAAATTTGATGTGTCAACGTTGCGTTTTGGGGCATTTCCTGTCGCGGGCGCTAAGCCTACCCACACAAGTGAGGTATCATTTTTATCGTGAGACTTGGGGGAACGCTGGGTGGAAGGAAATTTATGGCTCCTCTCTGATTCCAGAACTTTCTGTCACCAAAATTTGAGGAAAATGTGTTTTTTTAGCCAAAGTTTGACGTTTGCAAAGGATTCAGGGTAACAGAACTTGGTCAGATCCCCACAAGTCATGCCATCTTGGATTTCCCTTGGTCTCTAGTTTTAAAAAATGCACAGGTTTGGTAGGTTTCCCTAGGTGCCGTCTGAGCTAGAGGCCAAAATCTACAGGTAGACACTTTGCAAAAAACACCTCTGTTTTCTTTAAAAAAATGTGAGCTGTCCACGTTGCGTTTTGGGGCATTTCCTGTCGCGGGCGCTAGGCCTACCCACACAAGTGAGGTATCATTTTTATCGGGAGACTTGAGGGAATGCTGGGTGGAAGGAAATTTGTGGCTCCTCTCTGATTCCAGAACTATCTGTCACCAAAATATGAAGGAAAACGTGTTTTTTTTCTCCAAATTTTGAGGTTTGCAAAGGATTCTGGGTAACAGAACCTGGTCAGAGCCCAACAAGTCACCACATCTTGGATTCCCCTAGGTCTCTAGTTTTCAAAAATGCACAGGTCTGGTATGTTTCCCTAGGTGCCAGCTGTGCTAGAGGCCAAAATCTACAGGTAGGCACTTTGCAAAAAACACCTCTGTTTTCTTTCAAAAAATTTGATGTGTCAACGTTGCGTTTTGGGGCATTTCCTGTCGCGGGCGCTAAGCCTACCCACACAAGTGAGGTATCATTTTTATCGGGAGACTTGGGGGAACGCTGGGTGGAAGGAAATTTGTGGCTCCTCTCTGATTCCAGAACTATCTGTCACCAAAATATGAGGAAAACGTGTTTTTTTAGCCAAATTTTGAGGTTTGCAAAGGATTCTGGGTAACAGAACCCGGTCAGAGCCCCACAAGTCACCCCATCTTGGATTCCCCAAGGTCTCTAGTTTTCAAAAATGCACAGGTTTGGTAGGTTTCCCTAGGTGCCGGCAGAGCTAGAGGCCAAATCTACAGGTAGGCACTTTGCAAAAAACACCTCTGTTTTCTTTCAAAAAATTTGATGTGTCAACGTTGCGTTTTGGGGCATTTCCTGTCGCGGCGCTAAGCCTACCCACACAAGTGAGGTATAATTTTTATCGGGAGACTTGGGGGAACGCTGGGTGGAAGGAAATTTATGGCTCCTCTCTGATTCCAGAACTTTCTGTCACCAAAATTTGAGGAAAATGTGTTTTTTTAGCCAAAGTTTGACGTTTGCAAAGGATTCTGGGTAACAGAACCTGGTCAGAGCCCCACAAGTCACCCCATCTTGGATTCCCCTAGGTCTCTAGTTTTCAAAAATGCACAGGTTTGGTAGGTTTCCCTAGGTGCCGGCTGAGCTAGAGGCCAAAATCTACAGGTAGGCACTTTGCATAAAACACCTCTGTTTTCTTTAAAAAAATGTGATGTGTCCACGTTGTGTTTTGGGGTGTTTCCTGTCATGGGCGCTAGGCCTACCCACACAAGTGAGGTATCATTTTTATCGGGAGACTTGGGGGAACGCTGGGTGGAAGGAAATTTGTGGCTCCTCTCAGATTCCAGAACTTTCTGTCACCAAAATTTGAGGAAAATGTGTTTTTTTAGCCAAATTTTGAGGTTTGCAAAGGATTCTGGGTAACAGAACCTGGTCAGACCCCCACAAGTCACCCCATCTTGGATTCCCCTAGGTCTCTAGTTTTCAAAAATGCACAGGTTTGGTAGGTTTCCCTAGGTGCCGGCTGAGCTAGAGGCCAAAATCTATAGGTAGGCACTTTGCAAAAAACACCTCTGTTTTCTTTAAAAAAATGTGATGTGTCCACGTTGTGTTTTGGGTCATTTCCTGTCACAGGCGCTAGGCCTACCCACACAAGTGAGGTGTCATTTTTATCAGGAGACTTGGGGGAACGCTGGATGGAAGGAAATTCGTGCCTCCTCTAAGATTCCAGAACTTTCTGTGACCGAAATGTGAGGAAAACGTGTTTTTTTAGCCAAATTTTGAGGTTTGCAAAGGATTCTGGGTAACAGAACCTGGTCAGAGCCCCACAAGTCACCCCATCTTGGATTCCCCTAGGTCTCTCGTTTTGAAAAATGCACAGGTTTGGTAGGTTTCCCTAGGTGCCGGCTGAGCTAGAGGCCAAAATCTACAGGTAGGCACTTTGCAAAAAACACCTCTGTTTTCTTTTAAAAAATGTGATGTGTCCACGTTGTGTTTTGGGGCGTTTCCTGTCACGGGCGCTAGGCCTACCCACACAAGTGAGGTATCATTTTTATTGGGAGACTTGGGGGAACGCTGGGTGGAAGGAAATTTGTGGCTCCTCTCAGATTCCAGAACTTTCTGTCACCGAAATGTGAGGAAAATGTGTTTTTTTAGCCAAATTATGAGGTTTGCAAAGGATTCTGGGTAACAGAACCTGGTCAGAGCCCCACAAGTCACCCCATCTTGGATTCCCCAAGGTCTCTAGTTTTAAAAAATGCACAGGTTTGGTAGGTTTCCCTAGGTGCCGGTTGAGCTGGAGGCCAAATCTACAGGTAGGCACTTTGCAAAAAACACCTCTGTTTTCTTTAAAAAAATTTGATGTGTCAACGTTGCGTTTTGGGGCATTTCCTGTCGCGGGCGCTAAGCCTACCCACACAAGTGAGGTATCATTTTTATCGTGAGACTTGGGGGAACGCTGGGTGGAAGGAAATTTATGGCTCCTCTCTGATTCCAGAACTTTCTGTCACCAAAATTTGAGGAAAATGTGTTTTTTTAGCCAAAGTTTGACGTTTGCAAAGGATTCAGAGTAACAGAACTTGGTCAGATCCCCACAAGTCATGCCATCTTGGATTTCCCTTGGTCTCTAGTTTTAAAAAATGCACAGGTTTGGTAGGTTTCCCTAGGTGCCGTCTGAGCTAGAGGCCAAAATCTACAGGTAGACACTTTGCAAAAAACACCTCTGTTTTCTTTAAAAAAATGTGAGCTGTCCACGTTGCGTTTTGGGGCATTTCCTGTCGCGGGCGCTAGGCCTACCCACACAAGTGAGGTATCATTTTTATCGGGAGACTTGAGGGAATGCTGGGTGGAAGGAAATTTGTGGCTCCTCTCTGATTCCAGAACTATCTGTCACCAAAATATGAGGAAAACGTGTTTTTTTTTCCAAATTTTGAGGTTTGCAAAGGATTCTGGGTAACAGAACCTGGTCAGAGCCCAACAAGTCACCCCATCTTGGATTCCCCTAGGTCTCTAGTTTTCAAAAATGCACAGGTCTGGTATGTTTCCCTAGGTGCCAGCTGAGCTAGAGGCCAAAATCTACAGGTAGGCACTTTGCAAAAAACACCTCTGTTTTCTTTCAAATAATTTGATGTGTCAACGTTGCGTTTTGGGGCATTTCCTGTCGCGGGCGCTAAGCCTACCCACACAAGTGAGGTATCATTTTTATCGGGAGACTTGTGGGAACGCTGGGTGGAAGGAAATTTGTGGCTCCTCTCTGATTCCAGAACTATCTGTCACCAAAATATGAGGAAAACGTGTTTTTTTAGCCAAATTTTGAGGTTTGCAAAGGATTCTGGGTAACAGAACTCGGTCAGAGCCCCACAAGTCACCCCATCTTGGATTCCCCAAGGTCTCTAGTTTTCAAAAATGCACAGGTTTGGTAGGTTTCCCTAGGTGCCGGCTGAGCTAGAGGCCAAATCTACAGGTAGGCACTTTGCAAAAAACACCTCTGTTTTCTTTCAAAAAATTTGATGTGTCAACGTTGCGTTTTGGGGCATTTCCTGTCGCGGCGCTAAGCCTACCCACACAAGTGAGGTATCATTTTTATCGGGAGACTTGGGGGAACGCTGGGTGGAAGGAAATTTATGGCTCCTCTCTGATTCCAGAACATTCTGTCACCAAAATTTGAGGAAAATGTGTTTTTTTAGCCAAAGTTTGACGTTTGCAAAGGATTCTGGGTAACAGAACTTGGTCAGAGCCCCACAAGTCACGCCATCTTGGATTCCCCTTGGTCTCTAGTTTTAAAAAATGCACAGGTTTGGTAGGTTTCCCTAGGTGCCGTCTGAGCTAGAGGCCAAAATCTACAGGTAGACACTTTGCAAAAAACACCTCTGTTTTCTTTAAAAAAATGTTAGCTGTCCACGTTGCGTTTTGGGGCATTTCCTGTCGCGGGGGCGCTAGGCCTACAAACACAAGTGAGGTATCATTTTTATCGGGAGACTTGAGGGAATGCTGGCTGGAAGGAAATTTGTGGCTCCTCTCTGATTCCAGAACTATCTGTCACCAAAATATGAGGAAAACGTGTTTTTTTAGCCAAATTTTGAGGTTTGCAAAGAATTCTGGGTAACAGAACCTGGTCAGAGCCCAACAAGTCACCACATCTTGGATTCCCCTAGGTCTCTAGTTTTCAAAAATGCACAGGTCTGGTATGTTTCCCTAGGTGCCAGCTGAGCTAGAGGCCAAAATCTACAGGTAGGCACTTTGCAAAAAACACCTCTGTTTTCTTTCAAAAAATTTGATGTGTCAACGTTGCGTTTTGGGGCATTTCCTGTCGCGGGCGCTAAGCCTACCCACACAAGTGAGGTATCATTTTTATCGGGAGACTTGGGGGAACGCTGGGTGGAAGGAAATTTGTGGCTCCTCTCTGATTCCAGAACTATCTGTCACCAAAATATGAGGAAAACGTGTTTTTTTAGCCAAATTTTGAGGTTTGCAAAGGATTCTGGGTAACAGAACCCGGTCAGAGCCCCACAAGTCACCCCATCTTGGATTCCCCAAGGTCTCTAGTTTTCAAAAATGCACAGGTTTGGTAGGTTTCCCTAGGTGCCGGCAGAGCTAGAGGCCAAATCTACAGGTAGGCACTTTGCAAAAAACACCTCTGTTTTCTTTCAAAAAATTTGATGTGTCAACGTTGCGTTTTGGGGCATTTCCTGTCGCGGCGCTAAGCCTACCCACACAAGTGAGGTATAATTTTTATCGGGAGACTTGGAGGAACGCTGGGTGGAAGGAAATTTATGGCTCCTCTCTGATTCCAGAACTTTCTGTCACCAAAATTTGAGGAAAATGTGTTTTTTTAGCCAAAGTTTGACGTTTGCAAAGGATTCTGGGTAACAGAACTTGGTCAGAGCCCCACAAGTCACGCCATCTTGGATTCCCCTTGGTCTCTAGTTTTAAAAAATGCACAGGTTTGGTAGGTTTCCCTAGGTGCCGTCTGAGCTAGAGGCCAAAATCTACAGGTAGGCACTTTGCAAAAAACACCTCTGTTTTCTTTCAAAAAATTTGATGTGTCAACGTTGCGTTTTGGGGCATTTCCTGTCGCGGGCGCTAAGCCTACCCACACAAGTGAGGTATCATTTTTATCGGGAGACTTGGGGGAACGCTGGGTGGAAGGAAATTTGTGGCTCCTCTCTGATTCCAGAACTATCTGTCACCAAAATATGAGGAAAACGTGTTTTTTTAGCCAAATTTTGAGGTTTGCAAAGGATTCTGGGTAACAGAACCCGGTCAGAGCCCCACAAGTCACCCCATCTTGGATTCCCCAAGGTCTCTAGTTTTCAAAAATGCACAGGTTTGGTAGGTTTCCCTAGGTGCCGGCAGAGCTAGAGGCCAAATCTACAGGTAGGCACTTTGCAAAAAACACCTCTGTTTTCTTTCAAAAAATTTGATGTGTCAACGTTGCGTTTTGGGGCATTTCCTGTCGCGGCGCTAAGCCTACCCACACAAGTGAGGTATAATTTTTATCGGGAGACTTGGGGGAACGCTGGGTGGAAGGAAATTTATGGCTCCTCTCTGATTCCAGAACTTTCTGTCACCAAAATTTGAGGAAAATGAGTTTTTTTAGCCAAAGTTTGACGTTTGCAAAGGATTCTGGGTAACAGAACTTGGTCAGAGCCCCACAAGTCACGCCATCTTGGATTCCCCTTGGTCTCTAGTTTTAAAAAATGCACAGGTTTGGTAGGTTTCCCTAGGTGCCGTCTGAGCTAGAGGCCAAAATCTACAGGTAGACACTTTGCAAAAAACACCTCTGTTTTCTTTAAAAAAATGTGAGCTGTCCACGTTGCGTTTTGGGGCATTTCCTGTCGCGGGGGCGCTAGGCCTACCCACACAAGTGAGGTATCATTTTTATCGGGAGGCTTGAGGGAATGCTGGCTGGAAGGAAATTTGTGGCTCCTCTCTGATTCCAGAACTATCTGTCACCAAAATATGAGGAAAACGTATTTTTTTAGCCAAATTTTGAGGTTTGCAAAGGATTCTGGGTAACAGAACCTGGTCAGAGCCCAACAAGTCACCACATATTGGATTCCCCTAGGTCTCTAGTTTTCAAAAATGCACAGGTCTGGTATGTTTCCCTAGGTGCCAGCTGAGCTAGAGGCCAAAATCTACAGGTAGGCACTTTGCAAAAAACACCTCTGTTTTCTTTCAAAAAATTTGATGTGTCAACGTTGCGTTTTGGGGCATTTCCTGTCGCGGGCGCTAAGCCTACCCACACAAGTGAGGTATCATTTTTATCGGGAGACTTGGGGGAACGCTGGATGGAAGGAAATTTGTGGCTCCTCTCTGATTCCAGAACTATCTGTCACCAAAATATGAGGAAAACGTGTTTTTTTAGCCAAATTTTGAGGTTTGCAAAGGATTCTGGGTAACAGAACCCGGTCAGAGCCCCACAAATCACCCCATCTTGGATTCCCCAAGGTCTCTAGTTTTAAAAAATGCACAGGTTTGGTAGGTTTCCCTAGGTGCCGGCTGAGCTAGAGGCCAAATCTACAGGTAGGCACTTTGCAAAAAACACCTCTGTTTTCTTTCAAAAAATTTGATGTGTCAACGTTGCGTTTTGGGGCATTTCCTGTCGCGGCGCTAAGCCTACCCACACAAGTGAGGTATCATTTTTATCGGGAGACTTGAGGGAACGCTGGGTGGAAGGAAATTTATGGCTCCTCTCTGATTCCAGAACTTTCTGTCACCAAAATTTGAGGAAAATGTGTTTTTTTAGCCAAAGTTTGACGTTTGCAAAGGATTCTGGGTAACAGAACTTGGTCAGAGCCCCACAAGTCACGCCATCTTGGATTCCCCTTGGTCTCTAGTTTTAAAAAATGCACAGGTTTGGTAGGTTTCCCTAGGTGCCGTCTGAGCTAGAGGCCAAAATCTACAGGTAGACACTTTGCAAAAAACACCTCTGTTTTCTTTAAACAAATGTGAGCTGTCCACGTTGCGTTTTGGGGCATTTCCTGTCGCGGGCGCTAGGCCTACCCACACAAGTGAGGTATCATTTTTATCGGGAGACTTGGGGGAACGCTGGGTGGAAGGAAATTTGTGGCTCCTCTCAGATTCCAGAACTTTCTGTCACCAAAATTTGAGGAAAATGTGTTTTTTTAGCCAAATTTTGAGGTTTGCAAAGGATTCTGGGTAACAGAACCTGGTCAGAGCCCCACAAGTCACCCCATCTTGGATTCCCCTAGGTCTCTCGTTTTGAAAAATGCACAGGTTTGGTAGGTTTCCCTAGGTGCCGGATGAGCTAGAGGCCAAAATCTACAGGTAGGCACTTTGCATAAAACACCTCTGTTTTCTTTCAAAAAATTTGATGTGTCCACGTTGTGTTTTGGGGCGTTTCCTGTCACGGGCGCTAGGCCTACCCACACAAGTGAGGTATCATTTTTATTGGGAGACTTGGGGGAACGCTGGGTGGAAGGAAATTTGTGGCTCCTCTCAGATTCCAGAACTTTCTGTCACCGAAATGTGAGGAAAATGTGTTTTTTTAGCCAAATTATGAGGTTTGCAAAGGATTCTGGGTAACAGAACCTGGTCAGAGCCCCACAAGTCACCCCATCTTGGATTCCCCAAGGTCTCTAGTTTTAAAAAATGCACAGGTTTGGTAGGTTTCCCTAGGTGCCGGTTGAGCTGGAGGCCAAATCTACAGGTAGGCACTTTGCAAAAAACACCTCTGTTTTCTTTCAAAAAATTTGATGTGTCAACGTTGCGTTTTGGGGCATTTCCTGTCGCGGGCGCTAAGCCTACCCACACAAGTGAGGTATCATTTTTATCGTGAGACTTGGGGGAACGCTGGGTGGAAGGAAATTCATGGCTCCTCTCTGATTCCAGAACTTTCTGTCACCAAAATTTGAGGAAAATGTGTTTTTTTAGCCAAAGTTTGACGTTTGCAAAGGATTCAGGGTAACAGAACTTGGTCAGATCCCCACAAGTCATGCCATCTTGGATTTCCCTTGGTCTCTAGTTTTAAAAAATGCACAGGTTTGGTAGGTTTCCCTAGGTGCCGTCTGAGCTAGAGGCCAAAATCTACAGGTAGACACTTTGCAAAAAACACCTCTGTTTTCTTTAAAAAAATGTGAGCTGTCCACGTTGCGTTTTGGGGCATTTCCTGTCGCGGGCGCTAGGCCTACCCACACAAGTGAGGTATCATTTTTATCGGGAGACTTGAGGGAATGCTGGGTGGAAGGAAATTTGTGGCTCCTCTCTGATTCCAGAACTATCTGTCACCAAAATATGAGGAAAACGTGTTTTTTTTTCCAAATTTTGAGGTTTGCAAAGGATTCTGGGTAACAGAACCTGGTCAGAGCCCAACAAGTCACCCCATCTTGGATTCCCCTAGGTCTCTAGTTTTCAAAAATGCACAGGTCTGGTATGTTTCCCTAGGTGCCAGCTGAGCTAGAGGCCAAAATCTACAGGTAGGCACTTTGCAAAAAACACCTCTGTTTTCTTTCAAATAATTTGATGTGTCAACGTTGCGTTTTGGGGCATTTCCTGTCGCGGGCGCTAAGCCTACCCACACAAGTGAGGTATCATTTTTATCGGGAGACTTGGGGGAACGCTGGGTGGAAGGAAATTTGTGGCTCCTCTCTGATTCCAGAACTATCTGTCACCAAAATATGAGGAAAACGTGTTTTTTTAGCCAAATTTTGAGGTTTGCAAAGGATTCTGGGTAACAGAACCCGGTCAGAGCCCCACAAGTCACCCCATCTTGGATTCCCCAAGGTCTCTAGTTTTCAAAAATGCACAGGTTTGGTAGGTTTCCCTAGGTGCCGGCTGAGCTAGAGGCCAAATCTACAGGTAGGCACTTTGCAAAAAACACCTCTGTTTTCTTTCAAAAAATTTGATGTGTCAACGTTGCGTTTTGGGGCATTTCCTGTCGCGGCGCTAAGCCTACCCACACAAGTGAGGTATCATTTTTATCGGGAGACTTGGGGGAACGCTGGGTGGAAGGAAATTTATGGCTCCTCTCTGATTCCAGAACATTCTGTCACCAAAATTTGAGGAAAATGTGTTTTTTTAGCCAAAGTTTGACGTTTGCAAAGGATTCTGGGTAACAGAACTTGGTCAGAGCCCCACAAGTCACGCCATCTTGGATTCCCCTTGGTCTCTAGTTTTAAAAAATGCACAGGTTTGGTAGGTTTCCTAGGTGCCGTCTCAGCTAGAGGCCAAAATCTACAGGTAGACACTTTGCAAAAAACACCTTTGTTTTCTTTAAAAAAATGTGAGCTGTCCGTGTTGCGTTTTGGGGCATTTCCTGTCGCGGGGGCGCTAGGCCTACCCACACAAGTGAGGTATCATTTTTATCGGGAGACTTGAGGGAATGCTGGCTGGAAGGAAATTTGTGGCTCCTCTCTGATTCCAGAACTATCTGTCACCAAAATATGAGGAAAACGTGTTTTTTTAGCCAAATTTTGAGGTTTGCAAAGAATTCTGGGTAACAGAACCTGGTCAGAGCCCAACAAGTCACCACATCTTGGATTCCCCTAGGTCTCTAGTTTTAAAAAATGCACAGGTCTGGTATGTTTCCCTAGGTGCCAGCTGAGCTAGAGGCCAAAATCTACAGGTAGGCACTTTGCAAAAAACACCTCTGTTTTCTTTCAAAAAATTTGATGTGTCAACGTTGCGTTTTGGGGCATTTCCTGTCGCGGGCGCTAAGCCTACCCACACAAGTGAGGTATCATTTTTATCGGGAGACTTGGGGGAACGCTGGGTGGAAGGAAATTTGTGGCTCCTCTCTGATTCCAGAACTATCTGTCACCAAAATATGAGGAAAACGTGTTTTTTTAGCCAAATTTTGAGGTTTGCAAAGGATTCTGGGTAACAGAACCCGGTCAGAGCCCCACAAGTCACCCCATCTTGGATTCCCCAAGGTCTCTAGTTTTCAAAAATGCACAGGTTTGGTAGGTTTCCCTAGGTGCCGGCAGAGCTAGAGGCCAAATCTACAGGTAGGCACTTTGCAAAAAACACCTCTGTTTTCTTTCAAAAAATTTGATGTGTCAACGTTGCGTTTTGGGGCATTTCCTGTCGCGGCGCTAAGCCTACCCACACAAGTGAGGTATAATTTTTATCGGGAGACTTGGAGGAACGCTGGGTGGAAGGAAATTTGTGGCTCCTCTCTGATTCCAGAACTTTCTGTCACCAAAATTTGAGGAAAATGTGTTTTTTTAGCCAAAGTTTGACGTTTGCAAAGGATTCTGGGTAACAGAACTTGGTCAGAGCCCCACAAGTCACGCCATCTTGGATTCCCCTTGGTCTCTAGTTTTAAAAAATGCACAGGTTTGGTAGGTTTCCCTAGGTGCCGTCTGAGCTAGAGGCCAAAATCTACAGGTAGGCACTTTGCAAAAAACACCTCTGTTTTCTTTCAAAAAATTTGATGTGTCAACGTTGCGTTTTGGGGCATTTCCTGTCGCGGGCGCTAAGCCTACCCACACAAGTGAGGTATCATTTTTATCGGGAGACTTGGGGGAACGCTGGGTGGAAGGAAATTTGTGGCTCCTCTCTGATTCCAGAACTATCTGTCACCAAAATATGAGGAAAACGTGTTTTTTTAGCCAAATTTTGAGGTTTGCAAAGGATTCTGGGTAACAGAACCCGGTCAGAGCCCCACAAGTCACCCCATCTTGGATTCCCCAAGGTCTCTAGTTTTCAAAAATGCACAGGTTTGGTAGGTTTCCCTAGGTGCCGGCAGAGCTAGAGGCCAAATCTACAGGTAGGCACTTTGCAAAAAACACCTCTGTTTTCTTTCAAAAAATTTGATGTGTCAACGTTGCGTTTTGGGGCATTTCCTGTCGCGGCGCTAAGCCTACCCACACAAGTGAGGTATAATTTTTATCGGGAGACTTGGGGGAACGCTGGGTGGAAGGAAATTTATGGCTCCTCTCTGATTCCAGAACTTTCTGTCACCAAAATTTGAGGAAAATGTGTTTTTTTAGCCAAAGTTTGACGTTTGCAAAGGATTCTGGGTAACAGAACTTGGTCAGAGCCCCACAAGTCACGCCATCTTGGATTCCCCTTGGTCTCTAGTTTTAAAAAATGCACAGGTTTGGTAGGTTTCCCTAGGTGCCGTCTGAGCTAGAGGCCAAAATCTACAGGTAGACACTTTGCAAAAAACACCTCTGTTTTCTTTAAAAAAATGTGAGCTGTCCACGTTGCGTTTTGGGGCATTTCCTGTCGCGGGGGCGCTAGGCCTACCCACACAAGTGAGGTATCATTTTTATCGGGAGACTTGAGGGAATGCTGGCTGGAAGGAAATTTGTGTCTCCTCTCTGATTCCAGAACTATCTGTCACCAAAATATGAGGAAAACGTGTTTTTTTAGCCAAATTTTGAGGTTTGCAAAGGATTCTGGGTAACAGAACCTGGTCAGAGCCCAACAAGTCACCACATATTGGATTCCCCTAGGTCTCTAGTTTTCAAAAATGCACAGGTCTGGTATGTTTCCCTAGGTGCCAGCTGAGCTAGAGGCCAAAATCTACAGGTAGGCACTTTGCAAAAAACACCTCTGTTTTCTTTCAAAAAATTTGATGTGTCAACGTTGCGTTTTGGGGCATTTCCTGTCGCGGGCGCTAAGCCTACCCACACAAGTGAGGTATCATTTTTATCGGGAGACTTGGGGGAACGCTGGATGGAAGGAAATTTGTGGCTCCTCTCTGATTCCAGAACTATCTGTCACCAAAATATGAGGAAAACGTGTTTTTTTAGCCAAATTTTGAGGTTTGCAAAGGATTCTGGGTAACAGAACCCGGTCAGAGCCCCACAAATCACCCCATCTTGGATTCCCCAAGGTCTCTAGTTTTAAAAAATGCACAGGTTTGGTAGGTTTCCCTAGGTGCCGGCTGAGCTAGAGGCCAAATCTACAGGTAGGCACTTTGCAAAAAACACCTCTGTTTTCTTTCAAAAAATTTGATGTGTCAACGTTGCGTTTTGGGGCATTTCCTGTCGCGGGTCTAAGCCTACCCACACAAGTGAGGTATCATTTTTATCGGGAGACTTGAGGGAACGCTGGGTGGAAGGAAATTTATGGCTCCTCTCTGATTCCAGAACTTTCTGTCACCAAAATTTGAGGAAAATGTGTTTTTTTAGCCAAAGTTTGACGTTTGCAAAGGATTCTGGGTAACAGAACTTGGTCAGAGCCCCACAAGTCACGCCATCTTGGATTCCCCTTGGTCTCTAGTTTTAAAAAATGCACAGGTTTGGTAGGTTTCCCTAGGTGCCGTCTGAGCTAGAGGCCAAAATCTACAGGTAGACACTTTGCAAAAAACACCTCTGTTTTCTTTAAACAAATGTGAGCTGTCCACGTTGCGTTTTGGGGCATTTCCTGTCGCGGGCGCTAGGCCTACCCACACAAGTCATTTCACACAGATCATTTTTATCGGGAGACTTGGGGGAACGCTGGGTGGAAGGAAATTTGTGGCTCCTCTCAGATTCCAGAACTTTCTGTCACCAAAATTTGAGGAAAATGTGTTTTTTTAGCCAAATTTTGAGGTTTGCAAAGGATTCTGGGTAACAGAACCTGGTCAGACCCCCACAAGTCACCCCATCTTGGATTCCCCTAGGTCTCTAGTTTTCAAAAATGCACAGGTTTGGTAGGTTTCCCTAGGTGCCGGCTGAGCTAGAGGCCAAAATCTATAGGTAGGCACTTTGCAAAAAACACCTCTGTTTTCTTTAAAAAAATGTGATGTGTCCACGTTGTGTTTTGGGTCATTTCCTGTCACAGGCGCTAGGCCTACCCACACAAGTGAGGTGTCATTTTTATCAGGAGACTTGGGGGAACGCTGGATGGAAGGAAATTCGTGCCTCCTCTAAGATTCCAGAACTTTCTGTGACCGAAATGTGAGGAAAACGTGTTTTTTTAGCCAAATTTTGAGGTTTGCAAAGGATTCTGGGTAACAGAACCTGGTCAGAGCCCCACAAGTCACCCCATCTTGGATTCCCCTAGGTCTCTCGTTTTGAAAAATGCACAGGTTTGGTAGGTTTCCCTAGGTGCCGGCTGAGCTAGAGGCCAAAATCTACAGGTAGGCACTTTGCAAAAAACACCTCTGTTTTCTTTTAAAAAATGTGATGTGTCCACGTTGTGTTTTGGGGCGTTTCCTGTCACGGGCGCTAGGCCTACCCACACAAGTGAGGTATCTTTTTTATTGGGAGACTTGGGGGAACGCTGGGTGGAAGGAAATTTGTGGCTCCTCTCAGATTCCAGAACTTTCTGTCACCGAAATGTGAGGAAAATGTGTTTTTTTAGCCAAATTATGAGGTTTGCAAAGGATTCTGGGTAACAGAACCTGGTCAGAGCCCCACAAGTCACCCCATCTTGGATTCCCCAAGGTCTCTAGTTTTAAAAAATGCACAGGTTTGGTAGGTTTCCCTAGGTGCCGGTTGAGCTGGAGGCCAAATCTACAGGTAGGCACTTTGCAAAAAACACCTCTGTTTTCTTTCAAAAAATTTGATGTGTCAACGTTGCGTTTTGGGGCATTTCCTGTCGCGGGCGCTAAGCCTACCCACACAAGTGAGGTATCATTTTTATCGTGAGACTTGGGGGAACGCTGGGTGGAAGGAAATTTATGGCTCCTCTCTGATTCCAGAACTTTCTGTCACCAAAATTTGAGGAAAATGTGTTTTTTTAGCCAAAGTTTGACGTTTGCAAAGGATTCAGGGTAACAGAACTTGGTCAGATCCCCACAAGTCATGCCATCTTGGATTTCCCTTGGTCTCTAGTTTTAAAAAATGCACAGGTTTGGTAGGTTTCCCTAGGTGCCGTCTGAGCTAGAGGCCAAAATCTACAGGTAGACACTTTGCAAAAAACACCTCTGTTTTCTTTAAAAAAATGTGAGCTGTCCACGTTGCGTTTTGGGGCATTTCCTGTCGCGGGCGCTAGGCCTACCCACACAAGTGAGGTATCATTTTTATCGGGAGACTTGAGGGAATGCTGGGTGGAAGGAAATTTGTGGCTCCTCTCTGATTCCAGAACTATCTGTCACCAAAATATGAGGAAAAAGTGTTTTTTTTTCCAAATTTTGAGGTTTGCAAAGGATTCTGGGTAACAGAACCTGGTCAGAGCCCAACAAGTCACCCCATCTTGGATTCCCCTAGGTCTCTAGTTTTCAAAAATGCACAGGTCTGGTATGTTTCCCTAGGTGCCAGCTGAGCTAGAGGCCAAAGTCTACAGGTAGGCACTTTGCAAAAAACACCTCTGTTTTCTTTCAAATAATTTGATGTGTCAACGTTGCGTTTTGGGGCATTTCCTGTCGCGGGCGCTAAGCCTACCCACACAAGTGAGGTATCATTTTTATCGGGAGACTTGGGGGAACGCTGGGTGGAAGGAAATTTGTGGCTCCTCTCTGATTCCAGAACTATCTGTCACCAAAATATGAGGAAAACGTGTTTTTTTAGCCAAATTTTGAGGTTTGCAAAGGATTCTGGGTAACAGAACCCGGTCAGAGCCCCACAAGTCACCCCATCTTGGATTCCCCAAGGTCTCTAGTTTTCAAAAATGCACAGGTTTGGTAGGTTTCCCTACGTGCCGGCTGAGCTAGAGGCCAAATCTACAGGTAGGCACTTTGCAAAAAACACCTCTGTTTTCTTTCAAAAAATTTGATGTGTCAACGTTGCGTTTTGGGGCATTTCCTGTCGCGGGGGCGCTAGGCCTACCCACACAAGTGAGGTATCATTTTTATCGGGAGACTTGAGGGAATGCTGGCTGGAAGGAAATTTGTGGCTCCTCTCTGATTCCAGAACTATCTGTCACCAAAATATGAGGAAAACGTGTTTTTTTAGCCAAATTTTGAGGTTTGCAAAGGATTCTGGGTAACAGAACCTGGTCAGAGCCCAACAAGTCACCACATCTTGGATTCCCCTAGGTCTCTAGTTTTCAAAAATGCACAGGTCTGGTATGTTTCCCTAGGTGCCAGCTGAGCTAGAGGCCAAAATCTACAGGTAGGCACTTTGCAAAAAACACCTCTGTTTTCTTTCAAAAAATTTGATGTGTCAACGTTGCGTTTTGGGGCATTTCCTGTCGCGGGCGCTAAGCCTACCCACACAAGTGAGGTATCATTTTTATCGGGAGACTTGGGGGAACGCTGGGTGGAAGGAAATTTGTGGCTCCTCTCTGATTCCAGAACTATCTGTCACCAAAATATGAGGAAAACGTGTTTTTTTAGCCAAATTTTGAGGTTTGCAAAGGATTCTGGGTAACAGAACCCGGTCAGAGCCCCACAAGTCACCCCATCTTGGATTCCCCAAGGTCTCTAGTTTTCAAAAATGCACAGGTTTGGTAGGTTTCCCTAAGTGCCGGCAGAGCTAGAGGCCAAATCTACAGGTAGGCACTTTGCAAAAAACACCTCTGTTTTCTTTCAAAAAATTTGATGTGTCAACGTTGCGTTTTGGGGCATTTCCTGTCGCGGCGCTAAGCCTACCCACACAAGTGAGGTATAATTTTTATCGGGAGACTTGGGGGAACGCTGGGTGGAAGGAAATTTATGGCTCCTCTCTGATTCCCGAACTTTCTGTCACCAAAATTTGAGGAAAATGTGTTTTTTTAGCCAAAGTTTGACGTTTGCAAAGGATTCTGGGTAACAGAACTTGGTCAGAGCCCCACAAGTCACGCCATCTTGGATTCCCCTTGGTCTCTAGTTTTAAAAAATGCACAGGTTTGGTAGGTTTCCCTAGGTGCCGTCTGAGCTAGAGGCCAAAATCTACAGGTAGACACTTTGCAAAAAACACCTCTGTTTTCTTTAAACAAATGTGAGCTGTCCACGTTGCGTTTTGGGGCATTTCCTGTCGCGGGGGCGCTAGGCCTACCCACACAAGTGAGGTATCATTTTTATCGGGAGACTTGAGGGAATGCTGGCTGGAAGGAAATTTGTGGCTCCTCTCTGATTCCAGAACTATATGTCACCAAAATATGAGGAAAACGTGTTTTTTTAGCCAAATTTTGAGGTTTGCAAAGGATTCTGGGTAACAGAACCTGGTCAGAGCCCAACAAGTCACCACATATTGGATTCCCCTAGGTCTCTAGTTTTCAAAAATGCACAGGTCTGGTATGTTTCCCTAGGTGCCAGCTGAGCTAGAGGCCAAAATCTACAGGTAGGCACTTTGCAAAAAACACCTCTGTTTTCTTTCAAAAAATTTGATGTGTCAACGTTGCGTTTTGGGGCATTTCCTGTCGCGGGCGCTAAGCCTACCCACACAAGTGAGGTATCATTTTTATCGGGAGACTTGGGGGAACGCTGGGTGGAAGGAAATTTGTGGCTCCTCTCTGATTCCAGAACTATCTGTCACCAAAATATGAGGAAAACGTGTTTTTTTAGCCAAATTTTGAGGTTTGCAAAGGATTCTGGGTAACAGAACCCGGTCAGAGCCCCACAAATCACCCCATCTTGGATTCCCCAAGGTCTCTAGTTTTAAAAAATGCACAGGTTTGGTAGGTTTCCCTAGGTGCCGGCTGAGCTAGAGGCCAAATCTACAGGTAGGCACTTTGAAAAAAACACCTCTGTTTTCTTTCAAAAAATGTGATGTGTCAACGTTGCGTTTTGGGGCATTTCCTGTCGCGGCGCTAAGCCTACCCACACAAGTGAGGTATCATTTTTATCGGGAGACTTGAGGGAACGCTGGGTGGAAGGAAATTTATGGCTCCTCTCTGATTCCAGAACTTTCTGTCACCAAAATTTGAGGAAAATGTGTTTTTTTAGCCAAAGTTTGACGTTTGCAAAGGATTCTGGGTAACAGAACTTGGTCAGAGCCCCACAAGTCACGCCATCTTGGATTCCCCTTGGTCTCTAGTTTTAAAAAATGCACAGGTTTGGTAGGTTTCCCTAGGTGCCGTCTGAGCTAGAGGCCAAAATCTACAGGTAGACACTTTGCAAAAAACACCTCTGTTTTCTTTAAACAAATGTGAGCTGTCCACGTTGCGTTTTGGGGCATTTCCTGTCGCGGGCGCTAGGCCTACCCACACAAGTGAGGTATCATTTTTATCGGGAGACTTGAGGGAATGCTGGGTGGAAGGAAATTTGTGGCTCCTCTCTGATTCCAGAACTATCTGTCACCAAAATATGAGGAAAACGTATTTTTTTAGCCAAATTTTGAGGTTTGCAAAGGATTCTGGGTAACAGAACCTGGTCAGAGCCCAACAAGTCACCCCATCTTGGATTCCCCTAGGTCTCTAGTTTTCAAAAATGCACAGGTCTGGTATGTTTCCCTAGGTGCCAGCTGAGCTAGAGGCCAAAATCTACAGGTAGGCACTTTGCAAAAAACACCTCGATTTCTTTAAAAAAATGTGATGTGTCCACGTTGTGTTTTGGGGCATTTCCTGTCACGGGTGCTAGGCCTACCAACACAAGTGAGGTATCATTTTTATCGGGAGACTTGGGGGAACGCTGTGTGGAAGGGAATTTGTGGCTCCTCTCTGATTCCAGAACTATCTGTCACCAAAATGTGATGAAAACATGTTTTTTTAGCCAAATGTTGAGGTTTGCATAGGATTCTGGGTAACAGAACCTGGTCAGAGCCCCACAAGTCACCCCATCTTGGATTCCCCTAGGTCTCTAGTTTTCAAAAATGCACAGGTTTGGTAGGTTTCCCTAGGTGCCGGCTGAGCTAGAGGCCAAAATCTACAGGTAGGCACTTTGCAAAAAACACCTCTGTTTTCTTTCAAAAAATGTGATGTGTCCACGTTGCGTTTTGGGGCATTTCCTGTCGCGGGCGCTAGGCCTACACACACAAGTGAGGTATCATTTTTATCGGGAGACTTGGGGGAACGCTGGGTGGAAGGAAATTTGTGGCTCCTCTCAGATTCCAGAACTTTCTGTCACCAAAATGTGAGGAAAATGTGTTTTTTTAGCCACATTTTTAGGTTTGCAAAGGATTCTGGGTAACAGAACCTGGTCAGAGCCCCACAAGTCACCCCATCTTGGATTCCCCTAGGTCTCTAGTTTAAAAAAATGCACAGGTTTGGTAGGTTTCCCTAGGTGCCGGCTGAGCTAGAGGCCAAAATCTACAGGTAGGCACTTTGCATAAAACACGTCTGTTTTCTTTAAAAAAATGTGATATGTCCACATTGTGTTTTGGGGCGTTTCCTGTCACGGGCGCTAGGCCTACCCACACAAGTGAGGTATCATTTTTATCGGGAGACTTGGGGGAACGCTGGGTGGAAGGAAATTTGTGGCTCCTCTCAGATTCCAGAACTTTCTGTCACCAAAATTTGAGGAATATGTGTTTTTTTAGCCAAATTTTGAGGTTTGCAAAGGATTCTGGGTAACAGAACCTGGTCAGACCCCCACAAGTCACCCCATCTTGGATTCCCCTAGGTCTCTAGTTTTCAAAAATGCACAGGTTTGGTAGGTTTCCCTAGGTGCCGGCTGAGCTAGAGGCCAAAATCTACAGGTAGGCACTTTGCATAAAACACGTCTGTTTTCTTTAAAAAAATTTGATATGTCCACATTGTGTTTTGGGGCGTTTCCTGTCACGGGCGCTAGGCCTACCCACACAAGTGAGGTATCATTTTTATCGGAAGACTTGGGGGAACGCTGGGTGGAAGGAAATTTGTGGCTCCTCTCAGATTCCAGAACTTTCTGTCACCAAAATTTGAGGAAAATGTGTTTTTTTAGCCAAATTTTGAGGTTTGCAAAGGATTCTGGGTAACAGAACCTGGTCAGACCCCCACAAGTCACCCCATCTTGGATTCCCCTAGGTCTCTAGTTTTCAAAAATGCACAGGTTTGGTAGGTTTCCCTAGGTGCCGGCTGAGCTAGAGGCCAAAATCTACAGGTAGGCACTTTGCAAAAAACACCTCTGTTTTCTTTCAAAAAATTTGATGTGTCAACGTTGCGTTTTGGGGCATTTCCTGTCGCGGGCGCTAAGCCTACCCACACAAGTGAGGTATCATTTTTATCGGGAGACTTGGGGGAACGCTGGGTGGAAGGAAATTTGTGGCTCCTCTCTGATTCCAGAACTATCTGTCACCAAAATATGAGGAAAACGTGTTTTTTTAGCCAAATTTTGAGGTTTGCAAAGGATTCTGGGTAACAGAACCCGGTCAGAGCCCCACAAGTCACCCCATCTTGGATTCCCCAAGGTCTCTAGTTTTCAAAAATGCACAGGTTTGGTAGGTTTCCCTAGGTGCCGGCAGAGCTAGAGGCCAAATCTACAGGTAGGCACTTTGCAAAAAACACCTCTGTTTTCTTTCAAAAAATTTGATGTGTCAACGTTGCGTTTTGGGGCATTTCCTGTCGCGGCGCTAAGCCTACCCACACAAGTGAGGTATAATTTTTATCGGGAGACTTGGGGGAACGCTGGGTGGAAGGAAATTTATGGCTCCTCTCTGATTCCAGAACTTTCTGTCACCAAAATTTGAGGAAAATGTGTTTTTTTAGCCAAAGTTTGACGTTTGCAAAGGATTCTGGGTAACAGAACTTGGTCAGAGCCCCACAAGTCACGCCATCTTGGATTCCCCTTGGTCTCTAGTTTTAAAAAATGCACAGGTTTGGTAGGTTTCCCTAGGTGCCGTCTGAGCTAGAGGCCAAAATCTACAGGTAGACACTTTGCAAAAAACACCTCTGTTTTCTTTAAAAAAATGTGAGCTGTCCACGTTGCGTTTTGGGGCATTTCCTGTCGCGGGGGCGCTAGGCCTACCCACACAAGTGAGGTATCATTTTTATCGGGAGACTTGAGGGAATGCTGGCTGGAAGGAAATTTGTGTCTCCTCTCTGATTCCAGAACTATCTGTCACCAAAATATGAGGAAAACGTGTTTTTTTAGCCAAATTTTGAGGTTTGCAAAGGATTCTGGGTAACAGAACCTGGTCAGAGCCCAACAAGTCACCACATATTGGATTCCCCTAGGTCTCTAGTTTTCAAAAATGCACAGGTCTGGTATGTTTCCCTAGGTGCCAGCTGAGCTAGAGGCCAAAATCTACAGGTAGGCACTTTGCAAAAAACACCTCTGTTTTCTTTCAAAAAATTTGATGTGTCAACGTTGCGTTTTGGGGCATTTCCTGTCGCGGGCGCTAAGCCTACCCACACAAGTGAGGTATCATTTTTATCGGGAGACTTGGGGGAACGCTGGATGGAAGGAAATTTGTGGCTCCTCTCTGATTCCAGAACTATCTGTCACCAAAATATGAGGAAAACGTGTTTTTTTAGCCAAATTTTGAGGTTTGCAAAGGATTCTGGGTAACAGAACCCGGTCAGAGCCCCACAAATCACCCCATCTTGGATTCCCCAAGGTCTCTAGTTTTAAAAAATGCACAGGTTTGGTAGGTTTCCCTAGGTGCCGGCTGAGCTAGAGGCCAAATCTACAGGTAGGCACTTTGCAAAAAACACCTCTGTTTTCTTTCAAAAAATTTGATGTGTCAACGTTGCGTTTTGGGGCATTTCCTGTCGCGGGTCTAAGCCTACCCACACAAGTGAGGTATCATTTTTATCGGGAGACTTGAGGGAACGCTGGGTGGAAGGAAATTTATGGCTCCTCTCTGATTCCAGAACTTTCTGTCACCAAAATTTGAGGAAAATGTGTTTTTTTAGCCAAAGTTTGACGTTTGCAAAGGATTCTGGGTAACAGAACTTGGTCAGAGCCCCACAAGTCACGCCATCTTGGATTCCCCTTGGTCTCTAGTTTTAAAAAATGCACAGGTTTGGTAGGTTTCCCTAGGTGCCGTCTGAGCTAGAGGCCAAAATCTACAGGTAGACACTTTGCAAAAAACACCTCTGTTTTCTTTAAACAAATGTGAGCTGTCCACGTTGCGTTTTGGGGCATTTCCTGTCGCGGGCGCTAGGCCTACCCACACAAGTCATTTCACACAGATCATTTTTATCGGGAGACTTGGGGGAACGCTGGGTGGAAGGAAATTTGTGGCTCCTCTCAGATTCCAGAACTTTCTGTCACCAAAATTTGAGGAAAATGTGTTTTTTTAGCCAAATTTTGAGGTTTGCAAAGGATTCTGGGTAACAGAACCTGGTCAGACCCCCACAAGTCACCCCATCTTGGATTCCCCTAGGTCTCTAGTTTTCAAAAATGCACAGGTTTGGTAGGTTTCCCTAGGTGCCGGCTGAGCTAGAGGCCAAAATCTATAGGTAGGCACTTTGCAAAAAACACCTCTGTTTTCTTTAAAAAAATGTGATGTGTCCACGTTGTGTTTTGGGTCATTTCCTGTCACAGGCGCTAGGCCTACCCACACAAGTGAGGTGTCATTTTTATCAGGAGACTTGGGGGAACGCTGGATGGAAGGAAATTCGTGCCTCCTCTAAGATTCCAGAACTTTCTGTGACCGAAATGTGAGGAAAACGTGTTTTTTTAGCCAAATTTTGAGGTTTGCAAAGGATTCTGGGTAACAGAACCTGGTCAGAGCCCCACAAGTCACCCCATCTTGGATTCCCCTAGGTCTCTCGTTTTGAAAAATGCACAGGTTTGGTAGGTTTCCCTAGGTGCCGGCTGAGCTAGAGGCCAAAATCTACAGGTAGGCACTTTGCAAAAAACACCTCTGTTTTCTTTTAAAAAATGTGATGTGTCCACGTTGTGTTTTGGGGCGTTTCCTGTCACGGGCGCTAGGCCTACCCACACAAGTGAGGTATCTTTTTTATTGGGAGACTTGGGGGAACGCTGGGTGGAAGGAAATTTGTGGCTCCTCTCAGATTCCAGAACTTTCTGTCACCGAAATGTGAGGAAAATGTGTTTTTTTAGCCAAATTATGAGGTTTGCAAAGGATTCTGGGTAACAGAACCTGGTCAGAGCCCCACAAGTCACCCCATCTTGGATTCCCCAAGGTCTCTAGTTTTAAAAAATGCACAGGTTTGGTAGGTTTCCCTAGGTGCCGGTTGAGCTGGAGGCCAAATCTACAGGTAGGCACTTTGCAAAAAACACCTCTGTTTTCTTTCAAAAAATTTGATGTGTCAACGTTGCGTTTTGGGGCATTTCCTGTCGCGGGCGCTAAGCCTACCCACACAAGTGAGGTATCATTTTTATCGTGAGACTTGGGGGAACGCTGGGTGGAAGGAAATTTATGGCTCCTCTCTGATTCCAGAACTTTCTGTCACCAAAATTTGAGGAAAATGTGTTTTTTTAGCCAAAGTTTGACGTTTGCAAAGGATTCAGGGTAACAGAACTTGGTCAGATCCCCACAAGTCATGCCATCTTGGATTTCCCTTGGTCTCTAGTTTTAAAAATGCACAGGTTTGGTAGGTTTCCCTAGGTGCCGTCTGAGCTAGAGGCCAAAATCTACAGGTAGACACTTTGCAAAAAACACCTCTGTTTTCTTTAAAAAAATGTGAGCTGTCCACGTTGCGTTTTGGGGCATTTCCTGTCGCGGGCGCTAGGCCTACCCACACAAGTGAGGTATCATTTTTATCGGGAGACTTGAGGGAATGCTGGGTGGAAGGAAATTTGTGGCTCCTCTCTGATTCCAGAACTATCTGTCACCAAAATATGAGGAAAAAGTGTTTTTTTTTCCAAATTTTGAGGTTTGCAAAGGATTCTGGGTAACAGAACCTGGTCAGAGCCCAACAAGTCACCCCATCTTGGATTCCCCTAGGTCTCTAGTTTTCAATAATGCACAGGTCTGGTATGTTTCCCTAGGTGCCAGCTGAGCTAGAGGCCAAAGTCTACAGGTAGGCACTTTGCAAAAAACACCTCTGTTTTCTTTCAAATAATTTGATGTGTCAACGTTGCGTTTTGGGGCATTTCCTGTCGCGGGCGCTAAGCCTACCCACACAAGTGAGGTATCATTTTTATCGGGAGACTTGGGGGAACGCTGGGTGGAAGGAAATTTGTGGCTCCTCTCTGATTCCAGAACTATCTGTCACCAAAATATGAGGAAAACGTGTTTTTTTAGCCAAATTTTGAGGTTTGCAAAGGATTCTGGGTAACAGAACCCGGTCAGAGCCCCACAAGTCACCCCATCTTGGATTCCCCAAGGTCTCTAGTTTTCAAAAATGCACAGGTTTGGTAGGTTTCCCTACGTGCCGGCTGAGCTAGAGGCCAAATCTACAGGTAGGCACTTTGCAAAAAACACCTCTGTTTTCTTTCAAAAAATTTGATGTGTCAACGTTGCGTTTTGGGGCATTTCCTGTCGCGGGGGCGCTAGGCCTACCCACACAAGTGAGGTATCATTTTTATCGGGAGACTTGAGGGAATGCTGGCTGGAAGGAAATTTGTGGCTCCTCTCTGATTCCAGAACTATCTGTCACCAAAATATGAGGAAAACGTGTTTTTTTAGCCAAATTTTGAGGTTTGCAAAGGATTCTGGGTAACAGAACCTGGTCAGAGCCCAACAAGTCACCACATCTTGGATTCCCCTAGGTCTCTAGTTTTCAAAAATGCACAGGTCTGGTATGTTTCCCTAGGTGCCAGCTGAGCTAGAGGCCAAAATCTACAGGTAGGCACTTTGCAAAAAACACCTCTGTTTTCTTTCAAAAAATTTGATGTGTCAACGTTGCGTTTTGGGGCATTTCCTGTCGCGGGCGCTAAGCCTACCCACACAAGTGAGGTATCATTTTTATCGGGAGACTTGGGGGAACGCTGGGTGGAAGGAAATTTGTGGCTCCTCTCTGATTCCAGAACTATCTGTCACCAAAATATGAGGAAAACGTGTTTTTTTAGCCAAATTTTGAGGTTTGCAAAGGATTCTGGGTAACAGAACCCGGTCAGAGCCCCACAAGTCACCCCATCTTGGATTCCCCAAGGTCTCTAGTTTTCAAAAATGCACAGGTTTGGTAGGTTTCCCTAAGTGCCGGCAGAGCTAGAGGCCAAATCTACAGGTAGGCACTTTGCAAAAAACACCTCTGTTTTCTTTCAAAAAATTTGATGTGTCAACGTTGCGTTTTGGGGCATTTCCTGTCGCGGCGCTAAGCCTACCCACACAAGTGAGGTATAATTTTTATCGGGAGACTTGGGGGAACGCTGGGTGGAAGGAAATTTATGGCTCCTCTCTGATTCCCGAACTTTCTGTCACCAAAATTTGAGGAAAATGTGTTTTTTTAGCCAAAGTTTGACGTTTGCAAAGGATTCTGGGTAACAGAACTTGGTCAGAGCCCCACAAGTCACGCCATCTTGGATTCCCCTTGGTCTCTAGTTTTAAAAAATGCACAGGTTTGGTAGGTTTCCCTAGGTGCCGTCTGAGCTAGAGGCCAAAATCTACAGGTAGACACTTTGCAAAAAACACCTCTGTTTTCTTTAAACAAATGTGAGCTGTCCACGTTGCGTTTTGGGGCATTTCCTGTCGCGGGGGCGCTAGGCCTACCCACACAAGTGAGGTATCATTTTTATCGGGAGACTTGAGGGAATGCTGGCTGGAAGGAAATTTGTGGCTCCTCTCTGATTCCAGAACTATATGTCACCAAAATATGAGGAAAACGTGTTTTTTTAGCCAAATTTTGAGGTTTGCAAAGGATTCTGGGTAACAGAACCTGGTCAGAGCCCAACAAGTCACCACATATTGGATTCCCCTAGGTCTCTAGTTTTCAAAAATGCACAGGTCTGGTATGTTTCCCTAGGTGCCAGCTGAGCTAGAGGCCAAAATCTACAGGTAGGCACTTTGCAAAAAACACCTCTGTTTTCTTTCAAAAAATTTGATGTGTCAACGTTGCGTTTTGGGGCATTTCCTGTCGCGGGCGCTAAGCCTACCCACACAAGTGAGGTATCATTTTTATCGGGAGACTTGGGGGAACGCTGGGTGGAAGGAAATTTGTGGCTCCTCTCTGATTCCAGAACTATCTGTCACCAAAATATGAGGAAAACGTGTTTTTTTAGCCAAATTTTGAGGTTTGCAAAGGATTCTGGGTAACAGAACCCGGTCAGAGCCCCACAAATCACCCCATCTTGGATTCCCCAAGGTCTCTAGTTTTAAAAAATGCACAGGTTTGGTAGGTTTCCCTAGGTGCCGGCTGAGCTAGAGGCCAAATCTACAGGTAGGCACTTTGAAAAAAACACCTCTGTTTTCTTTCAAAAAATGTGATGTGTCAACGTTGCGTTTTGGGGCATTTCCTGTCGCGGCGCTAAGCCTACCCACACAAGTGAGGTATCATTTTTATCGGGAGACTTGAGGGAACGCTGGGTGGAAGGAAATTTATGGCTCCTCTCTGATTCCAGAACTTTCTGTCACCAAAATTTGAGGAAAATGTGTTTTTTTAGCCAAAGTTTGACGTTTGCAAAGGATTCTGGGTAACAGAACTTGGTCAGAGCCCCACAAGTCACGCCATCTTGGATTCCCCTTGGTCTCTAGTTTTAAAAAATGCACAGGTTTGGTAGGTTTCCCTAGGTGCCGTCTGAGCTAGAGGCCAAAATCTACAGGTAGACACTTTGCAAAAAACACCTCTGTTTTCTTTAAACAAATGTGAGCTGTCCACGTTGCGTTTTGGGGCATTTCCTGTCGCGGGCGCTAGGCCTACCCACACAAGTGAGGTATCATTTTTATCGGGAGACTTGAGGGAATGCTGGGTGGAAGGAAATTTGTGGCTCCTCTCTGATTCCAGAACTATCTGTCACCAAAATATGAGGAAAACGTATTTTTTTAGCCAAATTTTGAGGTTTGCAAAGGATTCTGGGTAACAGAACCTGGTCAGAGCCCAACAAGTCACCCCATCTTGGATTCCCCTAGGTCTCTAGTTTTCAAAAATGCACAGGTCTGGTATGTTTCCCTAGGTGCCAGCTGAGCTAGAGGCCAAAATCTACAGGTAGGCACTTTGCAAAAAACACCTCGATTTCTTTAAAAAAATGTGATGTGTCCACGTTGTGTTTTGGGGCATTTCCTGTCACGGGTGCTAGGCCTACCAACACAAGTGAGGTATCATTTTTATCGGGAGACTTGGGGGAACGCTGTGTGGAAGGGAATTTGTGGCTCCTCTCTGATTCCAGAACTATCTGTCACCAAAATGTGATGAAAACATGTTTTTTTAGCCAAATGTTGAGGTTTGCATAGGATTCTGGGTAACAGAACCTGGTCAGAGCCCCACAAGTCACCCCATCTTGGATTCCCCTAGGTCTCTAGTTTTCAAAAATGCACAGGTTTGGTAGGTTTCCCTAGGTGCCGGCTGAGCTAGAGGCCAAAATCTACAGGTAGGCACTTTGCAAAAAACACCTCTGTTTTCTTTCAAAAAATGTGATGTGTCCACGTTGCGTTTTGGGGCATTTCCTGTCGCGGGCGCTAGGCCTACACACACAAGTGAGGTATCATTTTTATCGGGAGACTTGGGGGAACGCTGGGTGGAAGGAAATTTGTGGCTCCTCTCAGATTCCAGAACTTTCTGTCACCAAAATGTGAGGAAAATGTGTTTTTTTAGCCACATTTTTAGGTTTGCAAAGGATTCTGGGTAACAGAACCTGGTCAGAGCCCCACAAGTCACCCCATCTTGGATTCCCCTAGGTCTCTAGTTTAAAAAAATGCACAGGTTTGGTAGGTTTCCCTAGGTGCCGGCTGAGCTAGAGGCCAAAATCTACAGGTAGGCACTTTGCATAAAACACGTCTGTTTTCTTTAAAAAAATGTGATATGTCCACATTGTGTTTTGGGGCGTTTCCTGTCACGGGCGCTAGGCCTACCCACACAAGTGAGGTATCATTTTTATCGGGAGACTTGGGGGAACGCTGGGTGGAAGGAAATTTGTGGCTCCTCTCAGATTCCAGAACTTTCTGTCACCAAAATTTGAGGAATATGTGTTTTTTTAGCCAAATTTTGAGGTTTGCAAAGGATTCTGGGTAACAGAACCTGGTCAGACCCCCACAAGTCACCCCATCTTGGATTCCCCTAGGTCTCTAGTTTTCAAAAATGCACAGGTTTGGTAGGTTTCCCTAGGTGCCGGCTGAGCTAGAGGCCAAAATCTACAGGTAGGCACTTTGCATAAAACACGTCTGTTTTCTTTAAAAAAATTTGATATGTCCACATTGTGTTTTGGGGCGTTTCCTGTCACGGGCGCTAGGCCTACCCACACAAGTGAGGTATCATTTTTATCGGAAGACTTGGGGGAACGCTGGGTGGAAGGAAATTTGTGGCTCCTCTCAGATTCCAGAACTTTCTGTCACCAAAATTTGAGGAAAATGTGTTTTTTTAGCCAAATTTTGAGGTTTGCAAAGGATTCTGGGTAACAGAACCTGGTCAGACCCCCACAAGTCACCCCATCTTGGATTCCCCTAGGTCTCTAGTTTTCAAAAATGCACAGGTTTGGTAGGTTTCCCTAGGTGCCGGCTGAGCTAGAGGCCAAAATCTACAGGTAGGCACTTTGCAAAAAACACCTCTCTTTTCTTTAAAAAAATTTGATGTGTCCACGTTGCGTTTTGGGGCATTTCCTGTCGCGGGCACTACGCCTACCCACACAAGTGAGGTATCATTTTTATCGGGAGACTTGGGGGAACGCTGGGTGGTAGGAAATTTGTGGCTCCTCTCAGATTCCAGAACTTTCTGTCACCAAAATTTGAGGAAAATGTGTTTTTTTAGCCAAAGTTTGACGTTTGCAAATTATTCTGGGTAACAGAACTTGGTCAGAGCCCCACAAGTCACCCCATCTTGGATTCCCCTAGGTCTCTAGTTTTAAAAAATGCACAGGTTTGGTAGGTTTCCCTGGGTGCCGTCTGAGATAGGGGCCAAAATCTACAGGTAGGCACTTTGCAAAAAACACCTCTGTTTTCTTTAAAAAAATGTCAGCTGTCCACGTTGCGTTTTGGGGCATTTTCTGTTGCGGGCGCTAGGCCTACCCACACAAGTGAGGTATCATTTTTATAGGGAGACTTGGGGGAATGCTGGGTGGAAGGAAACGTGTGGCTCCTCTCTGACTCCAGAACTTTCTGTCACCAAAATGTGAGGAAAATGTGTTTTTTTAAGCTAAATTTTGAGGTTTGCAAAGGATTCTGGGTAACAGAACCTGGTCAGAGCCCCACAAGTCACCCCATCTTAGATTCCCCTAGGTCTCTAGTTTTAAAAAATGCACAGGTTTGGTAGGTTTCCCTAGGTGCCGGGTGAGCTAGAGGCCAAAATCTACAGGTAGGCACTTTGCATAAAACACCTCTGTTTTCTTTCAAAAAATTTGATGTGTCCACGTTGTGTTTTGGGGCGTTTCCTGTCACGGGCGCTAGGCCTACCCACACAAGTGAGGTATCATTTTTATCGGGAGACTTGGGGGAACGCTGGGTGGAAGGGAATTTGTGCCTCC
Source organism: Pleurodeles waltl (assembly GCF_031143425.1). NCBI lineage: Eukaryota > Metazoa > Chordata > Amphibia > Caudata > Salamandridae > Pleurodeles > Pleurodeles waltl. Next base: position 895,874,219 of record NC_090436.1, read on the forward strand.
TCTCAGATTCCAGAACTTTCTGTCACCAAAATTTGAGGAAAATGTGTTTTTTTAGCCAAATTTTGAGGTTTGCAAAGGATTCTGGGTAACAGAACCTTGTCAGAGCCCCACAAGTCACCCCATCTTGGATTCCCCTAGGTCTCTAGTTTTCAAAAATGCACAGGTTTGGTAGGTTTTCCTAGGTGCCGGCTGAGCTAGAGGCCAAAATCTACAGGTAGGCACTTTGCAAAAAACACCTCTGTTTTCTTTCAAAAAATTTGATGTGTCCACGTTGCGTTTTGGGGCATTTCCTGTCTCGGGCGCTAGACCTACCCACACAAGTGAGGTATCATTTTTATCGGGAGACTTGGGGGAACGCTGGATGGAAGGAAATTCGTGGCTCCTCTCAGATTCCAGAACTTTCTGTCACCGAAATGTGAGGAAAACTTGTTTTTTTGGCCAAATTTTGAGGTTTGCAAAGGATTCTGGGTAACAGAACCTGGTCAGAGCCCCACAAGTCACCCCATCTTGGATTCCCCAAGGTCTCTAGTTTTAAAAAATGCACAGGTTTGGTAGGTTTCCCTAGGTGCCGGTTGAGCTGGAGGCCAAATCTACAGGTAGGCACTTTGCAAAAAACACCTCTGTTTTCTTTCAAAAAATTTGATGTGTCAACGTTGCGTTTTGGGGCATTTCCTGTCGCGGGCGCTAAGCCTACCCACACAAGTGAGGTATCATTTTTATCGTGAGACTTGGGGGAACGCTGGGTGGAAGGAAATTTATGGCTCCTCTCTGATTCCAGAACTTTCTGTCACCAAAATTTGAGGAAAATGTGTTTTTTTAGCCAAAGTTTGACGTTTGCAAAGGATTCAGGGTAACAGAACTTGGTCAGATCCCCACAAGTCATGCCATCTTGGATTTCCCTTGGTCTCTAGTTTTAAAAAATGCACAGGTTTGGTAGGTTTCCCTAGGTGCCGTCTGAGCTAGAGGCCAAAATCTACAGGTAGACACTTTGCAAAAAACACCTCTGTTTTCTTTAAAAAAATGTGAGCTGTCCACGTTGCGTTTTGGGGCATTTCCTGTCGCGGGCGCTAGGCCTACCCACACAAGTGAGGTATCATTTTTATCGGGAGACTTGAGGGAATGCTGGGTGGAAGGAAATTTGTGGCTCCTCTCTGATTCCAGAACTATCTGTCACCAAAATATGAAGGAAAACGTGTTTTTTTTCTCCAAATTTTGAGGTTTGCAAAGGATTCTGGGTAACAGAACCTGGTCAGAGCCCAACAAGTCACCACATCTTGGATTCCCCTAGGTCTCTAGTTTTCAAAAATGCACAGGTCTGGTATGTTTCCCTAGGTGCCAGCTGTGCTAGAGGCCAAAATCTACAGGTAGGCACTTTGCAAAAAACACCTCTGTTTTCTTTCAAAAAATTTGATGTGTCAACGTTGCGTTTTGGGGCATTTCCTGTCGCGGGCGCTAAGCCTACCCACACAAGTGAGGTATCATTTTTATCGGGAGACTTGGGGGAACGCTGGGTGGAAGGAAATTTGTGGCTCCTCTCTGATTCCAGAACTATCTGTCACCAAAATATGAGGAAAACGTGTTTTTTTAGCCAAATTTTGAGGTTTGCAAAGGATTCTGGGTAACAGAACCCGGTCAGAGCCCCACAAGTCACCCCATCTTGGATTCCCCAAGGTCTCTAGTTTTCAAAAATGCACAGGTTTGGTAGGTTTCCCTAGGTGCCGGCAGAGCTAGAGGCCAAATCTACAGGTAGGCACTTTGCAAAAAACACCTCTGTTTTCTTTCAAAAAATTTGATGTGTCAACGTTGCGTTTTGGGGCATTTCCTGTCGCGGCGCTAAGCCTACCCACACAAGTGAGGTATAATTTTTATCGGGAGACTTGGGGGAACGCTGGGTGGAGGGAAATTTATGGCTCCTCTCTGATTCCAGAACTTTCTGTCACCAAAATTTGAGGAAAATGTGTTTTTTTAGCCAAAGTTTGACGTTTGCAAAGGATTCTGGGTAACAGAACCTGGTCAGAGCCCCACAAGTCACCCCATCTTGGATTCCCCTAGGTCTCTAGTTTTCAAAAATGCACAGGTTTGGTAGGTTTCCCTAGGTGCCGGCTGAGCTAGAGGCCAAAATCTACAGGTAGGCACTTTGCATAAAACACCTCTGTTTTCTTTAAAAAAATGTGATGTGTCCACGTTGTGTTTTGGGGTGTTTCCTGTCATGGGCGCTAGGCCTACCCACACAAGTGAGGTATCATTTTTATCGGGAGACTTGGGGGAACGCTGGGTGGAAGGAAATTTGTGGCTCCTCTCAGATTCCAGAACTTTCTGTCACCAAAATTTGAGGAAAATGTGTTTTTTTAGCCAAATTTTGAGGTTTGCAAAGGATTCTGGGTAACAGAACCTGGTCAGACCCCCACAAGTCACCCCATCTTGGATTCCCCTAGGTCTCTAGTTTTCAAAAATGCACAGGTTTGGTAGGTTTCCCTAGGTGCCGGCTGAGCTAGAGGCCAAAATCTATAGGTAGGCACTTTGCAAAAAACACCTCTGTTTTCTTTAAAAAAATGTGATGTGTCCACGTTGTGTTTTGGGTCATTTCCTGTCACAGGCGCTAGGCCTACCCACACAAGTGAGGTGTCATTTTTATCAGGAGACTTGGGGGAACGCTGGATGGAAGGAAATTCGTGCCTCCTCTAAGATTCCAGAACTTTCTGTGACCGAAATGTGAGGAAAACGTGTTTTTTTAGCCAAATTTTGAGGTTTGCAAAGGATTCTGGGTAACAGAACCTGGTCAGAGCCCCACAAGTCACCCCATCTTGGATTCCCCTAGGTCTCTCGTTTTGAAAAATGCACAGGTTTGGTAGGTTTCCCTAGGTGCCGGCTGAGCTAGAGGCCAAAATCTACAGGTAGGCACTTTGCAAAAAACACCTCTGTTTTCTTTTAAAAAATGTGATGTGTCCACGTTGTGTTTTGGGGCGTTTCCTGTCACGGGCGCTAGGCCTACCCACACAAGTGAGGTATCATTTTTATTGGGAGACTTGGGGGAACGCTGGGTGGAAGGAAATTTGTGGCTCCTCTCAGATTCCAGAACTTTCTGTCACCGAAATGTGAGGAAAATGTGTTTTTTTAGCCAAATTATGAGGTTTGCAAAGGATTCTGGGTAACAGAACCTGGTCAGAGCCCCACAAGTCACCCCATCTTGGATTCCCCAAGGTCTCTAGTTTTAAAAAATGCACAGGTTTGGTAGGTTTCCCTAGGTGCCGGTTGAGCTGGAGGCCAAATCTACAGGTAGGCACTTTGCAAAAAACACCTCTGTTTTCTTTAAAAAAATTTGATGTGTCAACGTTGCGTTTTGGGGCATTTCCTGTCGCGGGCGCTAAGCCTACCCACACAAGTGAGGTATCATTTTTATCGTGAGACTTGGGGGAACGCTGGGTGGAAGGAAATTTATGGCTCCTCTCTGATTCCAGAACTTTCTGTCACCAAAATTTGAGGAAAATGTGTTTTTTTAGCCAAAGTTTGACGTTTGCAAAGGATTCAGGGTAACAGAACTTGGTCAGATCCCCACAAGTCATGCCATCTTGGATTTCCCTTGGTCTCTAGTTTTAAAAAATGCACAGGTTTGGTAGGTTTCCCTAGGTGCCGTCTGAGCTAGAGGCCAAAATCTACAGGTAGACACTTTGCAAAAAACACCTCTGTTTTCTTTAAAAAAATGTGAGCTGTCCACGTTGCGTTTTGGGGCATTTCCTGTCGCGGGCGCTAGGCCTACCCACACAAGTGAGGTATCATTTTTATCGGGAGACTTGAGGGAATGCTGGGTGGAAGGAAATTTGTGGCTCCTCTCTGATTCCAGAACTATCTGTCACCAAAATATGAGGAAAACGTGTTTTTTTTCTCCAAATTTTGAGGTTTGCAAAGGATTCTGGGTAACAGAACCTGGTCAGAGCCCAACAAGTCACCCCATCTTGGATTCCCCTAGGTCTCTAGTTTTCAAAAATGCACAGGTCTGGTATGTTTCCCTAGGTGCCAGCTGAGCTAGAGGCCAAAATCTACAGGTAGGCACTTTGCAAAAAACACCTCTGTTTTCTTTCAAATAATTTGATGTGTCAACGTTGCGTTTTGGGGCATTTCCTGTCGCGGGCGCTAAGCCTACCCACACAAGTGAGGTATCATTTTTATCGGGAGACTTGTGGGAACGCTGGGTGGAAGGAAATTTGTGGCTCCTCTCTGATTCCAGAACTATCTGTCACCAAAATATGAGGAAAACGTGTTTTTTTAGCCAAATTTTGAGGTTTGCAAAGGATTCTGGGTAACAGAACCCGGTCAGAGCCCCACAAGTCACCCCATCTTGGATTCCCCAAGGTCTCTAGTTTTCAAAAATGCACAGGTTTGGTAGGTTTCCCTAGGTGCCGGCTGAGCTAGAGGCCAAATCTACAGGTAGGCACTTTGCAAAAAACACCTCTGTTTTCTTTCAAAAAATTTGATGTGTCAACGTTGCGTTTTGGGGCATTTCCTGTCGCGGCGCTAAGCCTACCCACACAAGTGAGGTATCATTTTTATCGGGAGACTTGGGGGAACGCTGGGTGGAAGGAAATTTATGGCTCCTCTCTGATTCCAGAACATTCTGTCACCAAAATTTGAGGAAAATGTGTTTTTTTAGCCAAAGTTTGACGTTTGCAAAGGATTCTGGGTAACAGAACTTGGTCAGAGCCCCACAAGTCACGCCATCTTGGATTCCCCTTGGTCTCTAGTTTTAAAAAATGCACAGGTTTGGTAGGTTTCCCTAGGTGCCGTCTGAGCTAGAGGCCAAAATCTACAGGTAGACACTTTGCAAAAAACACCTCTGTTTTCTTTAAAAAAATGTTAGCTGTCCACGTTGCGTTTTGGGGCATTTCCTGTCGCGGGGGCGCTAGGCCTACAAACACAAGTGAGGTATCATTTTTATCGGGAGACTTGAGGGAATGCTGGCTGGAAGGAAATTTGTGGCTCCTCTCTGATTCCAGAACTATCTGTCACCAAAATATGAGGAAAACGTGTTTTTTTAGCCAAATTTTGAGGTTTGCAAAGAATTCTGGGTAACAGAACCTGGTCAGAGCCCAACAAGTCACCACATCTTGGATTCCCCTAGGTCTCTAGTTTTCAAAAATGCACAGGTCTGGTATGTTTCCCTAGGTGCCAGCTGAGCTAGAGGCCAAAATCTACAGGTAGGCACTTTGCAAAAAACACCTCTGTTTTCTTTCAAAAAATTTGATGTGTCAACGTTGCGTTTTGGGGCATTTCCTGTCGCGGGCGCTAAGCCTACCCACACAAGTGAGGTATCATTTTTATCGGGAGACTTGGGGGAACGCTGGGTGGAAGGAAATTTGTGGCTCCTCTCTGATTCCAGAACTATCTGTCACCAAAATATGAGGAAAACGTGTTTTTTTAGCCAAATTTTGAGGTTTGCAAAGGATTCTGGGTAACAGAACCCGGTCAGAGCCCCACAAGTCACCCCATCTTGGATTCCCCAAGGTCTCTAGTTTTCAAAAATGCACAGGTTTGGTAGGTTTCCCTAGGTGCCGGCAGAGCTAGAGGCCAAATCTACAGGTAGGCACTTTGCAAAAAACACCTCTGTTTTCTTTCAAAAAATTTGATGTGTCAACGTTGCGTTTTGGGGCATTTCCTGTCGCGGCGCTAAGCCTACCCACACAAGTGAGGTATAATTTTTATCGGGAGACTTGGAGGAACGCTGGGTGGAAGGAAATTTATGGCTCCTCTCTGATTCCAGAACTTTCTGTCACCAAAATTTGAGGAAAATGTGTTTTTTTAGCCAAAGTTTGACGTTTGCAAAGGATTCTGGGTAACAGAACTTGGTCAGAGCCCCACAAGTCACGCCATCTTGGATTCCCCTTGGTCTCTAGTTTTAAAAAATGCACAGGTTTGGTAGGTTTCCCTAGGTGCCGTCTGAGCTAGAGGCCAAAATCTACAGGTAGGCACTTTGCAAAAAACACCTCTGTTTTCTTTAAAAAAATTTGATGTGTCAACGTTGCGTTTTGGGGCATTTCCTGTCGCGGGCGCTAAGCCTACCCACACAAGTGAGGTATCATTTTTATCGGGAGACTTGGGGGAACGCTGGGTGGAAGGAAATTTGTGGCTCCTCTCTGATTCCAGAACTATCTGTCACCAAAATATGAGGAAAACGTGTTTTTTTAGCCAAATTTTGAGGTTTGCAAAGGATTCTGGGTAACAGAACCCGGTCAGAGCCCCACAAGTCACCCCATCTTGGATTCCCCAAGGTCTCTAGTTTTCAAAAATGCACAGGTTTGGTAGGTTTCCCTAGGTGCCGGCAGAGCTAGAGGCCAAATCTACAGGTAGGCACTTTGCAAAAAACACCTCTGTTTTCTTTCAAAAAATTTGATGTGTCAACGTTGCGTTTTGGGGCATTTCCTGTCGCGGCGCTAAGCCTACCCACACAAGTGAGGTATAATTTTTATCGGGAGACTTGGGGGAACGCTGGGTGGAAGGAAATTTATGGCTCCTCTCTGATTCCAGAACTTTCTGTCACCAAAATTTGAGGAAAATGAGTTTTTTTAGCCAAAGTTTGACGTTTGCAAAGGATTCTGGGTAACAGAACTTGGTCAGAGCCCCACAAGTCACGCCATCTTGGATTCCCCTTGGTCTCTAGTTTTAAAAAATGCACAGGTTTGGTAGGTTTCCCTAGGTGCCGTCTGAGCTAGAGGCCAAAATCTACAGGTAGACACTTTGCAAAAAACACCTCTGTTTTCTTTAAAAAAATGTGAGCTGTCCACGTTGCGTTTTGGGGCATTTCCTGTCGCGGGGGCGCTAGGCCTACCCACACAAGTGAGGTATCATTTTTATCGGGAGGCTTGAGGGAATGCTGGCTGGAAGGAAATTTGTGGCTCCTCTCTGATTCCAGAACTATCTGTCACCAAAATATGAGGAAAACGTATTTCTTTAGCCAAATTTTGAGGTTTGCAAAGGATTCTGGGTAACAGAACCTGGTCAGAGCCCAACAAGTCACCACATATTGGATTCCCCTAGGTCTCTAGTTTTAAAAAATGCACAGGTCTGGTATGTTTCCCTAGGTGCCAGCTGAGCTAGAGGCCAAAATCTACAGGTAGGCACTTTGCAAAAAACACCTCTGTTTTCTTTCAAAAAATTTGATGTGTCAACGTTGCGTTTTGGGGCATTTCCTGTCGCGGGCGCTAAGCCTACCCACACAAGTGAGGTATCATTTTTATCGGGAGACTTGGGGGAACGCTGGATGGAAGGAAATTTGTGGCTCCTCTCTGATTCCAGAACTATCTGTCACCAAAATATGAGGAAAACGTGTTTTTTTAGCCAAATTTTGAGGTTTGCAAAGGATTCTGGGTAACAGAACCCGGTCAGAGCCCCACAAATCACCCCATCTTGGATTCCCCAAGGTCTCTAGTTTTAAAAAATGCACAGGTTTGGTAGGTTTCCCTAGGTGCCGGCTGAGCTAGAGGCCAAATCTACAGGTAGGCACTTTGCAAAAAACACCTCTGTTTTCTTTCAAAAAATTTGATGTGTCAACGTTGCGTTTTGGGGCATTTCCTGTCGCGGCGCTAAGCCTACCCACACAAGTGAGGTATCATTTTTATCGGGAGACTTGAGGGAACGCTGGGTGGAAGGAAATTTATGGCTCCTCTCTGATTCCAGAACTTTCTGTCACCAAAATTTGAGGAAAATGTGTTTTTTTAGCCAAAGTTTGACGTTTGCAAAGGATTCTGGGTAACAGAACTTGGTCAGAGCCCCACAAGTCACGCCATCTTGGATTCCCCTTGGTCTCTAGTTTTAAAAAATGCACAGGTTTGGTAGGTTTCCCTAGGTGCCGTCTGAGCTAGAGGCCAAAATCTACAGGTAGACACTTTGCAAAAAACACCTCTGTTTTCTTTAAACAAATGTGAGCTGTCCACGTTGCGTTTTGGGGCATTTCCTGTCGCGGGCGCTAGGCCTACCCACACAAGTGAGGTATCATTTTTATCGGGAGACTTGGGGGAACGCTGGGTGGAAGGAAATTTGTGGCTCCTCTCAGATTCCAGAACTTTCTGTCACCAAAATTTGAGGAAAATGTGTTTTTTTAGCCAAATTTTGAGGTTTGCAAAGGATTCTGGGTAACAGAACCTGGTCAGAGCCCCACAAGTCACCCCATCTTGGATTCCCCTAGGTCTCTCGTTTTGAAAAATGCACAGGTTTGGTAGGTTTCCCTAGGTGCCGGATGAGCTAGAGGCCAAAATCTACAGGTAGGCACTTTGCAAAAAACACCTCTGTTTTCTTTTAAAAAATGTGATGTGTCCACGTTGTGTTTTGGGGCGTTTCCTGTCACGGGCGCTAGGCCTACCCACACAAGTGAGGTATCATTTTTATTGGGAGACTTGGGGGAACGCTGGGTGGAAGGAAATTTGTGGCTCCTCTCAGATTCCAGAACTTTCTGTCACCGAAATGTGAGGAAAATGTGTTTTTTTTAGCCAAATTATGAGGTTTGCAAAGGATTCTGGGTAACAGAACCTGGTCAGAGCCCCACAAGTCACCCCATCTTGGATTCCCCAAGGTCTCTAGTTTTAAAAAATGCACAGGTTTGGTAGGTTTCCCTAGGTGCCGGTTGAGCTGGAGGCCAAATCTACAGGTAGGCACTTTGCAAAAAACACCTCTGTTTTCTTTCAAAAAATGTGATGTGTCAACGTTGCGTTTTGGGGCATTTCCTGTCGCGGGCGCTAAGCCTACCCACACAAGTGAGGTATCATTTTTATCGTGAGACTTGGGGGAACGCTGGGTGGAAGGAAATTCATGGCTCCTCTCTGATTCCAGAACTTTCTGTCACCAAAATTTGAGGAAAATGTGTTTTTTTAGCCAAAGTTTGACGTTTGCAAAGGATTCAGGGTAACAGAACTTGGTCAGATCCCCACAAGTCATGCCATCTTGGATTTCCCTTGGTCTCTAGTTTTAAAAAATGCACAGGTTTGGTAGGTTTCCCTAGGTGCCGTCTGAGCTAGAGGCCAAAATCTACAGGTAGACACTTTGCAAAAAACACCTCTGTTTTCTTTAAAAAAATGTGAGCTGTCCACGTTGCGTTTTGGGGCATTTCCTGTCGCGGGCGCTAGGCCTACCCACACAAGTGAGGTATCATTTTTATCGGGAGACTTGAGGGAATGCTGGGTGGAAGGAAATTTGTGGCTCCTCTCTGATTCCAGAACTATCTGTCACCAAAATATGAGGAAAACGTGTTTTTTTTTCCAAATTTTGAGGTTTGCAAAGGATTCTGGGTAACAGAACCTGGTCAGAGCCCAACAAGTCACCCCATCTTGGATTCCCCTAGGTCTCTAGTTTTCAAAAATGCACAGGTCTGGTATGTTTCCCTAGGTGCCAGCTGAGCTAGAGGCCAAAATCTACAGGTAGGCACTTTGCAAAAAACACCTCTGTTTTCTTTCAAATAATTTGATGTGTCAACGTTGCGTTTTGGGGCATTTCCTGTCGCGGGTGCTAAGCCTACCCACACAAGTGAGGTATCATTTTTATCGGGAGACTTGGGGGAACGCTGGGTGGAAGGAAATTTGTGGCTCCTCTCTGATTCCAGAACTATCTGTCACCAAAATATGAGGAAAACGTGTTTTTTTAGCCAAATTTTGAGGTTTGCAAAGGATTCTGGGTAACAGAACCCGGTCAGAGCCCCACAAGTCACCCCATCTTGGATTCCCCAAGGTCTCTAGTTTTCAAAAATGCACAGGTTTGGTAGGTTTCCCTAGGTGCCGGCTGAGCTAGAGGCCAAATCTACAGGTAGGCACTTTGCAAAAAACACCTCTGTTTTCTTTCAAAAAATTTGATGTGGCAACGTTGCGTTTTGGGGCATTTCCTGTCGCGGCGCTAAGCCTACCCACACAAGTGAGGTATCATTTTTATCGGGAGACTTGGGGGAACGCTGGGTGGAAGGAAATTTATGGCTCCTCTCTGATTCCAGAACATTCTGTCACCAAAATTTGAGGAAAATGTGTTTTTTTAGCCAAAGTTTGACGTTTGCAAAGGATTCTGGGTAACAGAACTTGGTCAGAGCCCCACAAGTCACGCCATCTTGGATTCCCCTTGGTCTCTAGTTTTAAAAAATGCACAGGTTTGGTAGGTTTCCCTAGGTGCCGTCTGAGCTAGAGGCCAAAATCTACAGGTAGACACTTTGCAAAAAACACCTTTGTTTTCTTTAAAAAAATGTGAGCTGTCCGTGTTGCGTTTTGGGGCATTTCCTGTCGCGGGGGCGCTAGGCCTACCCACACAAGTGAGGTATCATTTTTATCGGGAGACTTGAGGGAATGCTGGCTGGAAGGAAATTTGTGGCTCCTCTCTGATTCCAGAACTATCTGTCACCAAAATATGAGGAAAACGTGTTTTTTTAGCCAAATTTTGAGGTTTGCAAAGAATTCTGGGTAACAGAACCTGGTCAGAGCCCAACAAGTCACCACATCTTGGATTCCCCTAGGTCTCTAGTTTTCAAAAATGCACAGGTCTGGTATGTTTCCCTAGGTGCCAGCTGAGCTAGAGGCCAAAATCTACAGGTAGGCACTTTGCAAAAAACACCTCTGTTTTCTTTCAAAAAATTTGATGTGTCAACGTTGCGTTTTGGGGCATTTCCTGTCGCGGGCGCTAAGCCTACCCACACAAGTGAGGTATCATTTTTATCGGGAGACTTGGGGGAACGCTGGGTGGAAGGAAATTTGTGGCTCCTCTCTGATTCCAGAACTATCTGTCACCAAAATATGAGGAAAACGTGTTTTTTTAGCCAAATTTTGAGGTTTGCAAAGGATTCTGGGTAACAGAACCCGGTCAGAGCCCCACAAGTCACCCCATCTTGGATTCCCCAAGGTCTCTAGTTTTCAAAAATGCACAGGTTTGGTAGGTTTCCCTAGGTGCCGGCAGAGCTAGAGGCCAAATCTACAGGTAGGCACTTTGCAAAAAACACCTCTGTTTTCTTTCAAAAAATTTGATGTGTCAACGTTGCGTTTTGGGGCATTTCCTGTCGCGGCGCTAAGCCTACCCACACAAGTGAGGTATAATTTTTATCGGGAGACTTGGAGGAACGCTGGGTGGAAGGAAATTTATGGCTCCTCTCTGATTCCAGAACTTTCTGTCACCAAAATTTGAGGAAAATGTGTTTTTTTAGCCAAAGTTTGACGTTTGCAAAGGATTCTGGGTAACAGAACTTGGTCAGAGCCCCACAAGTCACGCCATCTTGGATTCCCCTTGGTCTCTAGTTTTAAAAAATGCACAGGTTTGGTAGGTTTCCCTAGGTGCCGTCTGAGCTAGAGGCCAAAATCTACAGGTAGGCACTTTGCAAAAAACACCTCTGTTTTCTTTCAAAAAATTTGATGTGTCAACGTTGCGTTTTGGGGCATTTCCTGTCGCGGGCGCTAAGCCTACCCACACAAGTGAGGTATCATTTTTATCGGGAGACTTGGGGGAACGCTGGGTGGAAGGAAATTTGTGGCTCCTCTCTGATTCCAGAACTATCTGTCACCAAAATATGAGGAAAACGTGTTTTTTTAGCCAAATTTTGAGGTTTGCAAAGGATTCTGGGTAACAGAACCCGGTCAGAGCCCCACAAGTCACCCCATCTTGGATTCCCCAAGGTCTCTAGTTTTAAAAAATGCACAGGTTTGGTAGGTTTCCCTAGGTGCCGGCAGAGCTAGAGGCCAAATCTACAGGTAGGCACTTTGCAAAAAACACCTCTGTTTTCTTTCAAAAAATTTGATGTGTCAACGTTGCGTTTTGGGGCATTTCCTGTCGCGGCGCTAAGCCTACCCACACAAGTGAGGTATAATTTTTATCGGGAGACTTGGGGGAACGCTGGGTGGAAGGAAATTTATGGCTCCTCTCTGATTCCAGAACTTTCTGTCACCAAAATTTGAGGAAAATGTGTTTTTTTAGCCAAAGTTTGACGTTTGCAAAGGATTCTGGGTAACAGAACTTGGTCAGAGCCCCACAAGTCACGCCATCTTGGATTCCCCTTGGTCTCTAGTTTTAAAAAATGCACAGGTTTGGTAGGTTTCCCTAGGTGCCGTCTGAGCTAGAGGCCAAAATCTACAGGTAGACACTTTGCAAAAAACACCTCTGTTTTCTTTAAAAAAATGTGAGCTGTCCACGTTGCGTTTTGGGGCATTTCCTGTCGCGGGGGCGCTAGGCCTACCCACACAAGTGAGGTATCATTTTTATCGGGAGACTTGAGGGAATGCTGGCTGGAAGGAAATTTGTGGCTCCTCTCTGATTCCAGAACTATCTGTCACCAAAATATGAGGAAAACGTGTTTTTTTAGCCAAATTTTGAGGTTTGCAAAGGATTCTGGGTAACAGAACCTGGTCAGAGCCCAACAAGTCACCACATATTGGATTCCCCTAGGTCTCTAGTTTTCAAAAATGCACAGGTCTGGTATGTTTCCCTAGGTGCCAGCTGAGCTAGAGGCCAAAATCTACAGGTAGGCACTTTGCAAAAAACACCTCTGTTTTCTTTCAAAAAATTTGATGTGTCAACGTTGCGTTTTGGGGCATTTCCTGTCGCGGGCGCTAAGCCTACCCACACAAGTGAGGTATCATTTTTATCGGGAGACTTGGGGGAACGCTGGATGGAAGGAAATTTGTGGCTCCTCTCTGATTCCAGAACTATCTGTCACCAAAATATGAGGAAAACGTGTTTTTTTAGCCAAATTTTGAGGTTTGCAAAGGATTCTGGGTAACAGAACCCGGTCAGAGCCCCACAAATCACCCCATCTTGGATTCCCCAAGGTCTCTAGTTTTAAAAAATGCACAGGTTTGGTAGGTTTCCCTAGGTGCCGGCTGAGCTAGAGGCCAAATCTACAGGTAGGCACTTTGCAAAAAACACCTCTGTTTTCTTTCAAAAAATTTGATGTGTCAACGTTGCGTTTTGGGGCATTTCCTGTCGCGGGTCTAAGCCTACCCACACAAGTGAGGTATCATTTTTATCGGGAGACTTGAGGGAACGCTGGGTGGAAGGAAATTTATGGCTCCTCTCTGATTCCAGAACTTTCTGTCACCAAAATTTGAGGAAAATGTGTTTTTTTAGCCAAAGTTTGACGTTTGCAAAGGATTCTGGGTAACAGAACTTGGTCAGAGCCCCACAAGTCACGCCATCTTGGATTCCCCTTGGTCTCTAGTTTTAAAAAATGCACAGGTTTGGTAGGTTTCCCTAGGTGCCGTCTGAGCTAGAGGCCAAAATCTACAGGTAGACACTTTGCAAAAAACACCTCTGTTTTCTTTAAACAAATGTGAGCTGTCCACGTTGCGTTTTGGGGCATTTCCTGTCGCGGGCGCTAGGCCTACCCACACAAGTGAGGTATCATTTTTATCGGGAGACTTGGGGGAACGCTGGGTGGAAGGAAATTTGTGGCTCCTCTCAGATTCCAGAACTTTCTGTCACCAAAATTTGAGGAAAATGTGTTTTTTTTAGCCAAATTTTGAGGTTTGCAAAGGATTCTGGGTAACAGAACCTGGTCAGACCCCCACAAGTCACCCCATCTTGGATTCCCCTAGGTCTCTAGTTTTAAAAAATGCACAGGTTTGGTAGGTTTCCCTAGGTGCCGGCTGAGCTAGAGGCCAAAATCTATAGGTAGGCACTTTGCAAAAAACACCTCTGTTTTCTTTAAAAAAATGTGATGTGTCCACGTTGTGTTTTGGGTCATTTCCTGTCACAGGCGCTAGGCCTACCCACACAAGTGAGGTGTCATTTTTATCAGGAGAATTGGGGGAACGCTGGATGGAAGGAAATTCGTGCCTCCTCTAAGATTACAGAACTTTCTGTGACCGAAATGTGAGGAAAACGTGTTTTTTTAGCCAAATTTTGAGGTTTGCAAAGGATTCTGGGTAACAGAACCTGGTCAGAGCCCCACAAGTCACCCCATCTTGGATTCCACTAGGTCTCTCGTTTTGAAAAATGCACAGGTTTGGTAGGTTTCCCTAGGTGCCGGCTGAGCTAGAGGCCAAAATCTACAGGTAGGCACTTTGCAAAAAACACCTCTGTTTTCTTTTAAAAAATGTGATGTGTCCACGTTGTGTTTTGCGGCGTTTCCTGTCACGGGCGCTAGGCCTACCCACACAAGTGAGGTATCATTTTTATTGGGAGACTTGGGGGAACGCTGGGTGGAAGGAAATTTGTGGCTCCTCTCAGATTCCAGAACTTTCTGTCACCGAAATGTGAGGAAAATGTGTTTTTTTAGCCAAATTATGAGGTTTGCAAAGGATTCTGGGTAACAGAACCTGGTCAGAGCCCCACAAGTCACCCCATCTTGGATTCCCCAAGGTCTCTAGTTTTAAAAAATGCACAGGTTTGGTAGGTTTTCCTAGGTGCCGGTTGAGCTGGAGGCCAAATCTACAGGTAGGCACTTTGCAAAAAACACCTCTGTTTTCTTTCAAAAAATTTGATGTGTCAACGTTGCGTTTTGGGGCATTTCCTGTCGCGGGCGCTAAGCCTACCCACACAAGTGAGGTATCATTTTTATCGTGAGACTTGGGGGAACGCTGGGTGGAAGGAAATTTATGGCTCCTCTCTGATTCCAGAACTTTCTGTCACCAAAATTTGAGGAAAATGTGTTTTTTTAGCCAAAGTTTGACGTTTGCAAAGGATTCAGGGTAACAGAACTTGGTCAGATCCCCACAAGTCATGCCATCTTGGATTTCCCTTGGTCTCTAGTTTTAAAAAATGCACAGGTTTGGTAGGTTTCCCTAGGTGCCGTCTGAGCTAGAGGCCAAAATCTACAGGTAGACACTTTGCAAAAAACACCTCTGTTTTCTTTAAAAAAATGTGAGCTGTCCACGTTGCGTTTTGGGGCATTTCCTGTCGCGGGCGCTAGGCCTACCCACACAAGTGAGGTATCATTTTTATCGGGAGACTTGAGGGAATGCTGGGTGGAAGGAAATTTGTGGCTCCTCTCTGATTCCAGAACTATCTGTCACCAAAATATGAGGAAAAAGTGTTTTTTTTTCCAAATTTTGAGGTTTGCAAAGGATTCTGGGTAACAGAACCTGGTCAGAGCCCAACAAGTCACCCCATCTTGGATTCCCCTAGGTCTCTAGTTTTCAAAAATGCACAGGTCTGGTATGTTTCCCTAGGTGCCAGCTGAGCTAGAGGCCAAAATCTACAGGTAGGCACTTTGCAAAAAACACCTCTGTTTTCTTTCAAATAATTTGATGTGTCAACGTTGCGTTTTGGGGCATTTCCTGTCGCGGGCGCTAAGCCTACCCACACAAGTGAGGTATCATTTTTATCGGGAGACTTGGGGGAACGCTGGGTGGAAGGAAATTTGTGGCTCCTCTCTGATTCCAGAACTATCTGTCACCAAAATATGAGGAAAACGTGTTTTTTTAGCCAAATTTTGAGGTTTGCAAAGGATTCTGGGTAACAGAACCCGGTCAGAGCCCCACAAGTCACCCCATCTTGGATTCCCCAAGGTCTCTAGTTTTCAAAAATGCACAGGTTTGGTAGGTTTCCCTACGTGCCGGCTGAGCTAGAGGCCAAATCTACAGGTAGGCACTTTGCAAAAAACACCTCTGTTTTCTTTCAAAAAATTTGATGTGTCAACGTTGCGTTTTGGGGCATTTCCAGTCGCGGGGGCGCTAGGCCTACCCACACAAGTGAGGTATCATTTTTATCGGGAGACTTGAGGGAATGCTGGCTGGAAGGAAATTTGTGGCTCCTCTCTGATTCCAGAACTATCTGTCACCAAAATATGAGGAAAACGTGTTTTTTTAGCCAAATTTTGAGGTTTGCAAAGGATTCTGGGTAACAGAACCTGGTCAGAGCCCAACAAGTCACCACATCTTGGATTCCCCTAGGTCTCTAGTTTTCAAAAATGCACAGGTCTGGTATGTTTCCCTAGGTGCCAGCTGAGCTAGAGGCCAAAATCTACAGGTAGGCACTTTGCAAAAAACACCTCTGTTTTCTTTCAAAAAATTTGATGTGTCAACGTTGCGTTTTGGGGCATTTCCTGTCGCGGGCGCTAAGCCTACCCACACAAGTGAGGTATCATTTTTATCGGGAGACTTGGGGGAACGCTGGGTGGAAGGAAATTTGTGGCTCCTCTCTGATTCCAGAACTATCTGTCACCAAAATATGAGGAAAACGTGTTTTTTTAGCCAAATTTTGAGGTTTGCAAAGGATTCTGGGTAACAGAACCCGGTCAGAGCCCCACAAGTCACCCCATCTTGGATTCCCCAAGGTCTCTAGTTTTCAAAAATGCACAGGTTTGGTAGGTTTCCCTAAGTGCCGGCAGAGCTAGAGGCCAAATCTACAGGTAGGCACTTTGCAAAAAACACCTCTGTTTTCTTTCAAAAAATTTGATGTGTCAACGTTGCGTTTTGGGGCATTTCCTGTCGCGGCGCTAAGCCTACCCACACAA
Source organism: Pleurodeles waltl (assembly GCF_031143425.1). NCBI lineage: Eukaryota > Metazoa > Chordata > Amphibia > Caudata > Salamandridae > Pleurodeles > Pleurodeles waltl. Next base: position 895,890,615 of record NC_090436.1, read on the forward strand.
GTGAGGTATAATTTTTATCGGGAGACTTGGGGGAACGCTGGGTGGAAGGAAATTTATGGCTCCTCTCTGATTCCCGAACTTTCTGTCACCAAAATTTGAGGAAAATGTGTTTTTTTAGCCAAAGTTTGACGTTTGCAAAGGATTCTGGGTAACAGAACTTGGTCAGAGCCCCACAAGTCACGCCATCTTGGATTCCCCTTGGTCTCTAGTTTTAAAAAATGCACAGGTTTGGTAGGTTTCCCTAGGTGCCGTCTGAGCTAGAGGCCAAAATCTACAGGTAGACACTTTGCAAAAAACACCTCTGTTTTCTTTAAACAAATGTGAGCTGTCCACGTTGCGTTTTGGGGCATTTCCTGTCGCGGGGGCGCTAGGCCTACCCACACAAGTGAGGTATCATTTTTATCGGGAGACTTGAGGGAATGCTGGCTGGAAGGAAATTTGTGGCTCCTCTCTGATTCCAGAACTATATGTCACCAAAATATGAGGAAAACGTGTTTTTTTAGCCAAATTTTGAGGTTTGCAAAGGATTCTGGGTAACAGAACCTGGTCAGAGCCCAACAAGTCACCACATATTGGATTCCCCTAGGTCTCTAGTTTTCAAAAATGCACAGGTCTGGTATGTTTCCCTAGGTGCCAGCTGAGCTAGAGGCCAAAATCTACAGGTAGGCACTTTGCAAAAAACACCTCTGTTTTCTTTCAAAAAATTTGATGTGTCAACGTTGCGTTTTGGGGCATTTCCTGTCGCGGGCGCTAAGCCTACCCACACAAGTGAGGTATCATTTTTATCGGGAGACTTGGGGGAACGCTGGGTGGAAGGAAATTTGTGGCTCCTCTCTGATTCCAGAACTATCTGTCACCAAAATATGAGGAAAACGTGTTTTTTTAGCCAAATTTTGAGGTTTGCAAAGGATTCTGGGTAACAGAACCCGGTCAGAGCCCCACAAATCACCCCATCTTGGATTCCCCAAGGTCTCTAGTTTTAAAAAATGCACAGGTTTGGTAGGTTTCCCTAGGTGCCGGCTGAGCTAGAGGCCAAATCTACAGGTAGGCACTTTGCAAAAAACACCTCTGTTTTCTTTCAAAAAATGTGATGTGTCAACGTTGCGTTTTGGGGCATTTCCTGTCGCGGCGCTAAGCCTACCCACACAAGTGAGGTATCATTTTTATCGGGAGACTTGAGGGAACGCTGGGTGGAAGGAAATTTATGGCTCCTCTCTGATTCCAGAACTTTCTGTCACCAAAATTTGAGGAAAATGTGTTTTTTTAGCCAAAGTTTGACGTTTGCAAAGGATTCTGGGTAACAGAACTTGGTCAGAGCCCCACAAGTCACGCCATCTTGGATTCCCCTTGGTCTCTAGTTTTAAAAAATGCACAGGTTTGGTAGGTTTCCCTAGGTGCCGTCTGAGCTAGAGGCCAAAATCTACAGGTAGACACTTTGCAAAAAACACCTCTGTTTTCTTTAAACAAATGTGAGCTGTCCACGTTGCGTTTTGGGGCATTTCCTGTCGCGGGCGCTAGGCCTACCCACACAAGTGAGGTATCATTTTTATCGGGAGACTTGAGGGAATGCTGGGTGGAAGGAAATTTGTGGCTCCTCTCTGATTCCAGAACTATCTGTCACCAAAATATGAGGAAAACGTATTTTTTTAGCCAAATTTTGAGGTTTGCAAAGGATTCTGGGTAACAGAACCTGGTCAGAGCCCAACAAGTCACCCCATCTTGGATTCCCCTAGGTCTCTAGTTTTCAAAAATGCACAGGTCTGGTATGTTTCCCTAGGTGCCAGCTGAGCTAGAGGCCAAAATCTACAGGTAGGCACTTTGCAAAAAACACCTCGATTTCTTTAAAAAAATGTGATGTGTCCACGTTGTGTTTTGGGGCATTTCCTGTCACGGGTGCTAGGCCTACCAACACAAGTGAGGTATCATTTTTATCGGGAGACTTGGGGGAACGCTGTGTGGAAGGGAATTTGTGGCTCCTCTCTGATTCCAGAACTATCTGTCACCAAAATGTGATGAAAACATGTTTTTTTAGCCAAATGTTGAGGTTTGCAAAGGATTCTGGGTAACAGAACCTGGTCAGAGCCCCACAAGTCACCCCATCTTGGATTCCCCTAGGTCTCTAGTTTTCAAAAATGCACAGGTTTGGTAGGTTTCCCTAGGTGCCGGCTGAGCTAGAGGCCAAAATCTACAGGTAGGCACTTTGCAAAAAACACCTCTGTTTTCTTTCAAAAAATGTGATGTGTCCACGTTGCGTTTTGGGGCATTTCCTGTCGCGGGCGCTAGGCCTACACACACAAGTGAGGTATCATTTTTATCGGGAGACTTGGGGGAACGCTGGGTGGAAGGAAATTTGTGGCTCCTCTCAGATTCCAGAACTTTCTGTCACCAAAATGTGAGGAAAATGTGTTTTTTTAGCCAAATATTTAGGTTTGCAAAGGATTCTGGGTAACAGAACCTGGTCAGAGCCCCACAAGTCACCCCATCTTGGATTCCCCTTGGTCTCTAGTTTAAAAAAATGCACAGGTTTGGTAGGTTTCCCTAGGTGCCGTCTGAGCTAGAGGCCAAAATCTACAGGTAGGCACTTTGCATAAAACACGTCTGTTTTCTTTAAAAAAATGTGATATGTCCACATTGTGTTTTGGGGCGTTTCCTGTCACGGGCGCTAGGCCTACCCACACAAGTGAGGTATCATTTTTATCGGGAGACTTGAGGGAATGCTGGGTGGAAGGAAATTTGTGGCTCCTCTCTGATTCCAGAACTATCTGTCACCAAAATATGAGGAAAACGTATTTTTTTAGCCAAATTTTGAGGTTTGCAAAGGATTCTGGGTAACAGAACCTGGTCAGAGCCCAACAAGTCACCCCATCTTGGATTCCCCTAGGTCTCTAGTTTTCAAAAATGCACAGGTCTGGTATGTTTCCCTAGGTGCCAGCTGAGCTAGAGGCCAAAATCTACAGGTAGGCACTTTGCAAAAAACACCTCGATTTCTTTAAAAAAATGTGATGTGTCCACGTTGTGTTTTGGGGCATTTCCTGTCACGGGTGCTAGGCCTACCAACACAAGTGAGGTATCATTTTTATCGGGAGACTTGGGGGAACGCTGTGTGGAAGGGAATTTGTGGCTCCTCTCTGATTCCAGAACTATCTGTCACCAAAATGTGATGAAAACATGTTTTTTTAGCCAAATGTTGAGGTTTGCAAAGGATTCTGGGTAACAGAACCTGGTCAGAGCCCCACAAGTCACCCCATCTTGGATTCCCCTAGGTCTCTAGTTTTCAAAAATGCACAGGTTTGGTAGGTTTCCCTAGGTGCCGGCTGAGCTAGAGGCCAAAATCTACAGGTAGGCACTTTGCAAAAAACACCTCTGTTTTCTTTCAAAAAATGTGATGTGTCCACGTTGCGTTTTGGGGCATTTCCTGTCGCGGGCGCTAGGCCTACACACACAAGTGAGGTATCATTTTTATCGGGAGACTTGGGGGAATGCTGGGTGGAAGGAAATTTGTGGCTCCTCTCAGATTCCAGAACTTTCTGTCACCAAAATGTGAGGAAAATGTGTTTTTTTAGCCAAATATTTAGGTTTGCAAAGGATTCTGGGTAACAGAACCTGGTCAGAGCCCCACAAGTCACCCCATCTTGGATTCCCCTAGGTCTCTAGTTTAAAAAAATGCACAGGTTTGGTAGGTTTCCCCAGGTGCCGGCTGAGCTAGAGGCCAAAATCTACAGGTAGGCACTTTGCATAAAACACGTCTGTTTTCTTTAAAAAAATGTGATATGTCCACATTGTGTTTTGGGGCGTTTCCTGTCACGGGCGCTAGGCCTACCCACACAAGTGAGGTATCATTTTTATCGGGAGACTTGGGGGAACGCTGGGTGGAAGGAAATTTGTGGCTCCTCTCAGATTCCAGAACTTTCTGTCACCAAAATTTGAGGAAAATGTGTTTTTTTAGCCAAATTTTGAGGTTTGCAAAGGATTCTGGGTAACAGAACCTGGTCAGACCCCCACAAGTCACCCCATCTTGGATTCCCCTAGGTCTCTAGTTTTAAAAATTGCACAGGTTTGGTAGGTTTCCCTAGGTGCCGGCTGAGCTAGAGGCCAAAATCTACAGGTAGGCACTTTGCATAAAACACGTCTGTTTTCTTTAAAAAAATTTGATATGTCCACATTGTGTTTTGGGGCGTTTCCTGTCACGGGCGCTAGGCCTACCCACACAAGTGAGGTATCATTTTTATCGGGAGACTTGCGGGAACGCTGGGTGGAAGGAAATTTGTGGCTCCTCTCAGATTCCAGAACTTTCTGTCACCAAAATTTGAGGAAAATGTGTTTTTTTAGCCAAATTTTGAGGTTTGCAAAGGATTCTGGGTAACAGAACCTGGTCAGACCCCCACAAGTCACCCCATCTTGGATTCCCCTAGGTCTCTAGTTTTCAAAAATGCACAGGTTTGGTAGGTTTCCCTAGGTGCCGGCTGAGCTAGAGGCCAAAATCTACAGGTAGGCACTTTGCAAAAAACACCTCTCTTTTCTTTAAAAAAATTTGATGTGTCCACGTTGCGTTTTGGGGCATTTCCTGTCGCGGGCACTACGCCTACCCACACAAGTGAGGTATCATTTTTATCGGGAGACTTGGGGGAACGCTGGGTGGTAGGAAATTTGTGGCTCCTCTCAGATTCCAGAACTTTCTGTCACCAAAATTTGAGGAAAATGTGTTTTTTTAGCCAAAGTTTGACGTTTGCAAATTATTCTGGGTAACAGAACTTGGTCAGAGCCCCACAAGTCACCCCATCTTGGATTCCCCTAGGTCTCTAGTTTTAAAAAATGCACAGGTTTGGTAGGTTTCCCTGGGTGCCGTCTGAGATAGGGGCCAAAATCTACAGGTAGGCACTTTGCAAAAAACACCTCTGTTTTCTTTAAAAAAATGTCAGCTGTCCACGTTGCGTTTTGGGGCATTTTCTGTTGCGGGCGCTAGGCCTACCCACACAAGTGAGGTATCATTTTTATAGGGAGACTTGGGGGAATGCTGGGTGGAAGGAAACGTGTGGCTCCTCTCTGACTCCAGAACTTTCTGTCACCAAAATGTGAGGAAAATGTGTTTTTTTAAGCTAAATTTTGAGGTTTGCAAAGGATTCTGGGTAACAGAACCTGGTCAGAGCCCCACAAGTCACCCCATCTTAGATTCCCCTAGGTCTCTAGTTTTAAAAAATGCACAGGTTTGGTAGGTTTCCCTAGGTGCCGGGTGAGCTAGAGGCCAAAATCTACAGGTAGGCACTTTGCATAAAACACCTCTGTTTTCTTTCAAAAAATTTGATGTGTCCACGTTGTGTTTTGGGGCGTTTCCTGTCACGGGCGCTAGGCCTATCCACACAAGTGAGGTATCATTTTTATCGGGAGACTTGGGGGAACGCTGGGTGGAAGGGAATTTGTGCCTCCTCTCAGATTCCAGAACTTTCTGTCACCAAAATTTGAGGAAAATGTGTTTTTTTAGCCAAATTTTGAGGTTTGCAAAGGATTCAGGGTAACAGAACCTGGTCAGAGCCCCACAAGTCACCCCATCTTGGATTCCCCTAGGTCTCTAGTTTTCAAAAATGCACAGGTTTGGTAGGTTTTCCTAGGTGCCGGCTGAGCTAGAGGCCAAAATCTACAGGTAGGCACTTTGCAAAAAACACCTCTGTTTTCTTTCAAAAAATTTGATGTGTCCACGTTGCGTTTTGGGGCATTTCCTGTCTCGGGCGCTAGACCTACCCACACAAGTGAGGTATCATTTTTATCGGGAGACTTGGGGGAACGCTGGATGGAAGGAAATTCGTGGCTCCTCTCAGATTCCAGAACTTTCTGTCACCGAAATGTGAGGAAAACTTGTTTTTTTGGCCAAATTTTGAGGTTTGCAAAGGATTCTGGGTAACAGAACCTGCTCAGACCCCCACAAGTCACCCCATCTTGGATTCCCCTAGGTCTCTGGTTTTCAAAAATGCACAGGTTTGGTAGGTTTCCCTAGGTGCCGGCTGAGCTATAGGCCAAAATCTACAGGTAGGCACTTTGCAAAAAACACCTCTGTTTTCTTTAAAAAAATGTGAGCTGTCCACGTTGCGTTTTGGGGCATTTCCTGTCGCGGGCGCTACGCCTACCCACACAAGTGAGGTATCATTTTTTTCGGGAGACTTGAGGGAATGCTGGGTGGAAGGAAATTTGTGGCTCCTCTCTGATTCCAGAACTATCTGTCACCAAAATATGAGGAAAATGTGTTTTTTTAGCCAAATCTTGAGGTTTGCAAAGGATTCTGGGTAACAGAACCTGGTCTGAGCCCCACAAGTCACCCCATCTTGGATTCCCCTAGGTCTCTAGTTTTCAAAAATGCACAGGTTTGGTAGGTTTCCCTAGGTGCCGGCTGAGCTAGAGGCCAAAATCTACAGGTAGGCACTTTGCAAAAAACACCTCTTTTTTCTTTCAAAAAATGTGATGTGTCCACGCTGTGTTTTGGGGCATTTCCTGTCGCGGGCGCTAGGCCTACCCACACAAGTGAGGTATCATTTTTATTGGGAGACTTGGGGGAACGCTGGGTGGAAGGAAATTTGTGGCTCCTCTCAGATTCCAGAACTTTCTGTCACCGAAATGTGAGGAAAACGTGTTTTTTTACCCAAATTTTGAGGTTTGCAAAGGATTCTGGGTAACAGAACCTGGTCAGAGCCCCACAAGTCACCCCATCTTGGATTCCCCTAGGTCTCTAGTTTTCAAAAATGCACAGGTTTGGTAGGTTTCCCTAGGTGCCGGCTGAGCTAGAGGCCAAAATCTACAGGTAGGCACTTTGCAAAAAACACCTCTGTTTTCTTTCAAAAAAATGTGATGTGTCCACGTTGCGTTTTGGGGCATTTCCTGTCGTGGGCGCTAGGCCTACCCACACAAGTGAGGTATCATTTTTATCGGGAGACTTGGGGGAATGCTGGGTGGAAGGAAACGTGTGGCTCCTCTCTGACTCCAGAACTTTCTCTCACCAAAATTTGAGAAAAATTTGTTTTTTTAGCTAAATTTTGAGGTTTGCAAAGGATTCTGGGTAACAGCACCTGGTCAGAGCCCCACAAGTCACCCCATCTTGGATTCCCCAAGGTCTCTAGTTTAAAAAAATGCACAGGTTTGGTAGGTTTCCCTAGGTGCCGGCTGAGCTGGAGGCCAAATCTACAGGTAGGCACTTTGCAAAAAACACCTCTGTTTTCTTTCAAAAAATTTGATGCGTCAACGTTGCGTTTTGGGGCATTTCCTGTTGCGGGCGCTAAGCCTACCCACACAAGTGAGGTATCATTTTTATCGTGAGACTTGGGGGAAAGCTGGGTGGAAGGAAATTTATGGCTCCTCTCTGATTCCAGAACTTTCTGTCACCAAAATTTGAGGAAAATGTGTTTTTTTAGCCAAAGTTTGACGTTTGCAAAGGATTCAGGGTAACAGAACTTGGTCAGAGCCCCACAAGTCATGCCATCTTGGATTTCCCTTGGTCTCTAGTTTTAAAAAATGCACAGGTTTGGTAGGTTTCCCTAGGTGCCGTCTGAGCTAGAGGCCAAAATCTACAGGTAGACACTTTGCAAAAAACACCTCTGTTTTCTTTAAAAAAATGTGAGCTGTCCACGTTGCGTTTTGGGGCATTTCCTGTCGCGGGCGCTAGGCCTACCCACACAAGTGAGGTATCATTTTTATCGGGAGACTTGAGGGAATGCTGGCTGGAAGGAAATTTGTGGCTCCTCTCTGATTCCAGAACTATCTGTCACCAAAATTTGAGGAAAATGTGTTTTTTTAGCCAAATTTTGAGGTGTGCAAAGGATTCTGGGTAACAGAACCTGGTCAGAGCCCCACAAGTCACCCCATCTTGGATTCCCCTAGGTCTCTAGTTTAAAAAAATGCACAGGTTTGGTAGGTTTCCCTAGGTGCCGGCTGAGCTAGAGGCCAAAATCTACAGGTAGGCACTTTGCATAAAACACGTCTGTTTTCTTTAAAAAAATTTGATATGTCCACATTGTGTTTTGGGGCGTTTCCTGTCACGGGCGCTAGGCCTACCCACACAAGTGAGGTATCATTTTTATCGGGAGACTTGGGGGAACGCTGGGTGGAAGGAAATTTGTGGCTCCTCTCAGATTCCAGAACTTTCTGTCACCAAAATTTGAGGAAAATGTGTTTTTTTAGCCAAATTTTGAGGTTTGCAAAGGATTCTGGGTAACAGAACCTGGTCAGACCCCCACAAGTCACCCCATCTTGGATTCCCCTAGGTCTCTAGTTTTCAAAAATGCACAGGTTTGGTAGGTTTCCCTAGGTGCCGGCTGAGCTAGAGGCCAAAATCTACAGGTAGGCACTTTGCAAAAAACACCTCTCTTTTCTTTAAAAAAATTTGATGTGTCCACGTTGCGTTTTGGGGCATTTCCTGTCGCGGGCACTACGCCTACCCACACAAGTGAGGTATAATTTTTATCGGGAGACTTGGGGGAACGCTGGGTGGTAGGAAATTTGTGGCTCCTCTCAGATTCCAGAACTTTCTGTCACCAAAATTTGAGGAAAATGTGTTTTTTTAGCCAAAGTTTGACGTTTGCAAATTATTCTGGGTAACAGAACTTGGTCAGAGCCCCACAAGTCACCCCATCTTGGATTCCCCTAGGTCTCTAGTTTTAAAAAATGCAAAGGTTTGGTAGGTTTCCCTGGGTGCCGTCTGAGATAGGGGCCAAAATCTACAGGTAGGCACTTTGCAAAAAACACCTCTGTTTTCTTTAAAAAAATGTCAGCTGTCCACGTTGCGTTTTGGGGCATTTTCTGTCGCGGGCGCTAGGCCTACCCACACAAGTGAGGTATCATTTTTATAGGAAGACTTGGGGGAATGCTGGGTGGAAGGAAACGTGTGGCTCCTCTCTGACTCCAGAACTTTCTGTCACCAAAATGTGAGGAAAATGTGTTTTTTTAAGCTAAATTTTGAGGTTTGCAAAGGAATCTGGGTAACAGAACCTGGTCAGAGCCCCACAAGTCACCCCATCTTAGATTCCCCTAGGTCTCTAGTTTTAAAAAATGCACAGGTTTGGTAGGTTTCCCTAGGTGCCGGGTGAGCTAGAGGCCAAAATCTACAGGTAGGCACTTTGCATAAAACACCTCTGTTTTCTTTCAAAAAATTTGATGTGTCCACGTTGTGTTTTGGGGCGTTTCCTGTCACGGGCGCTAGGCCTACCCACACAAGTGAGGTATCATTTTTATCGGGAGACTTGGGGGAACGCTGGGTGGAAGGGAATTTGTGCCTCCTCTCAGATTCCAGAACTTTCTGTCACCAAAATTTGAGGAAAATGTGTTTTTTTAGCCAAATTTTGAGGTTTGCAAAGGATTCTGGGTAACAGAACCTGGTCAGAGCCCCACAAGTCACCCCATCTTGGATTCCCTTAGGTCTCTAGTTTTCAAAAATGCACAGGTTTGGTAGGTTTTCCTAGGTGCCGGCTGAGCTAGAGGCCAAAATCTACAGGTAGGCACTTTGCAAAAAACACCTCTGTTTTCTTTCAAAAAATTTGATGTGTCCACGTTGCGTTTTGGGGCATTTCCTGTCTCGGGCGCTAGACCTACCCACACAAGTGAGGTATCATTTTTATCGGGAGACTTGGGGGAACGCTGGATGGAAGGAAATTCGTGGCTCCTCTCAGATTCCAGAACTTTCTGTCACCGAAATGTGAGGAAAACTTGTTTTTTTGGCCAAATTTTGAGGTTTGCAAAGGATTTTGGGTAACAGAACCTGCTCAGACCCCCACAAGTCACCCCATCTTGGATTCCCCTAGGTCTCTGGTTTTCAAAAATGCACAGGTTTGGTAGGTTTCCCTAGGTGCCGGCTGAGCTATAGGCCAAAATCTACAGGTAGGCACTTTGCAAAAAACACCTCTGTTTTCTTTAAAAAAATGTGAGCTGTCCACGTTGCGTTTTGGGGCATTTCCTGTCGCGGGCGCTACGCCTACCCACACAAGTGAGGTATCATTTTTATCGGGAGACTTGAGGGAATGCTGGGTGGAAGGAAATTTGTGGCTCCTCTCTGATTCCAGAACTATCTGTCACCAAAATATGAGGAAAAAGTGTTTTTTTTTCCAAATTTTGAGGTTTGCAAAGGATTCTGGGTAACAGAACCTGGTCAGAGCCCAACAAGTCACCCCATCTTGGATTCCCCTAGGTCTCTAGTTTTCAAAAATGCACAGGTCTGGTATGTTTCCCTAGGTGCCAGCTGAGCTAGAGGCCAAAATCTACAGGTAGGCACTTTGCAAAAAACACCTCTGTTTTCTTTCAAATAATTTGATGTGTCAACGTTGCGTTTTGGGGCATTTCCTGTCGCGGGCGCTAAGCCTACCCACACAAGTGAGGTATCATTTTTATCGGGAGACTTGGGGGAACGCTGGGTGGAAGGAAATTTGTGGCTCCTCTCTGATTCCAGAACTATCTGTCACCAAAATATGAGGAAAATGTGTTTTTTTAGCCAAATTTTGAGGTTTGCAAAGGATTCTGGGTAACAGAACCCGGTCAGAGCCCCACAAGTCACCCCATCTTGGATTCCCCAAGGTCTCTAGTTTTCAAAAATGCACAGGTTTGGTAGGTTTCCCTACGTGCCGGCTGAGCTAGAGGCCAAATCTACAGGTAGGCACTTTGCAAAAAACACCTCTGTTTTCTTTCAAAAAATTTGATGTGTCAACGTTGCGTTTTGGGGCATTTCCAGTCGCGGGGGCGCTAGGCCTACCCACACAAGTGAGGTATCATTTTTATCGGGAGACTTGAGGGAATGCTGGCTGGAAGGAAATTTGTGGCTCCTCTCTGATTCCAGAACTATCTGTCACCAAAATATGAGGAAAACGTGTTTTTTTAGCCAAATTTTGAGGTTTGCAAAGGATTCTGGGTAACAGAACCTGGTCAGAGCCCAACAAGTCACCACATCTTGGATTCCCCTAGGTCTCTAGTTTTCAAAAATGCACAGGTCTGGTATGTTTCCCTAGGTGCCAGCTGAGCTAGAGGCCAAAATCTACAGGTAGGCACTTTGCAAAAAACACCTCTGTTTTCTTTCAAAAAATTTGATGTGTCAACGTTGCGTTTTGGGGCATTTCCTGTCGCGGGCGCTAAGCCTACCCACACAAGTGAGGTATCATTTTTATCGGGAGACTTGGGGGAACGCTGGGTGGAAGGAAATTTGTGGCTCCTCTCTGATTCCAGAACTATCTGTCACCAAAATATGAGGAAAACGTGTTTTTTTAGCCAAATTTTGAGGTTTGCAAAGGATTCTGGGTAACAGAACCCGGTCAGAGCCCCACAAGTCACCCCATCTTGGATTCCCCAAGGTCTCTAGTTTTCAAAAATGCACAGGTTTGGTAGGTTTCCCTAAGTGCCGGCAGAGCTAGAGGCCAAATCTACAGGTAGGCACTTTGCAAAAAACACCTCTGTTTTCTTTCAAAAAATTTGATGTGTCAACGTTGCGTTTTGGGGCATTTCCTGTCGCGGCGCTAAGCCTACCCACACAAGTGAGGTATAATTTTTATCGGGAGACTTGGGGGAACGCTGGGTGGAAGGAAATTTATGGCTCCTCTCTGATTCCCGAACTTTCTGTCACCAAAATTTGAGGAAAATGTGTTTTTTTAGCCAAAGTTTGACGTTTGCAAAGGATTCTGGGTAACAGAACTTGGTCAGAGCCCCACAAGTCACGCCATCTTGGATTCCCCTTGGTCTCTAGTTTTAAAAAATGCACAGGTTTGGTAGGTTTCCCTAGGTGCCGTCTGAGCTAGAGGCCAAAATCTACAGGTAGACACTTTGCAAAAAACACCTCTGTTTTCTTTAAACAAATGTGAGCTGTCCACGTTGCGTTTTGGGGCATTTCCTGTCGCGGGGGCGCTAGGCCTACCCACACAAGTGAGGTATCATTTTTATCGGGAGACTTGAGGGAATGCTGGCTGGAAGGAAATTTGTGGCTCCTCTCTGATTCCAGAACTATATGTCACCAAAATATGAGGAAAACGTGTTTTTTTAGCCAAATTTTGAGGTTTGCAAAGGATTCTGGGTAACAGAACCTGGTCAGAGCCCAACAAGTCACCACATATTGGATTCCCCTAGGTCTCTAGTTTTCAAAAATGCACAGGTCTGGTATGTTTCCCTAGGTGCCAGCTGAGCTAGAGGCCAAAATCTACAGGTAGGCACTTTGCAAAAAACACCTCTGTTTTCTTTCAAAAAATTTGATGTGTCAACGTTGCGTTTTGGGGCATTTCCTGTCGCGGGCGCTAAGCCTACCCACACAAGTGAGGTATCATTTTTATCGGGAGACTTGGGGGAACGCTGGGTGGAAGGAAATTTGTGGCTCCTCTCTGATTCCAGAACTATCTGTCACCAAAATATGAGGAAAACGTGTTTTTTTAGCCAAATTTTGAGGTTTGCAAAGGATTCTGGGTAACAGAACCCGGTCAGAGCCCCACAAATCACCCCATCTTGGATTCCCCAAGGTCTCTAGTTTTAAAAAATGCACAGGTTTGGTAGGTTTCCCTAGGTGCCGGCTGAGCTAGAGGCCAAATCTACAGGTAGGCACTTTGCAAAAAACACCTCTGTTTTCTTTCAAAAAATGTGATGTGTCAACGTTGCGTTTTGGGGCATTTCCTGTCGCGGCGCTAAGCCTACCCACACAAGTGAGGTATCATTTTTATCGGGAGACTTGAGGGAACGCTGGGTGGAAGGAAATTTATGGCTCCTCTCTGATTCCAGAACTTTCTGTCACCAAAATTTGAGGAAAATGTGTTTTTTTAGCCAAAGTTTGACGTTTGCAAAGGATTCTGGGTAACAGAACTTGGTCAGAGCCCCACAAGTCACGCCATCTTGGATTCCCCTTGGTCTCTAGTTTTAAAAAATGCACAGGTTTGGTAGGTTTCCCTAGGTGCCGTCTGAGCTAGAGGCCAAAATCTACAGGTAGACACTTTGCAAAAAACACCTCTGTTTTCTTTAAACAAATGTGAGCTGTCCACGTTGCGTTTTGGGGCATTTCCTGTCGCGGGCGCTAGGCCTACCCACACAAGTGAGGTATCATTTTTATCGGGAGACTTGAGGGAATGCTGGGTGGAAGGAAATTTGTGGCTCCTCTCTGATTCCAGAACTATCTGTCACCAAAATATGAGGAAAACGTATTTTTTTAGCCAAATTTTGAGGTTTGCAAAGGATTCTGGGTAACAGAACCTGGTCAGAGCCCAACAAGTCACCCCATCTTGGATTCCCCTAGGTCTCTAGTTTTCAAAAATGCACAGGTCTGGTATGTTTCCCTAGGTGCCAGCTGAGCTAGAGGCCAAAATCTACAGGTAGGCACTTTGCAAAAAACACCTCGATTTCTTTAAAAAAATGTGATGTGTCCACGTTGTGTTTTGGGGCATTTCCTGTCACGGGTGCTAGGCCTACCAACACAAGTGAGGTATCATTTTTATCGGGAGACTTGGGGGAACGCTGTGTGGAAGGGAATTTGTGGCTCCTCTCTGATTCCAGAACTATCTGTCACCAAAATGTGATGAAAACATGTTTTTTTAGCCAAATGTTGAGGTTTGCAAAGGATTCTGGGTAACAGAACCTGGTCAGAGCCCCACAAGTCACCCCATCTTGGATTCCCCTAGGTCTCTAGTTTTCAAAAATGCACAGGTTTGGTAGGTTTCCCTAGGTGCCGGCTGAGCTAGAGGCCAAAATCTACAGGTAGGCACTTTGCAAAAAACACCTCTGTTTTCTTTCAAAAAATGTGATGTGTCCACGTTGCGTTTTGGGGCATTTCCTGTCGCGGGCGCTAGGCCTACACACACAAGTGAGGTATCATTTTTATCGGGAGACTTGGGGGAACGCTGGGTGGAAGGAAATTTGTGGCTCCTCTCAGATTCCAGAACTTTCTGTCACCAAAATGTGAGGAAAATGTGTTTTTTTAGCCAAATATTTAGGTTTGCAAAGGATTCTGGGTAACAGAACCTGGTCAGAGCCCCACAAGTCACCCCATCTTGGATTCCCCTTGGTCTCTAGTTTAAAAAAATGCACAGGTTTGGTAGGTTTCCCTAGGTGCCGTCTGAGCTAGAGGCCAAAATCTACAGGTAGGCACTTTGCATAAAACACGTCTGTTTTCTTTAAAAAAATGTGATATGTCCACATTGTGTTTTGGGGCGTTTCCTGTCACGGGCGCTAGGCCTACCCACACAAGTGAGGTATCATTTTTATCGGGAGACTTGAGGGAATGCTGGGTGGAAGGAAATTTGTGGCTCCTCTCTGATTCCAGAACTATCTGTCACCAAAATATGAGGAAAACGTATTTTTTTAGCCAAATTTTGAGGTTTGCAAAGGATTCTGGGTAACAGAACCTGGTCAGAGCCCAACAAGTCACCCCATCTTGGATTCCCCTAGGTCTCTAGTTTTCAAAAATGCACAGGTCTGGTATGTTTCCCTAGGTGCCAGCTGAGCTAGAGGCCAAAATCTACAGGTAGGCACTTTGCAAAAAACACCTCGATTTCTTTAAAAAAATGTGATGTGTCCACGTTGTGTTTTGGGGCATTTCCTGTCACGGGTGCTAGGCCTACCAACACAAGTGAGGTATCATTTTTATCGGGAGACTTGGGGGAACGCTGTGTGGAAGGGAATTTGTGGCTCCTCTCTGATTCCAGAACTATCTGTCACCAAAATGTGATGAAAACATGTTTTTTTAGCCAAATGTTGAGGTTTGCAAAGGATTCTGGGTAACAGAACCTGGTCAGAGCCCCACAAGTCACCCCATCTTGGATTCCCCTAGGTCTCTAGTTTTCAAAAATGCACAGGTTTGGTAGGTTTCCCTAGGTGCCGGCTGAGCTAGAGGCCAAAATCTACAGGTAGGCACTTTGCAAAAAACACCTCTGTTTTCTTTCAAAAAATGTGATGTGTCCACGTTGCGTTTTGGGGCATTTCCTGTCGCGGGCGCTAGGCCTACACACACAAGTGAGGTATCATTTTTATCGGGAGACTTGGGGGAATGCTGGGTGGAAGGAAATTTGTGGCTCCTCTCAGATTCCAGAACTTTCTGTCACCAAAATGTGAGGAAAATGTGTTTTTTTAGCCAAATATTTAGGTTTGCAAAGGATTCTGGGTAACAGAACCTGGTCAGAGCCCCACAAGTCACCCCATCTTGGATTCCCCTAGGTCTCTAGTTTAAAAAAATGCACAGGTTTGGTAGGTTTCCCCAGGTGCCGGCTGAGCTAGAGGCCAAAATCTACAGGTAGGCACTTTGCATAAAACACGTCTGTTTTCTTTAAAAAAATGTGATATGTCCACATTGTGTTTTGGGGCGTTTCCTGTCACGGGCGCTAGGCCTACCCACACAAGTGAGGTATCATTTTTATCGGGAGACTTGGGGGAACGCTGGGTGGAAGGAAATTTGTGGCTCCTCTCAGATTCCAGAACTTTCTGTCACCAAAATTTGAGGAAAATGTGTTTTTTTAGCCAAATTTTGAGGTTTGCAAAGGATTCTGGGTAACAGAACCTGGTCAGACCCCCACAAGTCACCCCATCTTGGATTCCCCTAGGTCTCTAGTTTTAAAAAATGCACAGGTTTGGTAGGTTTCCCTAGGTGCCGGCTGAGCTAGAGGCCAAAATCTACAGGTAGGCACTTTGCATAAAACACGTCTGTTTTCTTTAAAAAAATTTGATATGTCCACATTGTGTTTTGGGGCGTTTCCTGTCACGGGCGCTAGGCCTACCCACACAAGTGAGGTATCATTTTTATCGGGAGACTTGCGGGAACGCTGGGTGGAAGGAAATTTGTGGCTCCTCTCAGATTCCAGAACTTTCTGTCACCAAAATTTGAGGAAAATGTGTTTTTTTAGCCAAATTTTGAGGTTTGCAAAGGATTCTGGGTAACAGAACCTGGTCAGACCCCCACAAGTCACCCCATCTTGGATTCCCCTAGGTCTCTAGTTTTCAAAAATGCACAGGTTTGGTAGGTTTCCCTAGGTGCCGGCTGAGCTAGAGGCCAAAATCTACAGGTAGGCACTTTGCAAAAAACACCTCTCTTTTCTTTAAAAAAATTTGATGTGTCCACGTTGCGTTTTGGGGCATTTCCTGTCGCGGGCACTACGCCTACCCACACAAGTGAGGTATCATTTTTATCGGGAGACTTGGGGGAACGCTGGGTGGTAGGAAATTTGTGGCTCCTCTCAGATTCCAGAACTTTCTGTCACCAAAATTTGAGGAAAATGTGTTTTTTTAGCCAAAGTTTGACGTTTGCAAATTATTCTGGGTAACAGAACTTGGTCAGAGCCCCACAAGTCACCCCATCTTGGATTCCCCTAGGTCTCTAGTTTTAAAAAATGCACAGGTTTGGTAGGTTTCCCTGGGTGCCGTCTGAGATAGGGGCCAAAATCTACAGGTAGGCACTTTGCAAAAAACACCTCTGTTTTCTTTAAAAAAATGTCAGCTGTCCACGTTGCGTTTTGGGGCATTTTCTGTTGCGGGCGCTAGGCCTACCCACACAAGTGAGGTATCATTTTTATAGGGAGACTTGGGGGAATGCTGGGTGGAAGGAAACGTGTGGCTCCTCTCTGACTCCAGAACTTTCTGTCACCAAAATGTGAGGAAAATGTGTTTTTTTAAGCTAAATTTTGAGGTTTGCAAAGGATTCTGAGTAACAGAACCTGGTCAGAGCCCCACAAGTCACCCCATCTTAGATTCCCCTAGGTCTCTAGTTTTAAAAAATGCACAGGTTTGGTAGGTTTCCCTAGGTGCCGGGTGAGCTAGAGGCCAAAATCTACAGGTAGGCACTTTGCATAAAACACCTCTGTTTTCTTTCAAAAAATTTGATGTGTCCACGTTGTGTTTTGGGGCGTTTCCTGTCACGGGCGCTAGGCCTATCCACACAAGTGAGGTATCATTTTTATCGGGAGACTTGGGGGAACGCTGGGTGGAAGGGAATTTGTGCCTCCTCTCAGATTCCAGAACTTTCTGTCACCAAAATTTGAGGAAAATGTGTTTTTTTAGCCAAATTTTGAGGTTTGCAAAGGATTCTGGGTAACAGAACCTGGTCAGAGCCCCACAAGTCACCCCATCTTGGATTCCCCTAGGTCTCTAGTTTTCAAAAATGCACAGGTTTGGTAGGTTTTCCTAGGTGCCGGCTGAGCTAGAGGCCAAAATCTACAGGTAGGCACTTTGCAAAAAACACCTCTGTTTTCTTTCAAAAAATTTGATGTGTCCACGTTGCGTTTTGGGGCATTTCCTGTCTCGGGCGCTAGACCTACCCACACAAGTGAGGTATCATTTTTATCGGGAGACTTGGGGGAACGCTGGATGGAAGGAAATTCGTGGCTCCTCTCAGATTCCAGAACTTTCTGTCACCGAAATGTGAGGAAAACTTGTTTTTTTGGCCAAATTTTGAGGTTTGCAAAGGATTCTGGGTAACAGAACCTGCTCAGACCCCCACAAGTCACCCCATCTTGGATTCCCCTAGGTCTCTGGTTTTCAAAAATGCACAGGTTTGGTAGGTTTCCCTAGGTGCCGGCTGAGCTATAGGCCAAAATCTACAGGTAGGCACTTTGCAAAAAACACCTCTGTTTTCTTTAAAAAAATGTGAGCTGTCCACGTTGCGTTTTGGGGCATTTCCTGTCGCGGGCGCTACGCCTACCCACACAAGTGAGGTATCATTTTTTTCGGGAGACTTGAGGGAATGCTGGGTGGAAGGAAATTTGTGGCTCCTCTCTGATTCCAGAACTATCTGTCACCAAAATATGAGGAAAATGTGTTTTTTTAGCCAAATCTTGAGGTTTGCAAAGGATTCTGGGTAACAGAACCTGGTCTGAGCCCCACAAGTCACCCCATCTTGGATTCCCCTAGGTCTCTAGTTTTCAAAAATGCACAGGTTTGGTAGGTTTCCCTAGGTGCCGGCTGAGCTAGAGGCCAAAATCTACAGGTAGGCACTTTGCAAAAAACACCTCTTTTTTCTTTCAAAAAATGTGATGTGTCCACGCTGTGTTTTGGGGCATTTCCTGTCGCGGGCGCTAGGCCTACCCACACAAGTGAGGTATCATTTTTATTGGGAGACTTGGGGGAACGCTGGGTGGAAGGAAATTTGTGGCTCCTCTCAGATTCCAGAACTTTCTGTCACCGAAATGTGAGGAAAACGTGTTTTTTTACCCAAATTTTGAGGTTTGCAAAGGATTCTGGGTAACAGAACCTGGTCAGAGCCCCACAAGTCACCCCATCTTGGATTCCCCTAGGTCTCTAGTTTTCAAAAATGCACAGGTTTGGTAGGTTTCCCTAGGTGCCGGCTGAGCTAGAGGCCAAAATCTACAGGTAGGCACTTTGCAAAAAACACCTCTGTTTTCTTTCAAAAAAATGTGATGTGTCCACGTTGCGTTTTGGGGCATTTCCTGTCGTGGGCGCTAGGCCTACCCACACAAGTGAGGTATCATTTTTATCGGGAGACTTGGGGGAATGCTGGGTGGAAGGAAACGTGTGGCTCCTCTCTGACTCCAGAACTTTCTCTCACCAAAATTTGAGAAAAATTTGTTTTTTTAGCTAAATTTTGAGGTTTGCAAAGGATTCTGGGTAACAGCACCTGGTCAGAGCCCCACAAGTCACCCCATCTTGGATTCCCCAAGGTCTCTAGTTTAAAAAAATGCACAGGTTTGGTAGGTTTCCCTAGGTGCCGGCTGAGCTGGAGGCCAAATCTACAGGTAGGCACTTTGCAAAAAACACCTCTGTTTTCTTTCAAAAAATTTGATGCGTCAACGTTGCGTTTTGGGGCATTTCCTGTTGCGGGCGCTAAGCCTACCCACACAAGTGAGGTATCATTTTTATCGTGAGACTTGGGGGAAAGCTGGGTGGAAGGAAATTTATGGCTCCTCTCTGATTCCAGAACTTTCTGTCACCAAAATTTGAGGAAAATGTGTTTTTTTAGCCAAAGTTTGACGTTTGCAAAGGATTCAGGGTAACAGAACTTGGTCAGAGCCCCACAAGTCATGCCATCTTGGATTTCCCTTGGTCTCTAGTTTTAAAAAATGCACAGGTTTGGTAGGTTTCCCTAGGTGCCGTCTGAGCTAGAGGCCAAAATCTACAGGTAGACACTTTGCAAAAAACACCTCTGTTTTCTTTAAAAAAATGTGAGCTGTCCACGTTGCGTTTTGGGGCATTTCCTGTCGCGGGCGCTAGGCCTACCCACACAAGTGAGGTATCATTTTTATCGGGAGACTTGAGGGAATGCTGGCTGGAAGGAAATTTGTGGCTCCTCTCTGATTCCAGAACTATCTGTCACCAAAATTTGAGGAAAATGTGTTTTTTTAGCCAAATTTTGAGGTGTGCAAAGGATTCTGGGTAACAGAACCTGGTCAGAGCCCCACAAGTCACCCCATCTTGGATTCCCCTAGGTCTCTAGTTTAAAAAAATGCACAGGTTTGGTAGGTTTCCCTAGGTGCCGGCTGAGCTAGAGGCCAAAATCTACAGGTAGGCACTTTGCATAAAACACGTCTGTTTTCTTTAAAAAAATTTGATATGTCCACATTGTGTTTTGGGGCGTTTCCTGTCACGGGCGCTAGGCCTACCCACACAAGTGAGGTATCATTTTTATCGGGAGACTTGGGGGAACGCTGGGTGGAAGGAAATTTGTGGCTCCTCTCAGATTCCAGAACTTTCTGTCACCAAAATTTGAGGAAAATGTGTTTTTTTAGCCAAATTTTGAGGTTTGCAAAGGATTCTGGGTAACAGAACCTGGTCAGACCCCCACAAGTCACCCCATCTTGGATTCCCCTAGGTCTCTAGTTTTCAAAAATGCACAGGTTTGGTAGGTTTCCCTAGGTGCCGGCTGAGCTAGAGGCCAAAATCTACAGGTAGGCACTTTGCAAAAAACACCTCTCTTTTCTTTAAAAAAATTTGATGTGTCCACGTTGCGTTTTGGGGCATTTCCTGTCGCGGGCACTACGCCTACCCACACAAGTGAGGTATAATTTTTATCGGGAGACTTGGGGGAACGCTGGGTGGTAGGAAATTTGTGGCTCCTCTCAGATTCCAGAACTTTCTGTCACCAAAATTTGAGGAAAATGTGTTTTTTTAGCCAAAGTTTGACGTTTGCAAATTATTCTGGGTAACAGAACTTGGTCAGAGCCCCACAAGTCACCCCATCTTGGATTCCCCTAGGTCTCTAGTTTTAAAAAATGCAAAGGTTTGGTAGGTTTCCCTGGGTGCCGTCTGAGATAGGGGCCAAAATCTACAGGTAGGCACTTTGCAAAAAACACCTCTGTTTTCTTTAAAAAAATGTCAGCTGTCCACGTTGCGTTTTGGGGCATTTTCTGTCGCGGGCGCTAGGCCTACCCACACAAGTGAGGTATCATTTTTATAGGAAGACTTGGGGGAATGCTGGGTGGAAGGAAACGTGTGGCTCCTCTCTGACTCCAGAACTTTCTGTCACCAAAATGTGAGGAAAATGTGTTTTTTTAAGCTAAATTTTGAGGTTTGCAAAGGAATCTGGGTAACAGAACCTGGTCAGAGCCCCACAAGTCACCCCATCTTAGATTCCCCTAGGTCTCTAGTTTTAAAAAATGCACAGGTTTGGTAGGTTTCCCTAGGTGCCGGGTGAGCTAGAGGCCAAAATCTACAGGTAGGCACTTTGCATAAAACACCTCTGTTTTCTTTCAAAAAATTTGATGTGTCCACGTTGTGTTTTGGGGCGTTTCCTGTCACGGGCGCTAGGCCTACCCACACAAGTGAGGTATCATTTTTATCGGGAGACTTGGGGGAACGCTGGGTGGAAGGGAATTTGTGCCTCCTCTCAGATTCCAGAACTTTCTGTCACCAAAATTTGAGGAAAATGTGTTTTTTTAGCCAAATTTTGAGGTTTGCAAAGGATTCTGGGTAACAGAACCTGGTCAGAGCCCCACAAGTCACCCCATCTTGGATTCCCTTAGGTCTCTAGTTTTCAAAAATGCACAGGTTTGGTAGGTTTTCCTAGGTGCCGGCTGAGCTAGAGGCCAAAATCTACAGGTAGGCACTTTGCAAAAAACACCTCTGTTTTCTTTCAAAAAATTTGATGTGTCCACGTTGCGTTTTGGGGCATTTCCTGTCTCGGGCGCTAGACCTACCCACACAAGTGAGGTATCATTTTTATCGGGAGACTTGGGGGAACGCTGGATGGAAGGAAATTCGTGGCTCCTCTCAGATTCCAGAACTTTCTGTCACCGAAATGTGAGGAAAACTTGTTTTTTTGGCCAAATTTTGAGGTTTGCAAAGGATTTTGGGTAACAGAACCTGCTCAGACCCCCACAAGT
The DNA here is from genome assembly GCF_031143425.1 of Pleurodeles waltl. Classification (NCBI taxonomy): domain Eukaryota; kingdom Metazoa; phylum Chordata; class Amphibia; order Caudata; family Salamandridae; genus Pleurodeles; species Pleurodeles waltl. The sequence goes on from NC_090436.1 coordinate 895,911,857, forward strand.
CACCCCATCTTGGATTCCCCTAGGTCTCTGGTTTTCAAAAATGCACAGGTTTGGTAGGTTTCCCTAGGTGCCGGCTGAGCTATAGGCCAAAATCTACAGGTAGGCACTTTGCAAAAAACACCTCTGTTTTCTTTAAAAAAATGTGAGCTGTCCACGTTGCGTTTTGGGGCATTTCCTGTCGCGGGCGCTACGCCTACCCACACAAGTGAGGTATCATTTTTTTCGGGAGACTTGAGGGAATGCTGGGTGGAAGGAAATTTGTGGCTCCTCTCTGATTCCAGAACTATCTGTCACCAAAATATGAGGAAAACGTGTTTTTTTAGCCAAATCTTGAGGTTTGCAAAGGATTCTGGGTAACAGAACCTGGTCAGAGGCCCACAAGTCACCCCATCTTGGATTCCCCTAGGTCTCTAGTTTTCAAAAATGCACAGGTTTGGTAGGTTTCCCTAGGTGCCGGCTGAGCTAGAGGCCAAAATCTACAGGTAGGCACTTTGCAAAAAACACCTCTTTTTTCTTTCAAAAAATGTGATGTGTCCACGCTGTGTTTTGGGGCATTTCCTGTCGCGGGCGCTAGGCCTACCCACACAAGTGAGGTATCATTTTTATTGGGAGACTTGGGGGAACGCTGGGTGGAAGGAAATTTGTGGCTCCTCTCAGATTCCAGAACTTTCTGTCACCGAAATGTGAGGAAAACGTGTTTTTTTACCCAAATTTTGAGGTTTGCAAAGGATTCTGGGTAACAGAACCTGGTCAGAGCCCCACAAGTCACCCCATCTTGGATTCCCCTAGGTCTCTAGTTTTCAAAAATGCACAGGTTTGGTAGGTTTCCCTAGGTGCCGGCTGAGCTAGAGGCCAAAATCTACAGGTAGGCACTTTGCAAAAAACACCTCTGTTTTCTTTCAAAAAAATGTGATGTGTCCACGTTGCGTTTTGGGGCATTTCCTGTCGTGGGCGCTAGGCCTACCCACACAAGTGAGGTATCATTTTTATCGGGAGACTTGGGGGAATGCTGGGTGGAAGGAAACGTGTGGCTCCTCTCTGACTCCAGAACTTTCTGTCACCAAAATTTGAGAAAAATTTGTTTTTTTAGCTAAATTTTGAGGTTTGCAAAGGATTCTGGGTAACAGCACCTGGTCAGAGCCCCACAAGTCACCCCATCTTGGATTCCCCAAGGTCTCTAGTTTAAAAAAATGCACAGGTTTGGTAGGTTTCCCTAGGTGCCGGCTGAGCTGGAGGCCAAATCTACAGGTAGGCACTTTGCAAAAAACACCTCTGTTTTCTTTCAAAAAATTTGATGTGTCAACGTTGCGTTTTGGGGCATTTCCTGTTGCGGGCGCTAAGCCTACCCACACAAGTGAGGTATCATTTTTATCGTGAGACTTGGGGGAAAGCTGGGTGGAAGGAAATTTATGGCTCCTCTCTGATTCCAGAACTTTCTGTCACCAAAATTTGAGGAAAATTTGTTTTTTTAGCCAAAGTTTGACGTTTGCAAAGGATTCAGGGTAACAGAACTTGGTCAGAGCCCCACAAGTCATGCCATCTTGGATTTCCCTTGGTCTCTAGTTTTAAAAAATGCACAGGTTTGGTAGGTTTCCCTAGGTGCCGTCTGAGCTAGAGGCCAAAATCTACAGGTAGACACTTTGCAAAAAACACCTCTGTTTTCTTTAAAAAAATGTGAGCTGTCCACGTTGCGTTTTGGGGCATTTCCTGTCGCGGGCGCTAGGCCTACCCACACAAGTGAGGTATCATTTTTATCGGGAGACTTGAGGGAATGCTGGCTGGAAGGAAATTTGTGGCTCCTCTCTGATTCCAGAACTATCTGTCACCAAAATTTGAGGAAAATGTGTTTTTTTAGCCAAATTTTGAGGTGTGCAAAGGATTCTGGGTAACAGAACCTGGTCAGAGCCCCACAAGTCACCCCATCTTGGATTCCCCTAGGTCTCTAGTTTAAAAAAATGCACAGGTTTGGTAGGTTTCCCTAGGTGCCGGCTGAGCTAGAGGCCAAAATCTACAGGTAGGCACTTTGCAAAAAACACCTCTGTTTTCTTTCAAAAAAATGTGATGTGTCCACGTTGCGTTTTGGGGCATTTCCTGTCGTGGGCGCTAGGCCTACCCACACAAGTGAGGTATCATTTTTATCGGGAGACTTGGGGGAATGCTGGGTGGAAGGAAACGTGTGGCTCCTCTCTGACTCCAGAACTTTCTGTCACCAAAATTTGAGAAAAATTTGTTTTTTTAGCCAAATCTTGAGGTTTGCAAAGGATTCTGGGTAACAGAACCTGGTCAGAGCCCCACAAGTCACCCCATCTTGGATTCCCCTAGGTCTCTAGTTTTCAAAAATGCACAGGTTTGGTAGGTTTCCCTAGGTGCCGGCTGAGCTAGAGGCCAAAATCTACAGGTAGGCACTTTGCAAAAAACACCTCTTTTTTCTTTCAAAAAATGTGATGTGTCCACGCTGTGTTTTGGGGCATTTCCTGTTGTGGGCGCTAGGCCTACCCACACAAGTGAGGTATCATTTTTATCGGGAGACTTGGGGGAATGCTGGGTGGAAGGAAACGTGTGGCTCCTCTCTGACTCCAGAACTTTCTGTCACCAAAATTTGAGAAAAATTTGTTTTTTTAGCTAAATTTTGAGGTTTGCAAAGGATTCTGGGTAACAGCACCTGGTCAGAGCCCCACAAGTCACCCCATCTTGGATTCCCCAAGGTCTCTAGTTTTAAAAAATGCACAGGTTTGGTAGGTTTCCCTAGGTGCCGGCTGAGCTGGAGGCCAAATCTACAGGTAGGCACTTTGCAAAAAACACCTCTGTTTTCTTTCAAAAAATTTGATGTGTCAACGTTGCGTTTTGGGGCATTTCCTGTTGCGGGCGCTAAGCCTACCCACACAAGTGAGGTATCATTTTTATCGTGAGACTTGGGGGAAAGCTGGGTGGAAGGAAATTTATGGCTCCTCTCTGATTCCAGAACTTTCTGTCACCAAAATTTGAGGAAAATGTGTTTTTTTAGCCAAAGTTTGACGTTTGCAAAGGATTCAGGGTAACAGAACTTGGTCAGAGCCCCACAAGTCATGCCATCTTGGATTTCCCTTGGTCTCTAGTTTTAAAAAATGCACAGGTTTGGTAGGTTTCCCTAGGTGCCGTCTGAGCTAGAGGCCAAAATCTACAGGTAGACACTTTGCAAAAAACACCTCTGTTTTCTTTAAAAAAATGTGAGCTGTCCACGTTGCGTTTTGGGGCATTTCCTGTCGCGGGCGCTAGGCCTACCCACACAAGTGAGGTATCATTTTTATCGGGAGACTTGAGGGAATGCTGGCTGGAAGGACATTTGTGGCTCCTCTCTGATTCCAGAACTATCTGTCACCAAAATTTGAGGAAAATGTGTTTTTTTAGCCAAATTTTGAGGTGTGCAAAGGATTCTGGGTAACAGAACCTGGTCAGAGCCCCACAAGTCACCCCATCTTGGATTCCCCTAGGTCTCTAGTTTAAAAAAATGCACAGGTTTGGTAGCTTTCCCTAGGTGCCGGCTGAGCTAGAGGCCAAAATCTACAGGTAGGCACTTTGCAAAAAACACCTCTGTTTTCTTTCAAAAAAATGTGATGTGTCCACGTTGCGTTTTGGGGCATTTCCTGTCGTGGGCGCTAGGCCTACCCACACAAGTGAGGTATCATTTTTATCGGGAGACTTGGGGGAATGCTGGGTGGAAGGAAACGTGTGGCTCCTCTCTGACTCCAGAACTTTCTGTCACCAAAATTTGAGAAAAATTTGTTTTTTTAGCTACATTTTGAGGTTTGCAAAGGATTCTGGGTAACAGCACCTGGTCAGAGCCCCACAAGTCACCCCATCTTGGATTCCCCAAGGTCTCTAGTTTTAAAAAATGCACAGGTTTGGTAGGTTTCCCTAGGTGCCGGTTGAGCTGGAGGCCAAATCTACAGGTAGGCACTTTGCAAAAAACACCTCTGTTTTCTTTAAAAAAATTTGATGTGTCAACGTTGCGTTTTGGGGCATTTCCTGTCGCGGCGCTAAGCCTACCCACACAAGTGAGGTATCATTTTTATCGGGAGACTTGGGGGAACGCTGGGTGGAAGGAAATTTATGGCTCCTCTCTGATTCCAGAACTTTCTGTCACCAAAATTTGAGGAAAATGTGTTTTTTTAGCCAAAGTTTGACGTTTGCAAAGGATTCTGGGTAACAGAACTTGGTCAGAGCCCCACAAGTCACGCTCTCTTGGATTCCCCTTGGTCTCTAGTTTTAAAAAATGCACAGGTTTGGTAGGTTTCCCTAGGTGCCGTCTGAGCTAGAGGCCAAAATCTACAGGTAGACACTTTGCAAAAAACACCTCTGTTTTCTTTAAAAAAATGTGAGCTGTCCACGTTGCGTTTTGGGGCATTTCCTGTCGCGGGGGCGCTAGGCCTACCCACACAAGTGAGGTATAATTTTTATCGGGAGACTTGAGGGAATGCTGGCTGGAAGGAAATTTGTGGCTCCTTCTGATTCCAGAACTATCTGTCACCAAAATATGAGGAAAACGTGTTTTTTTAGCCAAATTTTGAGGTTTGCAAAGGATTCTGGGTAACAGAACATGGTCAGAGCCCAACAAGTCACCACATCTTGGATTCCCCTAGGTCTCTAGTTTTCAAAAATGCACAGGTCTGGTATGTTTCCCTAGGTGCCAGCTGAGCTAGAGGCCAAAATCTACAGGTAGACACTTTGCAAAAAACACCTCTGTTTTCTTTAAAAAAATGTGAGCTGTCCACGTTGCGTTTTGGGGCATTTCCTGTCGCGGGCGCTAGGCCTACCCACACAAGTGAGGTATCATTTTTATCGGGAGACTTGAGGGAATGCTGGCTGGAAGGACATTTGTGGCTCCTCTCTGATTCCAGAACTATCTGTCACCAAAATTTGAGGAAAATGTGTTTTTTTAGCCAAATTTTGAGGTGTGCAAAGGATTCTGGGTAACAGAACCTGGTCAGAGCCCCACAAGTCACCCCATCTTGGATTCCCCTAGGTCTCTAGTTTAAAAAAATGCACAGGTTTGGTAGCTTTCCCTAGGTGCCGGCTGAGCTAGAGGCCAAAATCTACAGGTAGGCACTTTGCAAAAAACACCTCTGTTTTCTTTCAAAAAAATGTGATGTGTCCACGTTGCGTTTTGGGGCATTTCCTGTCGTGGGCGCTAGGCCTACCCACACAAGTGAGGTATCATTTTTATCGGGAGACTTGGGGGAATGCTGGGTGGAAGGAAACGTGTGGCTCCTCTCTGACTCCAGAACTTTCTGTCACCAAAATTTGAGAAAAATTTGTTTTTTTAGCTACATTTTGAGGTTTGCAAAGGATTCTGGGTAACAGCACCTGGTCAGAGCCCCACAAGTCACCCCATCTTGGATTCCCCAAGGTCTCTAGTTTTAAAAAATGCACAGGTTTGGTAGGTTTCCCTAGGTGCCGGTTGAGCTGGAGGCCAAATCTACAGGTAGGCACTTTGCAAAAAACACCTCTGTTTTCTTTAAAGAAATTTGATGTGTCAACGTTGCGTTTTGGGGCATTTCCTGTCGCGGCGCTAAGCCTACCCACACAAGTGAGGTATCATTTTTATCGGGAGACTTGGGGGAACGCTGGGTGGAAGGAAATTTATGGCTCCTCTCTGATTCCAGAACTTTCTGTCACCAAAATTTGAGGAAAATGTGTTTTTTTAGCCAAAGTTTGACGTTTGCAAAGGATTCTGGGTAACAGAACTTGGTCAGAGCCCCACAAGTCACGCTCTCTTGGATTCCCCTTGGTCTCTAGTTTTAAAAAATGCACAGGTTTGGTAGGTTTCCCTAGGTGCCGTCTGAGCTAGAGGCCAAAATCTACAGGTAGACACTTTGCAAAAAACACCTCTGTTTTCTTTAAAAAAATGTGAGCTGTCCACGTTGCGTTTTGGGGCATTTCCTGTCGCGGGGGCGCTAGGCCTACCCACACAAGTGAGGTATAATTTTTATCGGGAGACTTGAGGGAATGCTGGCTGGAAGGAAATTTGTGGCTCCTTCTGATTCCAGAACTATCTGTCACCAAAATATGAGGAAAACGTGTTTTTTTAGCCAAATTTTGAGGTTTGCAAAGGATTCTGGGTAACAGAACATGGTCAGAGCCCAACAAGTCACCACATCTTGGATTCCCCTAGGTCTCTAGTTTTCAAAAATGCACAGGTCTGGTATGTTTCCCTAGGTGCCAGCTGAGCTAGAGGCCAAAATCTACAGGTAGGCACTTTGCAAAAAACACCTCTGTTTTCTTTCAAAAAATTTGATGTGTCAACGTTGCGTTTTGGGGCATTTCCTGTCGCGGGCGCTAAGCCTACCCACACAAGTGAGGTATCATTTTTATCGGGAGACTTGGGGGAACGCTGGGTGGAAGGAAATTTATGGCTCCTCTCTGATTCCAGAACTTTCTGTCACCAAAATTT